>NC_136061.1:1960718978-1961121478 GCF_964261635.1 Lissotriton helveticus
GGGCACCCTACAGTGACTGCACGAAGCTAACTGCCCGGGCGCCATCTTCGGCGAAATGACCAAAACAAACCTTGACAAAAAAAAAAAATAACATCCGCCCACCGCCGCAATGACGATCGCAAGGGGGCGGGATGAGTAAAAATCGCCGGAACGCCCACGAATCTACTCCGGCAATGACGGACGGATCTCTCTTCCAATGGCTAGCCTCCATTCATGGAGCTAGCCAATGGGAAGAAAAGGCGGGACAAAGCCACATACTGTTGGAACATAAGATTTCGCCTGCGCGAACGCTGCTACGCAGCGGATCGCCAGGCGAAACCTAAATATAAGAGGCATGTCAAATTGCATATTCGTTTTTTAATGTTTTGTTTTGTCAAACATTGTATACTGTCTGATGTCATTGAAATTGAATTTTATGGTTCGTAATTTTAACCCGAATAATGTATATATATTGATTGACTGCTTGAGTTGTAAAACCTATACCTTTGTAGCAAATGTACAAAGAGAAACTGTGATGAAAATGCATGTTGGTCCCATTGTTAGCATCTGAATACAGACTGCTTTAGCTGTTGCAAGTGCCCCTATGGTAAACAGAGGGCCAAGCGGGCCAGGGCATTACACATGTAGCTACACTGGGCCATTCTCTTTTGCCATTCACTGCGCCAATCACGTTAGGACTACGGTAATGTGGCAAAGTTGTTTGTTATTGCGCACACAACCAGTGGAAACCTGTTAGCAGAAGAAGCAACTTTTTCATTTCAGGGAGGGGCTGAACACGGCAGGCTTTCAGTCCCACTAACTACACATGCCCAGCCCTCTCCCACTGAAATCTGCTCTCCCTGGGTAACTCTCCATAGAGATCTGCGCAAAGTGCTAGCCAGACATGGTGACATTGCCAATGCTTGTTTAAGGTGTTTTTCGGGTCCAATGCTGTT
Organism: Lissotriton helveticus; assembly: GCF_964261635.1. Classification (NCBI taxonomy): domain Eukaryota; kingdom Metazoa; phylum Chordata; class Amphibia; order Caudata; family Salamandridae; genus Lissotriton; species Lissotriton helveticus. Next base: position 1,960,719,914 of record NC_136061.1, read on the forward strand.
CACAGCACCCCTGCAGAAGCCTGGGTGTAATCGACAGACAATTTCAAAAATCGCCACCTGCTATCTACATGTCTAAAGTACATAGCAATGGCCCTGATGGGTGCAATTAAAATTGGTCTATTAACAAATAATACAACTTGGAAGTAATAATACACAAAATCATATTTAAACCCACTACTAAACTAGCTGAAGACTGGGAAAGGTGGTGGGTCATCAACAGCATTCAATGTGATCAATCACTTTTTTTTTCTGCTCTACTCTGTCCTCGCTCGAGATTGTTAATCTTTTTTTCAATTTTTCTTCACAATGATACGCTATACATGGCTCAGGTCTTGGATTACACTTATTTTCGAAATATGCAGCAGCCCACTTAGCTGCTGTCTTTTCCTTCTTCAACCTTTCTTTCTGGTTTGACTAAGAGGAATCACAACTCATACACAAATTATCTTTCAGTTGTCAACTTCACAACCCTAGCTTTTGTTGCATGCCAATTTTGGGTGATAGCTCATGCTCATAGTAGTAGTAATAATAATATTTGCAGGTATAACTCTTCATACTACAGCTTTGCCTGTTTAGCGTACCATAAATAAGTGTCCGTGGCATACCATATTTAAAAGTTCTCAACTATAAGGCTGAGTAGTTATCGGTATGATGCGAATAGGCAACATGGAGGCCACCAAAGATGTTAGTGACATGTGCCTAACCCTGAATCATCTAGCTGGCTTCACCTAATCACCATCAGAACTGAAATTCTAATATTGCCTGTTCACTTCATTTCATTAGAAGGCCAGAGGCCACTATTATGCAATAATCCTTTATTGCTGCCCCATCATTTAGCCCTTCAGAATATATATCACAATAGCGCAGGAACCCTTTCAGAATCAGCCACACACGAACTCAGTGATGAACTTCTTTATTTCCAAAACCTTTCCAGCAGGGTTTCAAAGGTGACGCTCTTTAGCTAAGTCAGCTGCCATATGCATTTCAAGAGCAGAAAGCTCTCTTCGTCAGTGGCAAAATGTCATCACGTGCTGGAGCACTCCTCATTTAAACTCAGTCCCCGTCCACCTGGGCGTCTGCAATCACTGGCGTTTCTGGGATCTGAAGTCCTCGTTTATCACGTAGGATGCTCTCAGCGAAATGGATGCTAATTAAAACCCCAGTGGGTATAAAGGCACATCTCCCTTGTCAGCCTGCCTTGCTTTATAGATTAGGAAGGAGTGTTCAAGGGGCTATCCCTGCAAAGCCCCTTGACGATCGTGTCCACATTGTCCTCCCGAGTTGAGAGGGCTGGCTCCGCCTCAGCAGCGGGCTGCATTCCACGACCGGGACTGCCGTCCTAAATACCACAATAGCGCAGGAACCCTTTCGGAATCAGCCACACAAGAACTCAGTGATGAACTCCTTTATTTCTAAAACCTTGCCAGCAGGGTTTCAAAGGTGACGCTCTTTAGCTAAGTCAGCTGCCATATGCATTTCAAGAGCAGAAAGCTCTCTTCGTCAGTGTCAAAATGTCATCACGTGCTGGAGCACTCCCCATTTAGACTCAGTCCCCGCCCACCTGGGCGTCTGCAATCACTGGCGTTTCTGGGATCTGAAGTCCTCGTTTATCAGGTAGGATGCTCTCAGCGAAATGGATGCTAATTAAAACCCCAGTGGGTATAAAGGCACATCTCCCTTGTCAGCCTGCCTTGCTTTATAGATTAGGAAGGAGTGTTCAAGGGGCTATCCCTGCAAAGCCCCTTGACGATCGTGTCCACATTGTCCTCCCGAGTTGAGAGGGCTGGCTCCGCCTCAGCAGCGGGCTGCATTCCACAACCAGGACGGCCGTCTTAAATACCACAATAGCGCAGGACGTAGGTCTCTTGCTCACTTTGCCACTGGATTCAAGATATTTATTATGCAATTTGTATTGCGCAAACTAAACCCGAAGGTGTCAAGGCGCCTATCAAAACAGATCAGTCAGGATAGTCAGATCAGTCAGGATCAGTCAAGATAGTCAGGCTGATGAGGGTTATGAACCTAAAACCGGTCACCGGTTTATCAATTTACCAAGAGGATAAGATAACAAAAGAACAAGCATTGAAAATGCAATAGGTCTCGTCTTTGATTAAGTTAAAGCCATTTGCTTTGCGAATGGTATTGAATAGCAAAGGAAATAGCTTTAACTTAATGAAAGTCGAGACCTATTGCATTTCTAATGCTCGTTTTAAATGAACTTTGGCTGCTTGCTACTCTAAAGGTGTCAACGAGCTTCTGGTAGCTCACGGACTGATTGGAGACACCTCGTTTAAAGCAATGTGATGAACTACCCTTCAGACGGTTCCACTCAAAGGTCCAGAGAGCTTATACATGATTACTCTATAGCCTAGAAAAGCGACTAGGAACATACACAACCAGGGACTGACCCAGCCACTTTACAGTGTCAACTGCTAGCTGCTAATGGTCCGCCTTTTGACTGTTGTGCCCCACCACAGATTGACAACCATACAGCCGCTCACCTATACTGCCAGTGTATCGCCTGCTTGTGTGACACAAAAAGTGCAGAGCACATGCCGTGCTCTGTTGGGTCTCTTCTATCAGCTGGCAAGTGTCCCCTTGTTAGTTATTCGGCTCGTCACCTGCACCAGAGTTTTCAAATCATCTAAAAATTACGTATGTAAATACCTCTACCGTAGGGACAGCTCTGTAAAAGGGTGACACTACCAACCAGAATATAAGATCCTTAAGTATTGCCCGGCGGTGTCGCCTCTTGAACCCACAAGGTATTTAAACAAATGAAGAGGCAGGCGCTGGAGACTGGAAGGCAGGAAACAAGGTTTTATTCTCTCCGGAGGAGAACACAGCAAAACAGACAGCAGGTATCGTTCTGAGGTGCTCTACCCGCATCTCTGAGGCCTGGCCTCTTATACACAAGTTAATCACTTTATTGCATGAAACACATCCTCGTTAATACTTTGATGTACGAAAAGACATCCTCGGAATCTCCCCTTCAGGTCCGTTCCCACACATAATTACAGTTGAAGTCCCCACCCTGGTCACAACAGGTGGTGATCATCGCGCAGTTGGATATTCCGCCGATTCATGGAAGGTGTGGGGTTCGATCGGATCTCGTAGGGTGGGGGTTTTGATCGACCCGAGGGTCCGGTAATGGGAGGAAGCTTCCTACTGTACTGGGGGTAATAAACAGTATCCGCAGAGCCAGATGGTGGCCTGGGAACGGGGAAGACAAACGGGCACACAGGAAAAAGGGGTTTGCATCAAAGGACCTGGGACCATGAAAGGAATGAAGGGAGGTGTCGTGCTGGGAACAGGATGGGATTCCGAGGCAGAGCTGCGCTGAAGAGGGGTTTATGACCCGAGACATGGGAGGGCGAGGGGGTTGCCAGGATGCGGGGGATGCCCGTGAGGCTAGGAGAGGGAGAGAGACGCGCTGGTTATCAAAAAAGGGCAGGGAAGCCATGGTGTTCAAAATGGCGGCTGTTTACGTGCACGAAAAGGGTTCGAGAAGAGCAAGAGGGCGCCGATAATGTTGACGGTTTCAGCCTAACTTTCAACAGTCTTCCCTTTTCAACATATCTAGCCAACTTGCTTACTCAATGTCAATTTTCATCAAATTCCTAACCTCGGTATCGTATAATGCTCTCATGGGTTCGCTTCCAAAGTCCACAGTTTTGGGGAAAATACAACTTGCACATAAAGAACACAGAGGTGGCAGACATTGAATTCCTAAGCATAGACCACATATTACAACTACAGGAATCAGGATAATGGTGAGCAGTCTCCAGCCCCAGTTCTTAACGGAGTCCCAGAACCAACCACCAAGCGACCATTCTCCTTGTTCTTGGTGGACTTCCGAAGAGAGTCTGTGAAGATGTTCAATGGCTTTGTACACTGAGGGTGAGTTGTCCGGTATGTATGTACAACAGCTGGACCCAATAATGCGGCATGCTCCTCCACGGTCCGCCAGAACCACATCTAGAACGAGGCGGTTCTGGAGAGCCACCAGACGGACCGCTTGGAGCTCGGCAGTGTTGTTAGCAAAGATACCAGCTGTGATGTTCATGGTTGTCTCAACTGCCTGAGTCAGGTGTCGGATGGCACGGCTGTTTGCCATCGGGCCCCAGAGGGGGACGAGTCCTTTCATAGCATCGAGGAACTGTGCTCCTGTTGAGTCGGCTTGCTCAATGTCTTTGGCTCGTTTTTGTCTATGGTGATTCGCTGGGGCCACATAAGTCGGAGGAAGGATGAAGGAGATGAAACAAGTGCCCCCCCAGCCTTTGGGGAGCCAGGTGTAGGCCTTGGTGCCGCAGACGAAATACATGTTTGGGGATGACACAAAGGAAGGTGGATCCGTGGAATCCAAAGTTCTGGTAAAGCGGCAAGCGCTGCGACCCACCAGCTGTGTCCCAAGTCCTTCTACACACATGTGGCCTGTGACGTTGATGACCGACAAGGCCACAGTCAGAGTGGCAGCCGTTCGTTTCCGCAGATAGGAGAAGGTGGGTCTGGTTGGATTGTTGAACACCTGCATTTCGATCCGTTCTTTAGCCGGGATGTCCATTTGGATTGAATCGTTGGAGGTCTGCGGGCAGAAGTGTATCTTCGTTTTGTTTCGCCGGACCCCGTGGGAGGAATGCGTTACGGTTCTGCCGGAGGTGGCATTGTCCTTATAGCTTTCTTGCAGGAGGATCAGCCAAGCAAGGCAGGAGCCGTGAACAGAGAAGGGTGAAGGGATGAATGGTATTGAATGTCCAGTGGCATGGGGTGGCATTGGTGGCAAGATTGTGTTGGTGAAGCAGCTGCACGAAAGAGTTATTCCAAAATTCCTTTCGCCTCTCTCTTAGTTGAGGAGAGAGCGAAATTAGATAATGTTCCTTCATGGTGGTAGGCTGAGCAGTGGTTAGGAATGTTTCGCGAGCAGGTGCATGTTCTTCCATAATCCAGAGCGTGGTCATGAGGAGAAAGCAGAAGAGGATTACGATGAAGAGTGCAATTGTCTTTGAGCTATGGAGTCTGTCTGTTCTCGGATTTCTGTAGTGGGTATTTCCCGTTGTCTCCATCGGCTTCTTATTTGGCGCTTCCATCATCTTCGTTTTCAAGGTGCTCGGTAGTGGGCAGGACCACAGACTTAGTTTAGCTTCTCTCCAGGTAACCCTTGGTAGTTTTGGGTCACCGTTCTGAGATCCTTTAACCTAGTCAGTGGCCTACTTAGCCGAAGCTCCCTCCTTTCGACGCAGGAAATACCCTTCTCGAGATGGCACAGTGGGATCAGAATGTTTTGAAAGTTCAAGTGTCTCTGTGTCGGGATAGCAGTTCAATGATGGTCGGTCTTTGTTCAGGAGCTCTTCTTGGGTACTGACGTTGTCTGTCGTGGCCAGGGCTGAGGAGACCTTTTTGCAGTGATGGGCGTGCAGCCAGTGCTTCTTCCCCTCCACTCGAAGTGCGGTCCGAGTGGTGATCAGCACTTGCCAGGGGCCCGTCCACCGGGGTTCCAAACTCTTTGACCGCTGAAAATTCCGGATCAGCACGAAGTCCCCCGGTTGGATGGCGTGACCCGGACCCCTGGAAGCATCGGGGATGGCCTGCTGCACCTGCTGATGAATGACAGACAGAGTTTCAGTCAATTTATACAGATAATCAGACATTAGGACGTCCGGGACGTCATGAATGGAAGTCGGTTTCGGGGCAGACCAGACGCTCATGGGTCGACCGAAGACAACTTCATAAGGAGTTAAGTGATGTCGGGTGGGGGTAGAGCGCATCGATAGCAATGCCAGTGGGAGGGCGTCTGGCCATTTCAGACCCGTGGTAGCCACTATTTTGGCCAGTTTAAGCTTTAGTGTGGCATTGTGTCGTTCGACAAGCCCAGCAGATTGGGGGTGGAAGACTGCGTGGAATTTCTGTTTAATACCCAACCCATTTAGGATGAGCTGGATAACTTTGGCTATGAAGTGGGGGCCATTATCACTCCATAAAATACGACAGAGGCCATAACGGGGAAAAAACTCCTTTAACAGAACCTTTGCAGTGGCCATAGCGGTGTTGTCACGGGTTGGATATGCTTCCACCCACTTGCTAAATGCGCACACCACAACAAGTACATATTTTAGGCCTTGGCATCTGTCTAGCTGGATGTAGTCCATCTGCAGGACTTCAAATGGGTGGTTTGGGACCCCAAATCCCCCCCGGGGTACTACAGTTCCTTTCCCAGGGTTGTGTTGCAGGCATATTAAGCATTGTTGGGCCAGGCGTTTGGCGGAATCTGGGATCTTATCATTGTGCCAAACTCTGGAGACAAGTTCGATCATGGGGGCTGATCCTATGTGGGCAGGGGAGTGTGCCATGGTCAGTATGGGAATCAAGTATGAATCAGGTAGCAACCATTTGTTCGTGTCTTTTGTCCGCCAGCAGCCTTCATCGTCTTTTAATCCCACCCGTGTCCATTCAGTCAACTCGTGTTGTGTGCTAGCCGTTTGAATGTCCCTGATAGTGTCTCCAACGTCAGTCCATTTTTCCGCTTGTGACCTGGTCACGTACATATGTGTTGTCGTCCTATTTTCAGCTGTCGTTCGGGCAGTGATGTCGGCTAGTGCATTTCCCTGTCCAATAATGTCTGTCACCTTCTTGTGTGCCTGGCATTTGATGACGGCAAGCTTGTTGGGGAGAAGGACAGCTTCGATTAAGGCGGAGACTAGATCCCCGTGCAAAATGGGTGTGCCGTGTGAGGTCAAGAATCCCCTTTCCCTCCAAAGGAGCCCAAAATGGTGAACCACCCCGAAGGCATACTGGCTGTCGGTGTAAATGTTCGCTGTGGTTCCTGTTGCCAGGATGCAGGCTCGTGTCAAAGCAATCAGTTCCGCTGCCTGGGCAGATCGCTGGGTGATGCGGGCTGTTTCTACTACGGTTCGAGCCGTGGTGACTGCATAGGCAGCGGAAGTGGTACCGTCGGAGAGTTTGATGCAAGAACCGTCCACCCACAGCTCCCCGTCGGGGTCAGGGAAAGCCGTGTTTCTGAGATCAACCCTACTCCTGGTTTGTTCGTCCGTAAGAGTCACGCAGTCATGTACAGGGTGCACATTGGGATCGTTCTCTGGCAAGGGTAACAGAGTTGCCGGGTTCAGTGTGGTGCATCTTTTCAGGGTGATATGGGGTGCAAGCAAAGTCAGTTCGTATCCAGTCAGTCGTGCACTCGTCAGATGTTGCGTCTTGGTTTGGTTCAGGAGGGTGTCGACTGCATGGGGTACCAGTACCGTGAGGGAATTCGAGAGTACAATCCCCTCACTCTGTCGGATAGAGATTGCAGCAGCAGCTACAGCTCGAAGGCAGGCAGGCAAGGCTCTGGCGACAGGGTCAAGAGTGGCAGAGAAGTAAGCGCACGGTCGTTGCCTAGGGCCGATGGCCTGGGTCAGGACAGATAAAGCGCACCCCTCCCTTTCGTGAGTGTAAAGGGAGAAGGGCTTTTTGTAATCAGGGGTACCTAGGACGGGGGCTGAGCAAAGGGCATCTCGCAGTTCCGTGAAGGAAGTTTGACACTCAGGGGTCCAAGGGAGTGGGAAAGGGACGTCTTTGTTTAGCAGAGAAAGCAGTGGTTTTACAACGAGGCTAAAGTTTGGTAACCATTGTCGGCAGAAGGAGGTGAGGCCTAATAGGGAGCGAACCTGCTTCTGGGTCTTAGGGACAGGGGTATCTAGAATGGTTTGGATTCGATCAGGAGTGAGTTTTCTTCCATCTTTGGACAAAAGGTGACCTAGGTAAGTGACCTGGGGTTGGCAGAATTGCAACTTCTTCTTGGAGACCTTGTGGCCATTTTCCGCAAGGAAGTGCAGGAGTTGAATGGTGGCGGTAACCGCTAGAGGGGTGGTGTCGGCTGCCAAAAGGATGTCATCGACATATTGTACTAACACCACTCCGTCGGGTAACTGGACTTGATCTAGTTGTCTTTTGAGGGCCTGGCTGTAGATGCTAGGGCTTTCCGTGTAGCCCTGGGGCGCTCGGCAAAACCTATATGAGCGGGCTTTTAGGGTAAAGCCGAAGAGATATCGGCTGTCTGGGTGGATGGGGATGGAAAAGAATGCGTTTTTGAGGTCGATGACGGTAAAGGTGGTGGCAGTAGAAGGAATCAAGGTCAGGATGGTGGTGATGTCTGAGACCACAGGGTACTGGGGTACCACCACTTTGTTGATCTCTCGGAGGTCGATGATAAAACGGTATGCTTTCTCATCTCCCTCTCCCTGCTTCTTGATAATGGGCAAGATAGGGCTGTTGCAAATGTTGCTAACTACTTCCTCTACCACTCCTGCGTCTATCAGTGACTGGATAATCATTACCAATGCCTTCTCGCCCTCGGGCGATATCCGATATTGTGGGAGTTTTGGGAGTGTTGCGTCTGGTCGGACAGTAATGTGCACTGGGTCAATTAACATACGCCCTACGTCCGAATCCGCTTTGGCCCACAGATACGGAGGCAGAGTGTCAAGCAGGGATGCGTCAGCGTCGGTGATGGAAAACATGTGTTGGGGAGAGCAATGTCTAAGCAGAACGGGGTTGTCGTAAAGAAACACTCGAACTCCATCTTGAGAACACCTGATCGTCGCTCGGAAGTGTTTCAGTAAGTCAAGTCCCATAATGGCGTCAGGGCTATTGGAGGAGAGCAAAAACGTGGTGTCAGTGGTGTTGTTTTCTACGTCAAAGAGAATCGGGGCAGACAAAGGGTTGGTGGAGGGCGTTCCATCGAAACCTGTCGATGTTATGAGTGAGCCAGACAAGGGTGCCCTTGGAATCAGTCGTTTAGATAACGCACTACGTGTTGCGCCAGTGTCTACCAGAAATGGTGACTTGGTACCCAGGACCTTAGCAGTGACGTAAGGGCCCTGCTGGTCAACATAGAGCTCGACTGGATCCCTCCCTTGCCCTTGGCTGTCCTATGCGAAGTTGTGGGTGTCTTCATAGTCAGATTGTTGATATTGGTTCTGCCTGGGTCGATCAAACGTATTTGGTCTGCCTGATCTGTCGTTAGTCGTGTCATTTGGGGGCCCTCGCTGTTGTCCCTTATTTCTCAGTCCATTTGCTATGTCCCTGGGGTCTTTGTTTTTGATCATTTCCAGAAGAACTGGGCACTGGGATTTCCAATGGCCAGTCCCTTTGCAGAAAGCACACTGGTTCTCTCTAAGGTCTGTGCGTCCACTGTAGGAAGTCAGAGTGCGGTCCTGGGGAAATGTAGTCTTAGGGACGTTCGTCTGGTAGTTTCCCCGATATTGGTCTCGTCCTATAGTCACCCCTTGTAGTTTGGCAATCATCACCCTCTCTTTCAAGTCCTTCTTCTTTTTCTCTGTTGCCCTATCGTTTTCATTTTTCTGATGTTCATAATATTGGGCCATTTGGAGAATCGCTGTAGGTTTGGAGGCTGCCCAACTACTCTCGCTGGCCTGTAGTTTCTGGGAGATCTCCGATGACAGGCCCTTAACATAATTCTGGACAAACAGATGGTGTCCGGTTGCAGTGGTCATGTCCTGGCCGCTGTAATCGGAGAACACCGTTTCAAACCGGGAGAAGTATTCCGATACATCCTCCTGGGGTTTCTGGCGACAGGCTGTTACTATCGACCAGTCCACTTTCTTTTCTGGGATCAGGGTTTTTAATTTCTCTACGATTTTATCTGGAAGGTCTAGAATGGATTTCAAAGGCTTTTGTCCTGGTCCCCGTTGTTTATCCAGGTCATCGAGTTGTGACCAGGTATGTCCAAACAGCTCAAGGTGGTCGACTTTCCGGATTTGCTTCCACACATCAGCTGGTAGACATAACCCGAAGAACAAGTCGATGTCAGCCAGGGTCATAATCGTTGAACCCAGGGCTGTACCCAATTCAGTATAAAAGGCAGTGGGGTTTTTACGTAGGTCGGGTAGAGATTTCCGGAATGTCAGAATCTCTTGCCGGTCCCATACCTGGTAGACCCAGTTGTACACTACCCTTCCCTTCGCATCTTGGTTGTTTGCATCATCGTGAGTCCCTGTACCTCGGGGAGGAACCCAGTAAGGGGCAGCCTCTCGTATCGGCATCATGGTGTTAGATTGCTCGGTTGGTGGTTCGATCACTACGGAGGTCGTGGATTTAGTTCCCGACTCTCGTTCAGTGAGGTGGCGGAAAACCTCAAGCGTACGCGTAAGGAGGTCCGACACATCACACTCGCCCTCATCCCCAATATCGACCTTCCGGTACAGGGTCATTAGGCTCCCGGGACCGTTGTCTCGATATCGGTCCTCGTATGCATTCAAGACATGATAACACAGTCGTACGGTAAAATGTCGTCTGTGACTCCCTGTATACGAGTTGAACATATCCGTGATGTACTCTTCATCTTCCTTCCTTTCTACCAGTGTCCTTGCTATCTTGTCGATCCCTGCTCGCTCATCTTTGCTCAGTCTGCTTGTTCTTGCAGGGCCAGCCCCTCGAGTCTCATGGTCGCCTAACGTTGTCGTTGATGCAGTATTTAATACAAGGGGTTCGGCTGGCACAGAGGCCATTGGGGCCGAAGCTGTGGCGGTACTTTCGTTTGTACCTGGGGGTGGCGCGTGCTGTGCTAAGGGTTGGGAAGGGGCATATGGAGGGGGCATGTAGATGATAGGAGGACCTAACAGCAGATCATCGTTGGCTCGTTGTTTCGAGGGTAAATCAGGGTAGAGCATGGAGGGAGTTCTAACCGGACACTGGCTCGGTGTTTCCATTTCTAGTTTCTGTTTAGCTTTCTCTCTTTCCTTTATCTCTTTTTCTAGTTTCTGGGCAGCTAGGTGGGCTGCCTTTCGCAGCTCTTTTCCCAACCTACTCTCAGTTTTCTTTTTACGTTGTTCAGTTTCTTTGCGCCACATGCCGAAACTGTCAAGCATAGTGGGTGTTGTCTTGTTTTTACCAAGGGCTGTTTCTAGCGTTTTTATTTTGTCATCATCGAAGGATCCTATCAGGGGCCACTGACTTTCTTGACCCTTTTTCGTATATTTATGCCATAGTTTGCTATAGGCTATAGCGGTCAATCCATGCTTCATGAACATGTCCTTATTAGGGGTGCCTTCCAGTGGGGCTGGGTGGTCCATCTCTAATAAGTGGTTCGGGCTAAACAGGCTACTAATCAGTGGGGAGAAGACAGACATGACGGCTCGTAACGAGGGACTAAAAGTCAGCACTGCCTATCTTATCACTGGGTGCAAAGACTGGACAGAATATTTCTATTCTACGTTGTTTGCAGGCAGTGAATACCTCATGGATCAAAATAACAAAAGACCAATAAATATTCAATGGGGAGAATGAGTAGGTCCGCAAAGATCTGCGTTACCTACCCCTTTCACTATCTGCAAAAAGGGTGGTCTCTTCCCTGTTTGCAGACAGAGAATCTCCAGAAAACAATAGTTTTGCGAACAACAGTTCAGTTTCAAGTAATTATTCAGTGGGGGAGAAAAAATAGGCACGACTGCTGCCCTACCTATCCTCCACTGTTTGCAAAGAGAGAGCCCGTTGTTTCTCCGTTTGCAGACAGCGAATCTCCAAATAAATAAAAAGGGCAATACTAGTATTTTTTAAACAATCAAGCAATCATTTCGCAACTTGTCGTGTTTACACGACCTTACCCGGACCGCATGGACAGTTTCTTGTCTTCCGAATCCAGCGCCCGATCGTCCTCTCTTCTCCGTTATCCTCGCGGCACTCCTGATGGTTCCCAGTCAGGACCGTAGATCACTCGAGAGAGGTCTGTTCGGAACCAGTGAAGTTCGGATGATCGGCTGTCAGACGAGGGTCTATCGGACAGACGCGTTCCCGATCGTTGCAGTCGTTCACTCTGTCGTCAGGACCTCTCCCACTGGATCCACGAGTCGCTGATGGGCCCCACGCTTGGGACGCCAATTGTAAAAGGGTGACACTACCAACCAGAATATAAGATCCTTAAGTATTGCCCGGCGGTGTCGCCTCTTGAACCCACAAGGTATTTAAACAAATGAAGAGGCAGGCGCTGGAGACTGGAAGGCAGGAAACAAGGTTTTATTCTCTCCGGAGGAGAACACAGCAAAACAGACAGCAGGTATCGTTCTGAGGTGCTCTACCCGCATCTCTGAGGCCTGGCCTCTTATACACAAGTTAATCACTTTATTGCATGAAACACATCCTCGTTAATACTTTGATGTACGAAAAGACATCCTCGGAATCTCCCCTTCAGGTCCGTTCCCACACATAATTACAGTTGAAGTCCCCACCCTGGTCACAACAGGTGGTGATCATCGCGCAGTTGGATATTCCGCCGATTCATGGAAGGTGTGGGGTTCGATCGAATCTCGTAGGGTGGGGGTTTTGATCGACCCGAGGGTCCGGTAATGGGAGGAAGCTTCCTACTGTACTGGGGGTAATAAACAGTATCCGCAGAGCCAGATGGTGGCCTGGGAACGGGGAAGACAAACGGGCACACAGGAAAAAGGGGTTTGCATCAAAGGACCTGGGACCATGAAAGGAATGAAGGGAGGTGTCGTGCTGGGAACAGGATGGGATTCCGAGGCAGAGCTGCGCTGAAGAGGGGTTTATGACCCGAGACATGGGAGGGCGAGGGGGTTGCCAGGATGCGGGGGATGCCCGTGAGGCTAGGAGAGGGAGAGAGACGCGCTGGTTATCAAAAAAGGGCAGGGAAGCCATGGTGTTCAAAATGGCGGCTGTTTACGTGCACGAAAAGGGTTCGAGAAGAGCAAGAGGGCGCTGATAATGTTGACGGTTTCAGCCTAACTTTCAACAGCTCATAATACTGGGGCGGTCCTTTCCGGGTGGATGAACCCATTACTTCCGGTGCTCATTAGCCACCCTTTCCGGAACAAGTCCTTGTTTTCTGACCGATTGCAAGATTAATACTGGAATATGGCTCCCATCTCCCTACTAGCACCGCCCACAGCACGTTTGTCACCGTAAAGTACAATTCCGATTAGTTCGCTCGCCCTGTGGGTTTGAACTTCGCAAGTGTAGAGAGCATTGCAGGAGAACCCATAAACTTAAAGATTTTACTCCGGACTAGGGAGTTGAGCTCAGAGATCAAGAACTTACGTTATGACTTGGTAATGTTTACAATTAATCATGGTTATTATAATTATTGTGGAACAAACTACCTAGGCAGTAATTCTAATGAAAGGACCAGCACTATTGTTGAACAGTTTCTAAGTCGTAACAAAGTTTATTGCAGTCACATAAAAAAATACATGTATCATACATCAATAGCTAAAAATATACCTTCCATAGAAAGTACATATACATAAATAATATCATAAAAAATTCGTGGACATAAAGGAATAAGTTGTGTGTCGACGCGTTTCGGCGACCAGCGCCTTTCTCAAGACAGATTACAACTTTCAAAAGCAGAAGTGAACTAGACACAATAATTCACGACACAGTGGTTAGAATTTCAACACTGTGGGGATCCATGTGATTCATAAGACTGAGTTACCATTTCTGTTTGAGAGTAATTCTAATCAAATAAGATTCTAGTCTAGATTTTCCAATGTCGGAGCAATAAGTACACGCAACCCTCTTGGAACACAATTGGCATCTCTATATTTTTCTAAAGATTTTTTCTCTCACCATTTAGATAGTTAATTTAAAAAAAAAAAATTCTAATGTTTTTAATATGGTTTTAATATCATTGCTTCCTGTATCAGGCTTAGAGCTTCTATGCTTGTCTGTCACTGTTTGTAGGTTCTGGAATAGGGCCTCCGCCGCTGATACCCTGTCACGGATAACATCACAAACCTACAAACAGTGACAGACAAGCATAGAAGCTCTAAGCCTGATACAGGAAGCAATGATATTAAAACCATATTAAAAACATTAGAATTATTTTTTTTAAATGAACTATCTAAATGGTGAGAGAAAAAATCTTTAGAAAAATATAGAGATGCCAATTGTGTTCCAAGAGGGTTGCGTGTACTTATTGCTCCGACATTGGAAAATCCAAACCCTCTTATATTATAAGAATGGGCAGAGAACAACTTGCAGGCATCGATGAACATGATTCATATTTTAATAAAATATGCAGAAATCAACTGCAATGTTCTCTTGGCAGAAAATGATCGTATTAATGGTTTACTTGCTGCTACTGGACAAAGTGAACTGATCAATAAAGGGAAACATTACACGAAGACGTCATTAAAGAAAGGAAGATTTTCAAGTTCGCACGTGATCAAAATGATTATGCCACTGGAAGAATTTTCACATATGCTAGCAAATATGATAATTATAAGAGTCAAGCATTAACAGGGGGCAATTCACAAAGCAAACAAGGCACCATTGGTGGTGAGGTTCAAGTTAATGAAGGTGATTCTGACTCAGTCTCCCTTACATCCAACAGTGTTTCTGAGGATGGCCGACCTAGTACCTCGGCTCCAGTATCATCTGGTATAACTAGTTTTTCTCTAGCGGAGGAACTGAATTTTGTGAGCGAGGACCGGCGGTACACCTTACGCCCCCGCAAACCTCAGTATGTGCAAGGGGATCAACAAACAAACGTAGGAGGGAGAGGAGGGTCAAGCACCTCCAAAACTACCTCAAGGGAATGCGCGAAGGACCTGGAGGAAATGAAAAGTGAAACGCAAAATACTGTCATCAACCTAACGGACAATGTGTTATCTAAAGAAGAAACGCAACTTCTATCATTAGGCCTTTCATTCTGTCCGAAGCACTGTTTTTCTTACAATCAGGCATGGATAGATGTGTTTAAATTAATAAGGAAAATAAAATTGATTCAACATTGTCAACTAAACACATTTACTGGCAGACCATCTGTTAACGCTTCTAATACCTTCAATACGGATGGGTCATTACAGGTCAAAGACATTCCTGACTTACAGATATTATATGATTTGGCGCAAGAAACCAGCAATGTTGATCTATCTGTGGCCAGTCAAGATATTTGCCATAAAAGGACAGCTCCTAGTCCTTTCCGTCCAGCCTCCACGTTTCTTACCCTTATGCCAAAAGATGCAGTGGATGTATTTTGTGACCGAGTTATTTGTGATCTTAAGTCCCTAAACAGAACTGTATCTTCTCAATCACGTCAGAGGGACTACAGAAATAATCAGTATCACACGTTGATTACCAAGCTGCAAAGAAACCAAGACCTCATTATCAATAAATCCGACAAAGGTGGCAATACAGTGTTATGGTCCCGTATAGATTATCTGGCAGAGGCTGATCGTCATCTTTCTGATACTTCTTGCTATAGACATTCAACTAAATTTGAAATAAGAGCTGCAGAAGAAAGAACATGTAAGAGAATCCATCAATGGAAGAGAAATGGGTTGTTGACTAAAGAAGAAATTAATTTCCTTAATATTGAACATTCAGTCACTCCCATGTTGTATTTTCTGCCTTAAGTACACAAAAAGGTCACTCCTGTGCCAGGACGTCCTATCATTTCAGCTCAAGGAAGTATGAATGAGAATTTATTCAAGCCTGTTGATTTTTTCTGCAGCCACATGTGACCACTCTATCAATCAATCAATCAATCATACCATTTGTATAGCGCGCTACTCACCCGGGACGGTCTCAAGGCGCTTGGGGGAAGGGGTCTGCTATTGCTCGAACATCCAGGTCTTCTGTTGTCTCCTGAAGGCGAGATGGTCCTGGGTCAGCCAGCCGAAGGTGGATGGGGAGGGAGTTCCTCCCCATCTACCGTCTTATATAAGAGACACTACTGATTTTTTGAATAAGATCAAAGATGTAACTTGGTGTTCAGATTATTTGTTGGTGGTAATGGACATTGAATCTCTTTATACCAGTATCAATCATTGTCATGGTATTAATGCTACTAAACATTTTCTGGAGAACAGGTTTATTGATATGAAAGAACACAACATTATGCTGTTGGAAATAATTGAATTGTGTTTAACAACCAACTTTTTTCTATTCCAGAATGACATTTATCAGCAGGTGGTTGGTGTGGCGATTGGGGCATGCTTCTCCCCCAGCTACTCATGTTTACATGTGGGCTGGTGGGAGAAGCATGTCCTCAGAACCCCACACCGTCACTGGTGGAGTCAGGTAGTTCATTATTAGCGCTATATTGATGACATCTGTTTAATCTGGAGTGGCTCTAGGGATGATGCTATGAGGTTTGTAGGAGATATCAGTTCCAATGATTTAAATCTATAGTTCACTGCTTCTATTGATAGCTCCTTTGTCGAATTCCTTGATGTCTTGTTGTATGTAGATGAAGGCATTCTCCACACTAAGTTACACAGAAAGACCATCGCTGGTAACTCGATTCTACATGCAAATAGCGCACATCCCCGTCACCTAATCAACAGCATACCATATGGTGAGTTCATCCGTATACGGAGAATTTTCAGTTCTGAAACTGTCTCCATTGAATGTCAAATTGCAGAATTTCGCAGATTTCTTGACAGGGGTTACAAGGAACATCAACTGACCCTTGCCTTGAATAAAGCTAATAATCTGCCAAGATATAACCTGCTCCATCCTCAATCTAGTATCAACTCTGAGATGGAGAGTGTGGAGCAAGATGTACATTCTATTCGGCTGATCACGACATTTAGTGCTCAAAAGAATGCTATCCGCAAGATTATTTATTCGGAATGGCCAATTGTTCTGATTGATAACATTCTTGGTCCCATTCTACCCAGCTTATCAGCCATCACATTCAGAAGAGCTGCCTCCATGAGGGATGCCCTTGTGAAACCTAAGCCTGAGCTGAAAATCAAAAGCGCTTGGCTCACTAAGACTGGTTTCTTCAAATGTAATTCTTGCCGTGCGTGCACATTTGCTAAGAACAGTACTCACTATAAAACAGCTTTTAGTGAGAAGGAGATAGCAATTCAAGAACATCTTACCTGCCGTACCAAATATGCCATCTATAAAATTAAGTGCACCTGCAATCTGGAATACATTGGTAGCACCAAACTCCCAGTGCATAAGCGTATCTTACAACATGTTAGGGCCATCGTTAATTCTGACCACAATTATCCGGTCGCAAGACACTTCAAATCTGTTCATGAGAATAAACTAAAGGATTTGGAGTATACAGTCAAAGGGTCAGTTCCCAACCCAGGGCGGGGAGGGAATCGAGACAAGCTACTTAGACAACGTGAGTCTCATTTCATTTTAGCTCTCGACACAAGAGTGCCCAATGGCTTAAACATGAAGGAAGTTTTGCACAATTGTTTATGATGGTCATGTTTTGCACTGTATCAGTATTTTATGTATATATTTTTTCCTGTATTGATGTGGTTCGTTCTGTGATCTTTTTATTTAATATTGCACTCAAACTTTAGGATCGTTTAGGCTTAAATGTTTCAGGGGTTTCCCTTGCTGCTAGTGATTCAAATTGTTTGCACAGCACTACTTTGCCCTTTTTTTATGCACCTTATTTTTGAACAGACTATTCATTACCAAGTGACATTTTGACTGCATTTATACAATTTTTATACAATTTTGATACAATGAGATTTTATCCATCTTTGGTCCTTTTTTTTGACAATTTTGGTTCTCCATCTGATCCAGTAAGACCGTCTCTTTTCAGAGATCAGGCTTTATGGGACGCTCTGTTGTATGTTCCCTGGTCAACCTCTCATTGGAGTCGGGTGTAGTGCCAACTAAGTGGAAGCAGGCGGTGGTGTCCCCTATCATCAAAAAGCCCTCCTTGGATCCGTCTAAGCCCGAAAGTTACCGTCCCATCTCACTGCTACCCTGGCCGGCGAAGATAACAGAGGCTCATGTCAACTTGGCCCTGTCAGAACATCTCGCCCGGACCAATGCCCTTGATCCCACACAAAACGGCTTCCGTGCTGGGCACAGCACGGAGACCGCTCTTCTTGTGATGGTGGAACATCTCCGTGCGGTCTTGGATGCTGGTCAGACGGCGGCGCTGATATTGTTAGATCTCAGCGCCGCCTTCGACACGGTCTCTCACAGTATCCTTCTGCATCGGCTCGAGGAGATTGGTGTCGGTGGCCAGGCTTTGCAGTGGTTCCGCTCCTTCCTCGGCAATCGTTCCTTCTGTGTTGCCATCCCTCCCTTCAAGTCCAATTTCCAGCCACTGGCCATGGGGGTTCCGCAGGGATCCTCGCTGAGCCCCACGTTGTTTAATCTGTACGTGAGACCGCTGGCTGAGGTCGCCAGGCAATGGGGCCTAACTTTGGTCTCATATGCCGACGACACACAGCTGGCGGTTACTCTCAGCGGGGATGCGGAATCAGATGCCCCCAGGTTTCAGGATGGACTGAAGGCGGTGGCAAGCTGGTTGACGGGGAACTGTCTCCAGCTTAATGCCACTAAGACAGAGGTTATGATTGTCGGAAGGGGAGTGGAACTATGGGGTGACCAATGGTGGCCACCAGAGCTGGGACCAACCCCGACTCCGGTGTCGGAGTTGAAAAACCTGGGAGTTTGGTTGGACGCTGGACTTACCTTTGTAGGACACACTAAAAAAATTGCTGCCTGTTGCTTTGGTCTGTTGAGAGGCTTAAGACCGGTCCTCAAATATTTTGATGCCCCAACCAGACAGCTAGTAATCCAGGCCACTGTCATCTCTCGCCTGGATTACGCTAGCTCTCTTCTGGTCGGGGCCAATCAGGCTGAGCTTACCCGTCTGCAACGGGTACAAAATGCTGCGGCCAGAGCGATTGTCGGCCTGCCCAGATTCTGCCCGGTGGCGAGTGTCCTTCGCTCCTTACACCGGCTCCCAGTGGGGAAGCGTATTCTCTTCAAGGTCCTTTGTTTAACCTTTAAGATTCTGAGAGGCATAGGCCCTGAAATTATGTCCCGCTTTCTGTCCTTCTATGTCCCCACACGCACCCTTCGCTCCCAAGGCCAGGCCTTTGTTGTAGTCCCTAGATATAGGCTTAGCCGTATGGGGGGACGCTCCTTCAGCGTAAAAGCTGCATCAACTTGGAACTCTCTTCCGGTTGAAATTCGCCTGCTGGAGGATTTTATGACTTTCCGGAAAGCCATAAACACCTTTCTATTTTAGCTGCCTCTCCTAGTTTTCTGTTTATCTATCTGTGTTATTAAACTTGGACCTGTCTCTTCTAGTTTTCTGCTTGTTCCTGTTGTGTTGTGTTCCTCCTTGTCAAATGCGCCAGGACGCTCCTTAGCTGGAGTAGCTGTGCGCACAACAAATAACAATAACATAACATAACATAACTTGCATTGTTATTGTGGTACATTTGCTACTAATCTGACATCAGATTTTATCCATTGTTTGGTCATCTTTTGGTCCTTATTAGCATTCGGTTTTTATATATTTGACCGGTTTTTGATAATATTGCACTCACACTTTATTGAGGAACATTTGCTGCTAATTTGACTAAGTAGTTATATTTTGATTTTTCCCCAGGTATCTTAGATTACTAATTAGTTTATGCATGACATGTATAGGATGGTTCATGTCTATTGCAGTCACTATTTACTCTTGAGTCTCATATTACTTTTTACGACATTCTTTTAGAGATCTGTTATTAGGTGTGTTATTCAATTTGGGCACTTGCCCACAATCCCTTGAAATACATTTCCCATTGCAATGTAGGTTACTATATGAGAGGTTTTACACTTTTCAATACACTATGTAATGATTATGACTTATCTGCATTCATGTAAACCGCTCTTATGAACCTATATACATTTCTCTTGGAGTTTTTGTGTATTTTGCACGATTAAAACTACAAAATGGAAATTATCAGATGTACTGTATTAAACAGTAGAATGCCGAAGTCTGTTTTTTATATTTTTGAGCCAGAATAGCTTGTATCTCAAGCTGGTTGTGCCCATTTTATACTATTTAATACGTCAGAGTATGGAGACGCATCATGTGATCAAGCTCCCTCTGGGAAGCGAAACGCATCATGGCAGGCACTGGTCCTGTGAATTTCATGCTTTGAATTCTTGAATAAATCGTCACTGCTTCACCCACCTACGTGTTGTGGGAGTCCGTAATTTGTCTCTGGAGTCGGTAGGTCTGTGCCTGTGGTTCAGCTGAAAGAAGAGGGCGGACAGGACTGTATGTATGTATGTATGTATGTATGTATGTATGTATGTATATATATTCATTCACACACAAAACATAACTCTTAAAAATATGAGACCTATTGCATTGCAAATGCTCGTTTTAAATCTTGCGCCTCTTCTGGCTGTGCGCTCCCATATCCTGCGGGTCTTCACTCACAACCTTCGTTCATCGAGAGAGCACTACTGTAATGAGGTCATGTGTGGCTGGCACTTTATTTATACAGCACTTACTACTTCTGGCGATGCGTTGTAATTCAGTTGTTTTGGCTCTGAATGTACATAGTTTATAGTGTCTATTGTGCCTTTTATTAAAGCACGCAGACGTCAACTCGGACTACATGCGCACCATATAAAAGAAAATAACATTTCTACAGTGTGAACCCTCTGGTCGTCCCTTAGACGGACCCCGTCCACCACCGTTTCCAGCGAGCACCTAAAGACAGGTCCCCTGTGCAGGGTTCCAGCACAGAGGCCATGAAATGAATGAACATTACTGTCCCTAACGCATATCTTTCCAGCGTGTCCACATGAGTGTGCTGATCTGCCATTGAGTGTGAAGCGCCTGTTGAGTGTAAAGTGAAAGGGCCATATTTTTTTAGGTCTCGTCCTATTAATCGCGCAAGCGATAATAGGACGAGAGTATAGAGGCTCATCCAAGCTCTGAAACCACCAGGCGGATCACATCGAGTGCATGTGCTCGTGAACGCGCTTACCATTTGCTCCCCCAGCCGCCTGCCTCCGAGAGCTTCACTTCAAAGGCATCCGCTCCCCCGCCCCGAGCTTCACACTTCACGGCCGCCAGGCCGTGTCTCGCATTTCTCCTCCCCCCTTCCCACAGCAATGCCAAGAGCTTGTTGTTGCCTAGGCATCCTCCTTATCTCAAAGCCTCCCACCCCCCCTTAAAGTTGTAATTCCACTCTTCGCAGTCCCTAGGACAAAGTTGCCAAAATGCGGGCCTTGCCACCCCTACGCCCCCCTGCTGCTGCGCTCGCGCGTGCTTTCACCCTTCCCTTAGCCACCTCTATTTTGTAACGCAGTAAACCCTGTGCTCACTTAGCACCATTCCCTTGGCTGGTGTAGGACTAAACCCAGCAGGCATTTACTTGTCCATCTTGTGACTAAAGAAATACAGCATCTAAGTATTCACAGGGGCCAATGCCGTTCTCAAGAAGCCTTGGCTGACCGCGGAAAAAAAGGAGTGTCTGAGCATGAAGATTTCTGACAATATATTTAAGGTCAACCAAATTAGGACATTTTAACAGTAGTTCATGTTTTTAAGTTAGCCTAATGTCCAAGTGCCGTAAATAAGAGGTGCTACTATTTCCGTAATTAATTGTACTGGATTTATCGACCTCGTAAGGAGGAAAAGCTAAGTTTACCCTGCACTAGTGGAACTTATGACTATACCCGATTGTGGACACTGGGGGGTATATTTACTTATGTGTGTGCGAGAGGAGGAGTTGCACAGCAAAATACAAATCTGGGCTGCATTTGGAGACCCTCTTAATGTACTGTAAATTATATGTTATGTTTTTGAATTTACCCAGCGTGACTATCTGGACAAAACATGAGCGTGCTCTTATGTGCTTAAAAGTCTGTGATATTTTGGGAACAAAATAATAGCCAGAAAGAAATCCCAAACATCTGATGTTTGTGTGGATGTGGGAAAGTGTTACATCGAAAGTTTTTGTATATGTTTTAAAGGATAGGTCCAGCCTTTCTTGTCTTTTAAGAATCTAGATGTTGTATCATCACGTGACATGCTTTTGCAAATAAAACAAGGACATTTAAAGTTTGTCTTCAGAATAACTCAGTCACTGAAGTTCTGACTTGCCACCGAATATTTAAGGGAGACAGAAAGTTTCCTCAGACACACATGGTCTCTTAGAGTCGTCCAGTTTCGTTTGTGATTGATCGTCAGGCCACATTCTACTGGCAGACTTTTCAAGACATATATCAAATAACATACATTCTGTAACAGCCACTGTGGGCTGATGCCTGGGACCCAGCATTCGCAAAACACATCCTTGTTTCTTTTCACACTTCTATGCACCACACAGTATGAAGATCTCTTCTGTAACTACTTATCTTGCATAACACAACAATTTGTACCTCTACACTACCGTGACTCTGATACTTTTAGCCTCTCATTACTCCTAAACATCCTTCTGCTAAGTCGTTACTCTTCTCTTTTAATCTAATTGTCCCATATCACTGAAATCTGCTTTCTCCATATCTTTATCTCCTCACTTTCAAAAGTGCTCTAAAGACCCCTTCAAAACAACAAAAGCAGGACAGATGATTAATTGCCTCATCTGTAACTCGCCTGCCCCCTATTCTCTAACATCTTTGACGTATTTATGCTAATATAATGCAAATATGAAAATTTGCCATGTCTGTTCTGTATCTCAACCACTATTCACCTTGTATTATACCCACAAAAAGTCAGTGTTTATCTCCCAGTTGTACAGCATTTCTTGATGAAAATTCTTACTGCTCAGAAAGTGAAACAAGCATTTGCAATGCAATAGGTTTCGCATTATTAAAGTTTGAGCTATTGGTGTTGCATTATTTAGCAAAGCCAATAGCTCAAACTTTAACAGCGTCACCCTCACACCCCCTCACCCTCTCACCCTCACATCCCCTCACCCTCCCTCACACCCTCACACACCCCCTCACCCTCACACACCCTCTCACCCTCACCCTCACACCCCCTCACACCCCCACACACCACCTCATCCTCACACCCCCTCACCCTCACACACCCTCATCCTTACCCTCACACTCTCTCATTCTCACACCCTCTCACCCCCTCACCCCATCACCCTCACACCCCCTCACCCTCTCACCCTCACACCCCCTCACCCTCTCACCCTCACACTCTCCCGCTCACACACCCTCACAACCCCTCACCCTCACACCCCCACGCCCTCACACCCTCATACTCCTCACCCGTCCCCTCACCCTCACACCCCCTCACCCTCACACACCCTCACACCCCCTCACACACCCTTACCCTCTCACACCCTCACCCTCACACACCCTCACCCTCACACACCCTCACCCTCACACACCCCTCACCCTCCCTCGCACCCCTTCACCCTCACACCCCCTCACCCTCACCCTCACACACCCTCACACCCCACTCACCCTCACACACTCACCCTCACACCCCCTCACACTCCCTCACACACACTCACCCTTACACTCACACCCCCTCACCATCACACCCCCTCTACCCCCACACACCCCCTCACCATCACACACCCTCACACACTCTCACCATCACACACCCTCACACACACTCACCAGCATAGCATAACAAAACATAGCATAGCATAACAAAACACAGCATAGCATAACAAAAAAAGCATAGGATAGCAAAACAACATAGCACAACAAAACATAGCATAGCAAAACACAACAAAGCATAGCATAACAAAACACAACAAAACATAGCATAACAAAACAAACATAGCATAACATAACAAAACATGGCATAACAAAACAAACATAGCATACCATAAAGCATAGAATAACAAAACATATCATAGCATAACAAAACACAACAAAACATAGCAGAACAAAACATAGCATAACATAACAAAACATAGCATAACAACATAAAACAAAGCATAGCATAACAAAACAAAGCTTAGCATAACAAAACAGAGCATAACAAAACATAACATATCAAAACACAACAAAACATAGCATAGTATAACAAAACACGACAAAACATAGCATACATAACAAAACATAGCATGGCATAACAAAACACAACATAGCATAGCATAACAAAACAAAGCTTAGCATAACAAAACAAAGCTTAGCATAACAAAACATAGCATAACAAAACACAACATAGCAAAACAAAACCATAGCATACCAAACACAACAAAACATAGCATAACAAAACATAGCATAGCAAAACAAAGCATGGCATAATAAAACACAAAAAAGCGTAGCATAGCATAACAAAACATAGCATAGCATAGTAAAACAAGCATGGCATAACAAAATAAAGCATAGCATAACAAACCACAGCATGGCATAGCATAACAATTCAAAGCATAACACAACAAAACATAGCATAGCATAACAAAGCATAATACAACAAAACATAGGATAGCAAAAACAAAACACAGCATAGCATAACAAAAAAAGCATAGGATAGCAAAACAACATAGCACAACAAAACATAGCATAGCAAAACACAACAAAGCATAGCATAACAAAACACAACAAAACATAGCATAACAAAACAAACATAGCATAACATAACAAAACATGGCATAACAAAACAAACATAGCATACCATAAAGCATAGAATAACAAAACATATCATAGCATAACAAAACACAACAAAACATAGCAGAACAAAACATAGCATAACATAACAAAACATAGCATAACAACATAAAACAAAGCATAGCATAACAAAACAAAGCTTAGCATAACAAAACAGAGCATAACAAAACATAACATATCAAAACACAACAAAACATAGCATAGTATAACAAAACACGACAAAACATAGCATACATAACAAAACATAGCATGGCATAACAAAACACAACATAGCATAGCATAACAAAACAAAGCTTAGCATAACAAAACAAAGCTTAGCATAACAAAACATAGCATAACAAAACACAACATAGCAAAACAAAACCATAGCATACCAAACACAACAAAACATAGCATAGCATAACAAAACATAGCATAGCAAAACAAAGCATGGCATAATAAAACACAAAAAAGCGTAGCATAGCATAACAAAACATAGCATAGCATAGTAAAACAAGCATGGCATAACAAAATAAAGCATAGCATAACAAACCACAGCATGGCATAGCATAACAATTCAAAGCATAACACAACAAAACATAGCATAGCATAACAAAGCATAATACAACAAAACATAGGATAGCAAAAACAAAACATAGCATAGCATACAGCATCAATCCGCACCACCACAGCATCACTCAGGGGCACCACAACATCACTATGCGCTACCACAGCATCACTGAACGCCACAGCATCACTCGTTCGCCATCACGTCACTCAGCGCCACCACAGCATCAATTTGTGCAACCATTCAACAACACCTGGTTCAAATATGTTCTTTCAATGTTTCAAGCTTTATTACAAATGTAACAAAAATATGTTCATATTTCACTTCTGTTCTTGGATTTGTCACAATAAAATACACTGAACATAATCTTCACAAAAGTTATTTACAAAACTTTAAGCTATTGCCATTATAAATTACAATAACTTTTATTTAAGTATTAATTATTGAAAAAAATTAAAAGCCATTGTTATTTGTAATATCAATACATGTAAGTCACGTAAATACAACACATATTGCATTACAAATGCTATAGGTGTCACATTTGCGAAAGTTATAACTATTGGCATTGTAAATGACAGCTATTAATTTCGCTATTTTCAAAAACAAAACATGAATAAAAAATGTGTCATTTACAATACCAAAAGCTTAAACTTTCCTAATTCGAGACCTATTGCATTGCAAATGCTTGTTTCTCTGTTATACCCTTTCTTCCTCTCACAACAGCCTCGATTTTTAGGGCACAGTAAAAAAAAGTAAAACAGAGACGTAGTATCCGACGTTTTGTTGTTTTTAAGAGGGGACCCAGGGCAGCTGTCTCTGTCTTCAGCCAGTGCCGGTAAAATCGAGGCTGTTGTGAGTGGAAGAAAGGGCATAAAAGTCCTGGTTTGCATGCTGTGCATTCATGCCAGGCTGTATCTTTTCTGGCTCTTGCAGGGGGTGGCTGAGGCTGGGGTACAAGGAATGAGAGCACGTTGCCGCCGGCCATCGTGTGAATGTCGAAGCGTGCATGGCACGCAAAAAACTAAAATAATATTTGCAATGCAATAGATCTTGCATTTAAATGCGAGACCATTTAAATACGAGACCTATGGCATCGGGAAGAAGTGAAAAGATCGTAAAATCCACTGATGTCTGCAGGTGGAGAATCCGCAGAATGTGGGACAGGTGATGGTGGCATGAGAGCTATATAGTCATCCCATTCATCATGGACAGCCACGTCAGTATGAATCTCACCCTCTTCCATTTGTTACTGATCCGCGTCCTTGTGTCCTTCGTGATGATTATCTATGGTGGCAAAACCCTTTCCCTGGTGGATTTAGGAGTGCTTTGGCAAGCCAGATCCATAGGTGCCAGATCCATAGGCGCAGGCCGTCGTGAAGCGTTAGTATCTGAAAAACATCTACAACAATCATCAATCATATGACGTATGTTCAACACTAAGGCTACTGGAACATTCACCAATGGTTCACTAGAGTGATGGTGTTCCTCCTCCTCCTGATCATGATATAGGTAACGTTCCTGGAAGGAATCAGGCCGTTGAATAGAAGAAGGCTCTTTATCCGTTAAAGAATATTCCCCTACAAGGTGAGAGGATGGATCACTGTCCTCAATGTCAGAGTCTTGACATTTGACCCTTATATGTGATGGACTATATGCAGGGACAAACAAACCTTCATCTCCTGACTCTTGGAAGTCCAAAAGACGAGCTGGAGGCACAGGGGAAATCTTAGAAAAGTCCTGTGTTTGTTTGGGATACAGGAAGCTGGCTTTTCCCTCCGTCGACGGGCTCAACGACGGTGCCGTCACTTATATAGCAGCCTGTGATACCATCGCTGCTGCATGGACGACCTTCGTTAGCGAGATCGCCATCGTCTGAGACATCGACAGGCTGATAGTATTCGGCGAAATCCTCTTTGAAGGTGATGGTCTCGATGACGATGACGGCGTAGTCAAAGTTAGCTGTGAACCTGCAGACGCTGCTGCCATCAACGTTTTGACAGTCGTAGTAGTAGCCGTCGCCGACAAGGCCGTCGACAGTGCAGTAACCTCAGTTTTTTTCGTAGATGTCTGAATCTTCAACGACAAAGCCATCGACGGACGAGATGAATGGTCTCTGAAAGGAGTCAATGGAGCAGAAGCTGGAGCTAAAGAGGATCTTGAAGTCTCTGCTTGAGTTGTTTTGTGGTGTTTCACTTCAGATTTATCCTGGGACTGGGATATCTTTGAGTCCCCATGATGAGAAGAGGAGCCTTCTTCCTTTCTCTTTCTAGAGGAAGAACAAGCTTTTTCCTCAGGATCAGACTCCGAGACTGTGGCAGTCTTTTTTCTTTTGGAGAGAGGAGCAGTCTATCCTCTCTGTCCTTGAGGGTCTTGGCTGAAATTGAGCAGCAATATTTGCATTCCCTGGGCTTATGGTCAGGGTAGAGGCAATATACACAATGTTTGTGTGGGTCTTCTGTGAACAGGTTACACTTCCCACAGGTCTTGCAATGGCATAAACTGCCCTTTTTAGGTCTGGGCCTGTGTAGGCTGCGCTTGCGCAGTCTCGCTGGGCGAGAAATTATGTCTAAGAGTAGGGAGGTAAACGAGCCAGCTCTTCTCCATTGGCTGGCTTCCTAAACGGCGGCCAGCCATTGGAGAAGAGCTCTGTCTATCCCTTTAAGTCCCGTCCGTTTCGGATTGAGGGGCGTGTTTTTTGCGGTCCCTTTTCTCGTGACGTCTTCAGTCACTCAACAAAAAACACGCCCCCCCCCCCCAGTCTGAAAAGGACGGGGCTTAGAGACAAAAGGCTGTCTCATGGCAAGCTCTTGGTGGATGTAAGCAGTTGTCACTCAACAAAGGAAGCTTGTTAAGGAAAGGTGAGAACTAACTGTGCAGTCACTAACACTACCCAAATCCAATTCTTTCAATAGTTCCCGAAAACAAATCAGTTTACAGGGCCCAGCAGCTGAGATGGTGGAAACTACAATAACAAAGTGATCTATCCAGCCACACACCGCAAAGGAGACAAGACCCAGTAGACAAAAGAGAGACACAGCACACACACTGCAGACAGACACACCGCACACACAAAGGACACAAAATTCGCACCTCTTTGCAATTACAGTATTTTTATTCCTCACTCACGCGCGGCACACTGCACTTTCAATGCTCTTGTCGTGCCCCTTTTCCGAGCACCGCTCTCTTACTTTTCACTACGACTCTGTTTTTCCTCTTGTTATGAAAGGGTACTGAGCAGCTACACTGGAAACCCTGCTTCCGTCAGCCTAACTGCACCATCCTTAGAATGAACAGTCTGCACCGAGTTTCTTAACCAAGCGTATGCCAGTTTGTCGTGCCCCATTCCAGATATTTTTACGAATCTTTCTGGCCACCCTCGACATCTTTGTGTGCATAAAAAAGGGTTTTATATCATCCTTAACGCAGAATATACCAGGTAAGGAAAAACAACCTTTCTTTTGCATTATTTACGGTACATCGATCACTCAGACTGTTATTAAATAAGTTTGTTCGTATAAAAAAATCTGCATCCATTTACAGGAATATTATATTTGGTTAATCTGGACAGGGTGGCATGTGTTGTCTCAGTTTATTAACGCCTAGTTTTGCGCCACGTAATGTCACACTTATACGTATACCGCACTTCAATTTAGAGTTTTGGTACTAGTTTTGTAGTTAGAGGTGGGAGCCGCTCCTTTTCCTCTGAGTTTGCTGCTTACAATTTTATGAAGAGCAACACTGTCGAAATACAGGAGCCACCACTTTTCTTCCGAGTCTGTTGCTGACGTTCCCTGAACACATAAACTAGGTAAGTTTATTTGGACTTATTTTTTCCAAATGCCACTGAATTTACTTGTTACCCTATGAGTCTAGATTGTTTATTTTTCTGCTGTGTTTCTTTCTGCGTTGGTCATTTGTCTTATATTTCTTGCTTTTCAAGCTCTGGCCCCTTTACTTGCAGTCTCTACCGTTTTTTTTCCTTTTTATCCTGCTGAATTTTCTTTTCAATGAGGCTGTTTTCTGTAACACTTATAATGCTTACTCTTTTGTTGTGCGTTTTGTCACTTCATCACTCAACTTGTACGTTATTTTACTACTGTTTTTCTTGCCAAATTTATATTTGTTTATTATTTTTCATCTAGTTTATTATGTTTTCTGCCGTTTAGTCTGTTATTTCACTTGTCTGCTGCTAGCTAATGTGACTATTTTTCTCCCAATTCTTTCTGTCTGTGTGTGTGTGTGTGGGGGGGGCTCTGTGTGTGTGTGTGTGGGGGCTCTGTCTGTGTGTGTATGTGTTGGGCTCAGTGTGTGTGTGTGTGTTGGGCTGTGTGTGTGTGTTGGACTCTGTGTGTGTGTATGTGTGTGTGTGTGTGTGGCTGTGTGTGTGTGTGTGTGTGGCTGTGTGTGTGTGTGTGTGTGGCTGTGTGTGTGTGTGTTGGGCTCTGTGTGTGTGTGTGGCTCTGTGTGTGTGTGTGGCTCTGTCTGTGTGTGTGTGTGTGTGTCTCTGTCTCTGTGTGTGTGGCTCTGTCGGTGTGTGTGTGGCTCTGTCGGTGTGGCTCGGTCTGTGTGGCACTGTGTGTGTCTGGCTCTGTGTGTGTGTGGCTCTGTGTGTGTGGGTGTGGCTCTGCCTGTGTGTGAGTGTGGCTCTGTGTGTGTGTGTGGCTCTGTCTGTGTGTGTGGCTCTGTCTGTGTGTGTGGCTCTGTCTGTGTGTGTGGCTCTGTCTGTGTGTGTGTGGCTCTGTCTGTGTGTGTGTGGCTCTGTGTGTGTGTGTGTGTGTGTGTGTGTGTGTGTGTGTGTGTGTGTGTGTGTGTGTGTGTGGCTCTGTCTGTGTGTGTGTGTGGCTCTGCCTGTGTGTGTGTGGCTCTGCCTGTGTGTGTGGCTCTGTCTGTGTGTGTGGCTCTGTCTGTGTGTGTGGCTCTGTCTGTGTGTGTGGCTCTGTCTGTGTGTGTGGCTCTGTCTGTGTGTGTGGCTCTGTCTGTGTGTGTGGCTCTGTCTGTGTGTGTGTTGGGTTCTGTGTGTGTGTGGCTCTATATGGGTAGCTTTTTTTGCAGGTGGGTCTGTGTGAGGGTGGCTGTGTGTGTGTGTGTAGGTGGGTCTGTGTGAGGGTGGCTCTGTGTGGGTGGCTCTGTGTGTGTGTGGCTCTATGTGAATGTGTGTGTGGGTGGCTCTATGTGAGTGACTGTGTGGGTGGCTCTGTATGTGTGTGGCTGGCTTTGTGTGTGTGGCTCTGTGTGTGGGTGCAAATGTAATAGGTCTCGCCTTTGCGAGAGATTAAGCTATTGGCATTGTAAATGACAATGACATTTATTTATATGTTTTAAAAACAAAAACATGAATAAAAATAATGTCATGAGCAATGCCAATAGCTTTAACTTTAGCAATGCCGAGACCATTGCATTGTAAATGCTTGTTTGGGCTATGGCATCTTAAAAAGAAGGAGAGGCAAAGATAGAGTTCAGAAATACCTTGAATCGAAACTGAAAACTGGAGGGCAAAAGTTGAAGAGAGGTCGCGGTCACCGGGCAGAGCTCACAGAGACTTCCTATCACATGACGTACAGTAAGAAATCTGAGGTATGGTGGCTCTGAAGGGGCAAGGTACTCTGGGGTCTCTGGTGTGATTGGCTTAACTTTGGATGTTATAAAATAATGTGGAAAGGTTAATAAATTGTGGTTTTCTGTTCTATGGCGGTCTATGGTAATGTTTTTCAGTATTTTTACTATTGCCGGTGGTCTCCCACCATGAAGACTGGAAAGATACAAACATGTGAATCTATAAAAGATACAATACTGGAGAAGCTTCCTTCTATGAATCTGTATCCACACCACTTATCAGTGTGCGACTGACCAACTTTCTTACTGATGCCCCAGCCACTTTTCCAAGAGAGGTGGTAGCTGATGCTCAATACATCAGACTTAATGCATTATGTACATTGACACTACCACTGTCAACTTAGGTTTTCATTTTTTTTTACAAATTCACATTCTTAATCTTCTCCCGGAGTATTTTTAAATGCCCATTTGCAACTTACGTAGTTGCCCTCTTCAATTTTTTTTTAGTTTTACGGGCATGAGCAAAATATTCCCATAACTAACACAGTTTCTGATCCCCTGTACCTTAAGCCCTTTGATCCTTATTTGCACACTCAAACTCCCATGCACACATAACAAGCCAGTACCTGTCTTTTAGCTCCCCTGCACACTTGGCCTCTATCCAATAACCATGAAAATATCACTCTGTGCCCTTCCCAGCCTCTAATTATATGTCCCTGTGCCTACCTCCTCTAATCCAAGTCCTTCTGATGCTGATCCAACCATACTTTCATATTTACCATCCCATTGTCTCCCCAAACCTGCTGTTTTCACATTGTACCACACTGGTCTTTAAACGTTATTACTGCTGCACCCTGCCTCATGTAAAAAAGAAAAACATTTTCCCACAATATTCCATACAATTGGCATTTCTAAACACATTTAACAATTCAAACATTCAAGTTATGTTCAGTTATATTTTTATAAAATGCAGCTCTATACGATATTGACAATCGTGCATCAGTAACCTCGTCTCCCTTAATTGTAAAAGTATCCACAGTGTGATCATTTATTTAATTAAAAAAGGGTGGGGTGGTCTTGAGAATTATTCGGAGAACTCCCCCCTTTGACACCTACTCCCAGACAGAATATGATTGACAAAAGATGTTACTGACGGCCCATTAGAGTGGCGCACTACCATCTCTTTTTTTCATAAAAACATAGCATTGTTTTCAACATGATAATCCCACTTGCACGTGCCTAACACCCTTGAGATTTATTCAGGCCTCATCATGGATTATTGGGGGAGATGGGTGGGGAGCCTAGTGTAAGGACCTGTGCTTTAATAAGTTGATCAACTTTTAAGGAGCTGCCCCTGTGTTCTGTATTAACGATAAGTGAGTAAGACTTGTATGGCGAGTAATAGGCGCTGTTGCAATCAGGGGGAGGATTACAAATCACATAATTATGACCTTACTGGACTGTTTTTCACCTTCCACGCTAGTTTAGACAGCAATGGGATCAGCCGACTGGAAATATTTTTCACACTCCCAGAAATTGTTTCATCCCCATCAATTTCATGTGGGTTACTCCAGGGCACAAGTCCTAAAAAAATAAGTGGGGGGACGCTTCAAGTTAGGTGATGTCCCCGGAAGTGACGTCACAACAGGAAGTGACACCACGAAATGTGCCGGTCTCCGTCTGAAATGCGTGAATACATACAATAAACAAGTAGAGGTATAATACTGCAATAAGTGTCAGTCACTCAAAACACAAGAACACACTATACACAGGACCCATTCTTCAGATTACAGGGTTATTACAGATTCGGGCGTAGGCACTACGGGCATATGTCGGTGTCCCTGAAAGTGACATGCTCGGCGTGTTTACAGCGCAGCTCTTGAAGCCTTGGTGCCTCTGCGCCTCGGCTGTGCTCTGAGAAAGGCTGGCAAGGGGAGGGTGGAAGGGGAGATTAGTCTGAGGCTCGGGTGCATTTAAAAGGCTATAATTCACGCGCAGGTGCAGTCTCGGGTACCGGCTCCATCATTTGGGCAGGGGGGACGGCGTCCACCCGGTAAAAGCCCGGTAAAATAAGTAGGGGGACGCCGTCCACCCGCGTGGTACCCCGACTCAAGCCCTGGGTTACTCTCTCGATCGGACTGTCCTTGTATACTGAAAACTGGTGACTGGAAAGGCTGAGGTATGAATGACCATGTGTGTACACAGCAACCTTCCCCCCCAACTCACTCCTTACAAGCTCCTCTCAGATCCCCTTGTAATGTGCACCACTCGGATTCATCGGTGCGTGCAATTTCGCTCCCTGCACTGCCACAACAGGCTCCCTTTAATACATTTTAGCACCTCAATGCAGCTGTTCCATGGCTGTACCTCTAAACCTTTTCTCTCACCACCTGCCAACGAACCCTTTCAACCAGTCTTCTTTTCCCCTCCTACCTCTACACTTCGGAATCCGTTATACCTGCACCCTTAGTGGAGAGGTGTGGGGCAGCGGCCAGGGCAGCTGACCGAACGGTGAGTACAGGGCTTACCGTTCAATCCTCGGCTCCGGCAGCAGCTCAGCACCATGTGACTCTCGGCAACAGCTCACTTCATTTCCACAACGGCCCCAGCGCTTTACAAATACGGATTTAGATTTATTTTTAATTTTGTTGTGTCTTTTACACTAATGTTTTTCGCATCTATCCTTGTAATCCCGACTATACAACCTTGGTTGATTCCAGGTGCTCACAGGTCCATCTCGTACTATTTCCCTACCTGCACGTCGCTTAGTCCCACCCGCAGGTAAAGCTCTTTGTGACGCTGTGCCCAGTACACTTGAGGAGTTAGGGCAGGGGCCTCCTCCATGCTTCCAGTGTGGGTTTTCTTGAGTCTTATGATGGTGTCAGTTCGGGCAGAGGGCACAATTCAACTTCCCCAAGGGACATCAAACTGCGCATGCGCGAAATCCAGTGTGACGCTGCCCCTCCTTCCAGCAGGACCCGTGCCTTCTCCTTCCTGCTAGCAGCTAGAACAATCCCAGGACACACTGCGCCATTCCCACGCCAAGCATGGCAGTAGCGCATGCGCAAGGTAGTGTCTATCTTGTGGTTGTGAACTGCTTCCGGGGTCTGTGGGTGGATACCACTCTTCTACGGGCCTGGTTTTAGTGTGGTCGCTCGAGCAAGCCCCGATCTGAGCCTCGTGTCTGAACAAACTTTTCCTGTGGCAGTAAAGGTCCGACATTTCGCGTCGTTTCTTAGTAAGTCGAAATATTTGTACCAAATGAGCGTGGACGTGTCAATTAAGACTACATGATATGTTATTGTTCAACATAACTGAGTCGAAGTTTGCTATTTTAAGAGATAAAATGTTCCTGATTTTGCTTAAAATACCCGGCCCTTCAATACATATTAAGGGGCCATATTCCGCTCGTCACACCCGTTTTTGAAGGGTGGTGTGCAGTAAAAGATGGAACATACGATTCCAACTTCCGCTCTAGAATATTTGGAGAAAACATACCCCCATACATACTACATGCCAACATTTAGAAGAGGATCGTAGGAGATTTTAATAAAATAATCAGGCGAATGTATTCCTTCCATTAATGTAAAGGCAGTTTCCGGCGGGAAACAGCCAAAATAAAGTCCTTTTGGTTTTAAAAATCGTGAGTCTCACGCCTGTATCCGGCATGTATGCAAATATTCCATAAAGCTTCTTACCATTATAACTCCAGCCCTGATCTTTTAGGAGGGAAAGGTATTAAATCGCCAAGTATTTTTGGTGGGGGTCGAAAAGTAGTGAATTGGTGTGCTAAAAGTGCTGCCTGAATGTAAAAAAAACTAGGAATAACCAAAGTAGAAGAAAAAACGCCTTTTTCTAACTTATTTATTTTTAGGTCTCGTCTAGCGAAAGCAGCGCGTGCACTGCTCTCGCGAGTACCTTTTGGAATCTATTCTGCCGAGGGCTTTCGTACACGCGTCTGCATGAACAAACATGGCTGCTCTTGCAATTTGTCCATAGCAGACAGCATGCGCGTGTCCGTACGGACTGCGGACAGTCCAACGCCATCTTGTGAGGAGGACAGTTTAGCCGGGAGGACTCGCGTCGGATTTTGGGAACTTATTAAACCCATTCCACCTCTGATCGCCTGAGGGAGCTCTATGACGCAATTTTCACTACATGAAGGATTGTACAGTTTCAGTCTGCCAGCGAACTCATTCAGAGGCGTGAGCACGGTTGTTAAATACCATTCTGGAAGGGACTCTAAAGGGCGTGGTGATACATACCCCGCCTTTTTTAGCGGTGCTGTGTACATACCTTCAAACTGCCACCCCCCCCCCCCCCCCCAAGTCATTTTTTTTATGCTGAGTTTGCCAAATACTTTCAGCGCCTAGTTCACACTCAGCCCTGACACAGGGCGTGAGCGCCCAGAGTTGTGCAGTGCGATTTCGCACCATGGCTAACCCTGAATGGATACAGTTCTGGCATCCTTTGAGTGCTTGCTGAACTGTTTCCAAAGTACGTCATTCCATTTGAAAAATGTTAAAACAAAATTATGGATTTAATGTGCGAATTAATCTGAGCCAATGGTATGTACTCTCTGCCGCATTCTGGTGCCTCGCTTGTTTTACAGAAAGACAGCCCTTTGCTCAAACTGCTAGGCCACGTCACTTCCGTATAGGAACCCATGCAAACCCAAACGTTTCCCTTATAACAGCCACCACTGAGGAGGTGCCGCTTGACTTCTACTGTACAGAGTGCGGAACCCACAGGAAGAAGTCATGTCTGTGATTACTTGTGCTCCTGTTCAGAGGGCATAGTTTATCAAAGGGTGCAATCCATTGTAGGGGCAGGACTCTGACTGAGTTCCATGTTTTATTGTTTATTCCCCTGACTAATGTAACAATATGTTGCATGTATTTTTGAATTTAGTCTTTATTGTTTAGTTAATTAAAACCATAACAAATTTCCTTTACAATATACAGCCAATATTAAAATAAGATAACCTAAAAAGAGAAATCAAATAAGAATTAATTTCAACAAAAGTGAATTCCAAATGATATCTTTCCTAAAACCTTAAAATAAAAACTTCCTTCAGGCTTAGTCCTCTGTCCTAAAAAGTCTTAAAGTTATTAAATTATCATTGACAGACTTTATTTCAAGCATTTTTCAAAGGCCAACAAAAACTTTACAATCTTACAGTTCATTTGGGGAGCTGTTGAGTCCAAGCCACCAATGACTGCTGTCCTGCATGTGCGTAGTCTCTTAACCAGAAAGGTGTTCTTTAAGAAAAACGCTCGCTCCCGTGTCCAGCTTTTTACAATGGCATATCATGTGAATTAAATCTTCCTTTGTGTTACCACAGAGACGACAATCAGCAGATTCAATGTGTTTCCAGGTAGGCTCGTCGGCAAGAGTTGGAAATTTGCCGAAACGCAAGGCCATCAATCTTTTTTTTGATAAAAATAGAGTAAGTTGTGTCCAGATAGGCCGCCGGAGTAAGTGTTTTGTAACTATTGATCACAGTCCATGAATGGGAACAATGTGAAAAAATTTCTTTATCTGTGATCAACGAATGAAATTTGGCAGCTTTATTTAATGCCTGTTTGAATGACATAAATGGCAAATTTTTATCCCATAAGTTGGAAGAGCATGTTAGCTCAAGTGTGCGAGACAGGAATTTATTTGCCTCTGATTTTTTTTGCATTTCCAGTTCCTGCCATAGAAATTTATTGAGATTATTATCTCTGGCATTTTTCTTAATTCAATACCACACCTTGATGCATGTATAAAGTCTTCCCAATGATTCGTTCATTAGACCGAATTCTAAGCGCATTTGCGCTGGTGAGGCTGAACTGGGGAGTTGGAAGACCCTTTTATAAATTTTGGTTATTAAGTTGTTTAGAAATTCAGAATCCTTACCATGCATTGCAACACTTGCATAAGCTAAGGTGGGAAGCGCTTTGCTAGCAATCACAGTTAAAAGCGGTTTTAACGATGGACCTTCCAATTGTTTTGACAAAGTGCTAAGTGCAAATATTAAGGCCCGTGTCAAGTAATTTTTCTGCTCTCTTAAGGCAAGCTTATCGTCGATATAATATCCCAGGTATTTATAATAGGATACCCTTTCCAAATATTTTCCTTCTAACCGGATATTGTGATGTACAGATCGTCGGTAGGTAATTAATATTGTTTTGGTTTTTGATGAACTAAGGGCCAGCTAGTTTATGGACAGGAAATCTGAGAGTTCAGTTAGCAGCCTGGACAGTCCAACTTTTGTTAAACTTAGAAGCACAATATCATCTGCATATGCCAGGTGTGTAAGTTGCAAGTTGCCTAATTTCGGAGAGTGAGCATTGCAGTTGTTTAGTTTACCTGAAAGATCTGAAATAAATAAATTGAATAAATGTGGACCCAGGACGCACCCCTGTTTTAATCCGATTGTGGTGTACACTTTTCTCGATAAGCGGGATCCATCCCCGAGTTTTACTTGCGTCCATGTATCCGAGTAAAATAATAACAGGCCCCTTAATATGCTCTCAGGTATCGACCATGCTCTCAGCTTTGCCCAGAGCAGGTTCCGGTCCACTCTGTCAAAGGCAGCTTGCAGATCTATAAAGCACAAGTGCAAGTTCTGTTTTATACGCTGGCATCTTTCAGCAACCATTGTGATAGATAAGATCGTAGGGTGAAGAAGGTGGATAGGGGAGTGGGGGCCCCTTGGTATAATGACTCCCTACGTGATATGAAACGTGGGGTGAGGAGGAAAGAACGTGCGTGGCGGAAGCAATACGACGCCACTGCTAGGAAAGATTACACGTCCTCCCTGGCGTCCTACAAATCTGCAATTCAAACCAGAAAGGCGGTCTTTTTCGAGGAGAGAATAGTGGCAGCTAGGAATCCACAGAAGGAAATCTTTCGGGTTTTGTCAGAACTCAGGACAAACAAGGAGCAAAGCACTGAGTTCACCCAACAAGATTGCCAGAAGTTCCAGGACTTCTTTGTGAGTAAGATCTCCGACATTCTGGGAGAAATCGCTGCAACTACAACCCTCGATTGTCCTAGCCCACCTGGTTATATTGCTCCGCTAGTTCTCACTCCGCTAGCTGAGTTCCCTTTTATTATGCAGAAGGAACTGACCAAGATCACGGACCGAGTTAAATCCGGTTCATTGGTGGATCCATGCCCGCCGGAAGTATTTAAGCTAGCTCTCCCGGGCATGGAAGAAGAAGTTTTGCATTTACTGAATACTTCTCTCCACACAGGACAGGTCCCTTTAGCATTTAAGGAGGCTCGATTGATCCCTTTGTTGAAGAAACCTGGTTCGGACACTAAGTGTCTAAAGAACTTCCGTCCTATTTCCCAGTTGCCTTTTCTGGCTAAAGTAATCGAGCAGCATGTGCTGATATCGCTCTCCAAACATCTTGACAGTAATAACCTGTTGGAAGCTAATCAGGCAGGGTTCCGTGCTAATCATAGCACGGAACTAGTCATGCTATCGATTCTGGATGAATTGAGGAGTCGGGCTGATACTAAAACACCTAGCGCCCTGGTACTATTAGATCTCTCCGCGGCGTTTGACACCGTGTGTCATGTACAACTTTTGTCGCGGTTGAGGTCTTTTGGTATCAGAGGTACAGCCCTGGCTTGGCTTGCATCATTCCTGCAGGGCAGGACACAAAGAGTCCAACTGGGGGACATGCTTTCCACCTCCGCGCCTATTACCTGCGGGGTCCCACAGGGTTCTGCTTTGTCGCCCCTGCTCTTTAACATCTATCTGCAGCCTTTGATTGCCCTCCTGAATAGGATGGACTGTCTAGTCTATAACTACGCTGATGACACCCAGATCATTATCCGGCTTGAGGAAGGGCCAGGAGCGTCTACCAGGCTACAGGACATACTTAAGGCCACGGTTAATTGGATGTCTAAAAACTCCCTAAAAATTAACCCGGAGAAGACGGAAGTGTTGCCCATTTCCATCACGGGCAACCCCTGGAACGAGAGTTTCTGGCCGGTAGAGCTGGGTGTACCACCGAAACCAGCGGTAGCAGTCAAAAGTTTGGGTCTGCACCTGGATGGGAAACTATCCATGGAAAAACAGGTTACGTCTGTAGTAGGTACCTGCATTGGTTTAATGCGGCAACTGAGGAAAATATCGGCACTGCTATCGTTCTCTACCCTGAAACAGGTGGTTTCAGCGACCATCTTGGCCAGATTGGACTATGGTAACTCCCTGTACATAGGGCTACCCCAGCGGTTGCTGGATAAGCTACAGGGGGTTATGAACGACGCGGCCAGGTTGATCTATAAGAAACCCAGGATGACTCATTCATCCCCGCTGATGCAGGAGCTTCATTGGCTCCCAATTCGGCAGAGAGTAGTTTTCAAGGGACTGTGCATAGTGCATAAGACGCTGTACGGAAATGCACCAAAATATCTTAAGTCCAGAATTTCACTCTATACTCCGAGCAGGACTTTACGCTCTTCGGATGCTTCTCTTCTATCCCAACCCCGATTTAGACTGGCCACGGTGGGGGGACGTGCTTTTTCTAAAACACTCCCGGCTCTGTGGAATAAATTGACCCCAGATCTAAGGAAGGAGCGCAATTTGATGACTTTTAGGAAAAAGCTAAAAACTGTTTTATTCAAACAGGCATGGAGCAGCCACTAAGCGCCCACCAAGATCAAGTAAGATGCTCAGCCCCACTGGTTAATTTGGACAACCAGCGCTTAGAGGCCCCGGTGGCTATAACGCGCGATACAAATCAAATAAATAAATAAATAAATAAAATAAAATGTTCGAGGTTGTTCCGATCCCTTCTCTGAACCCCGTTTGGTTAATAGGAATAAGTTCTCTTTCTCCTGACCAGTTTACCAAATCTTTTAAAGGAAGCGATGCGTAGTATTTAGCTTCAACGTCCTGCAGTGCTATTAATCGGTAATTGAGTGGGTTAGTTCTTTCTCCGCCTTTGTATATGGGCATAATTATGGAGCCTTGCCAGCTATCCGGAACTAGGTTGTAAGACTGCACATCTGCAAAGAGTTTCTCGAGGTGTAAGCTCCAGTATTCAGGCGCTTGTTTATAAATAGCTTGCGGAATGCCATTCGGCCTCGGTGTCCCGTTGCTTTTGCCCTTTTTAGGGCTCGGGCCTACGTCACCACGAAGTGGGGCGGAGCTTCCGAGCTCTTATGTATTAGAAAAAAAAAATGTCTTTAGGGGTCCGGGCTGCCACATTCCTAAATGCGCGGGCATGTTTTTTGGCATCTGCCTAGTGATTCGTCTTCGCTGTGCAGTATTTTTAGTAGCCTTGACGCCATAGGCTATATTTAATTGTAGTCGGCCATTTTAGGTATTTTGATGGCATAAAGTGTGTGGTTACGCGCACGCACGGCAGACTATTAATCTTAATTAGGAGCTGTCAGAGTGCCCGTGTAATGCAATCTAGATGGTCTGAGCGGTGAGCGCGTTCAATGTAAAACTATGTGAGGTCTAAAGCAGTCCCTTGTCCGATCCTGACAGTTGTTTTGCAGGGGAGCACTTTTCGCATATATAATGAACAGTAAAATATTTAAGTGTTCTGAAACAGGCGTCTCAGTTTAGCGTTTGCTGGAGCACAAGCTATTGGACGGGATGATAAATCAGCGCTTGACGTGATGGGGTAATTGTACACAATCAGTTTAAAAGCTAGCAAATATTTAAGGCTCAGAGGTTAAATGTCAAAGCCACATCACTCGTGCTCAGCGCTGTAGTGTATTGTGAATGACTGGTAATTGAGCCGCTAGGCATATTTCTCCGAAGGGAAATGCATTTGACAGCTAAAAGCCAACACCAGGCTTTCCCACAAGTTGTAGTGGTTTACTGCATTAAAAGCAGAACCAAGCAAGTAGGGCATCGGTGCCTCATGCGGGTTGACAGTGCAAATGTTTGCTACTACCATGCTAATTGCCACCCAGAGCACATTTGAGATTATTACTCATGTTTTGTCTTTTGAATAAACATTTCAGGCCTTCCGAGGGTGACTCACTTTGGGAACACATAGGTTGAACCGTCACCACTCCTCCCACCCTTGTGAGCTACATACTTCATCGGACACTCTTTATTTGGAAGTAGTGTCTTTTCCTACCTGAGTTATAAAGCATCAATGAGAGTCACCTTGCATTGAAAGTACTAGAGTAGTGAGTGCAGAGTAGTGAGTGCAGAGTAGTGAGTGCAGAGTAGTGAGTGCAGAGTAGTGAGTGCAGAGTAGTGAGTGCAGAGTAGTGAGTGCAGAGTAGTGAGTGCAGAGTAGTGAGTGCAGAGTAGTGAGTGCAGAGTAGTGAGTGCAGAGTAGTGAGTGCAGAGTAGTGAGTGCAGAGTAGTGAGTGCAGAGTAGTGAGTGCAGAGTAGTGAGTGCAGAGTAGTGAGTGCAGAGTAGTGAGTGCAGAGTAGTGAGTGCAGAGTAGTGAGTGCAGAGTAGTGAGTGCAGAGTAGTGAGTGCAGAGTAGTGAGTAGTGAGGTGAGTAGAGTAGTGAGTAGAGTAGTGAGTAGAGTAGTGAGTAGAGTAGTGAGTAGAGTAGTGAGTAGAGTAGTGAGTAGAGTAGTGAGGAGAGTAGAGTAGTGAGGAGAGTAGAGTAGTGAGGAGAGTAGAGTAGTGAGGAGAGTAGAGTAGTGAGGAGAGTAGAGTAGTGAGGAGAGTAGAGTAGTGAGGAGAGTAGAGTAGTGAGGAGAGTAGAGTAGTGAGTAGAGTAGTGAGGTGAGTAGAGTAGTGAGGTGAGTAGAGTAGTGAGGTGAGTAGAGTAGTGAGGTGAGTAGAGTAGTGAGGTGAGTAGAGTAGTGAGGTGAGTAGAGTAGTGAGGTGAGTAGAGTAGTGAGGTGAGTAGAGTAGTTAGTAGTGAGGTGAGGAGTGAGTGCAGAGTAGTGAGTAGAGTAGTGCGTAGGACATCACAGGCAGCAGCTGTGCAAGCTTCTTACACTCACAAGGAGACCACAGGCAGCTGAGGTGCAATCTTCTCCCACTCACAAGAACGACATCACAGGCAGCAGCAGTGCAAGCTTCTTACACTCACAAGGAGACCACAGGCAGCAGAGGTGCAAGCTTCTCACACTCACAAGAAGGACATCACAGGCAGTAACGGTGCAATATTCTCACACTCACAAGGAGATCACTGGCAGTACACACCACATGAACACACTCCATAACACATAGCAACAATACATTGGCATTTACAATGCCATTAGCTCAAACTCAAATAAATCCGAGCCCGA
This sequence comes from Lissotriton helveticus, assembly GCF_964261635.1. Taxonomy (NCBI): domain Eukaryota; kingdom Metazoa; phylum Chordata; class Amphibia; order Caudata; family Salamandridae; genus Lissotriton; species Lissotriton helveticus. The sequence continues at coordinate 1,960,761,586 of NC_136061.1, forward strand.
TTGCATTTCTAATGCTTGTTGATTATTTTTATTATCTCCTCTGCAGAATAAGTACCATACGTTGCAACAGGGATTGAAGTTTTGCTTGGGTCTGTTGTTAAAGGGAGACTGCAACATTCTTCCTCAATTATAATTTGTTTGGGATATTTCAAGATGAGTTGGTTCCCTGGGATTTTTAGTAAATGTTCTATAAGTTTTGACGAGAGGAAAGTAGCCCATTCTGTTTCCTGCACATTCGATGTAAGTATATTTCGAGGTCTTGTTAATTGATTTATTATTTTCCAAAATGTGTTTGAATTCGGGTGCTTAGTGCTAAAAAGTAATTTAGACCAGAAACTCTCGTTTATCCTTTTTTTGAAGTCCCAGACCTTCTTTTTGTATATTTTTCTTTGTAAAAGAAAGGTATCCAATTGACGCCCATCTTTGTCATTCAACTGCAGCTTCTTTTGAGTTCTTCGCAGGGCCCTTCTTAGATCTTGCAAGTCTTTTGGCAATTTGCTATTTGGACAGACTCTCTTGGACTTCATATCTGGTAATTTCATTTTTGTCTTTAATTTCTCCAGGAAGAGAGTCCATGCTTGTATCTTATTCATTGGGACGTTTTCTAGTTCATCCAGCGTCTCCTCTATTATCAAGAACCACTCGATTTTATTTGTATTTGTCCAATTTATGCGTTTTTAGGGCTCGCCTGGCGTTGGAGCGCGAAGCGCTCCCGCCAGCGAGTTCTATAGCCGCCTTGATCCCTGTCAAGGGAGTAGCAGCTGTGAACGAGCCCGACACAGAGCTGGGAACGAGCCGACTCAGGTCCGTGAACGCGCGGGAACGTCAACGTGCACGTTCACGCGCGTCACGCTCCTGTCCTCCCGCTTCTCTGCCGAGGCGCGCTCCAGGCCGACTTGCGGTTGCGGTGTGCGTCACAGCGTGTTCCAGCGGCCGGAGGTAGGTAAGTGAGGGACGGGGGGCGGCGGGATTTGTTTGCTTTGTTGCTAGCTTGTTTTCTTTAGTTTTTAGCTTAGCAACACCCTGAGAGTGCATGTGTTTTCGCCCGCCACAGTGAAGTACAATTGTTTAACGCCGCCTCACTTTCAAATGTCACCAGCCGCAACATATAGGAAGTGGAAAGGTCACACTTACTCCGGTAGTCTCGCGTTCCGCCTCTTGCGTCCACCGGATCACGGGCGAGCAGGGTTCCAGGGGGTACAGCGCCTAGAAGAACATCAGAAGGCCTCTCGGCGCTGCGGGACTCTAGGCGGAACTCTAGCAATGCGGAAAGGCACTTCTGCGTTTTTGGGCGGGTGGAGCTGGGAGGGGCCCAGTGAAGGGAGGGGCTGGAGTTGCAGGCGTGGAAGGGAGGCTGGGGGCAGCGCAGGTGAGGCCAGCGCCGCCGGTCGGACGGGTTTTGAAGCCGGACTCCGCCGCCAGGTGAGAGGCCCCCCTGGAGCATCCATGCCCTGTGACCTCTCTTCACCTCATTCCTTGGCCCTAGCTCCAGGCGAGGGAGGGACAGGCAGCTCTTTGAACGTCAAAGTCTGGTTGTGTTGTGTGAGCTCTGTCTGGCTCTTTGGTCTTCAGCCCCCCTCCTGTCTCGGCCTTCCTGCCTTTCATCCTCTAGCGCCTCACTATAGCGCCCTGAGTCCTGACGTCTGACTCCTCCCGGGCCTCCTGCTCTGTCCCCGCTGCCCTGTCTGTCTCTCGTGTCCTCTTCCAGCAGTGACTGGCAGTCTCCGCCTCTTCTAGCGCCTGTCTCTCCTCTCTGTCTGCAGCTTGTCTCTCAGTACAGTGCCCCCCCCCCCCTTGGAGAAGCGCCCCCGGGGTCCCGCCCTGCCCCGCTGTCCACTTGCTGTCAGATCCTGTGAGTCCACACCAACCGGGGGGGGGGCCTGAGGAGGAGCGGCCTCACCTCTTTCACCCTTGTTAACTAACGCGGGCATGTTTATAACCTCCCCCCCCCCCCCCACCCCATCCTAAAGTTGTTTTTATAAAATTCAGCCAAAGCGGTGATTTGATAAGGACGGATTATGCAAATGTGGGACGATTTTCGATCCCAATCCACCCCTGGCTGTCTCTACAGTGCTTGTTGAACTCGGCCTCACCCGGTGCCCGCCACACTTCAACCCAAACACTTTGCAGCTCCCCTGGCGCGCTGGATTCTTTGCCACTGGGTCAAGGCAGCTCCAGACGTCACCGGCCGCCAGGCCTGGGATCTGGAAAACAACGGACGAGTCTCGGACCGGAGCTTTCACAAACAGGCGCCCCCTTGTGTCCACCGTGCAGCACCCACTGTAACCAGTGCTTTAAACGGGCCGGCAGGTACTCACCGGTACTTTGATATTTCCTCCCCTTGAGTACCGGTACTAATAAGTTAATGGCCCGGTTGTTATGGGGTCGATGCAGCGCTCCTCAGCTCGGTCCTTGGCAGGTCTCTCTGCTCGGCCTGCAATGGGTTATTTATTTATTTATTTATGCATTTTTATCTAGCGCGGACTTTACCCGAAGGTGTCAGAGCGCTTCACAAAAGGAACAGAAATGAAACATAATGAGAAACATTACAAAAGAACAGATTACAAAAGCATACAATTACGTTACATAAGGTAATAGTGACATTTGTGAGCAAACAAAATACATGAGGTAGTAAAAATTGTGAGCAACCAAAAATACATGAGGTAGTTAAGGTAATAATGACAATTGTGAGCAAACAAAATACATGAGGTAGTAAAAAGTGCACATGAGGAAAAAGTGACACGTGTGCAGTTACAAGAGAAAACAAAGTATAATTTGAGGTACAATACTGCAAAAGGTGCTAGACACTCAGGCACAAGAACAAGCGTTATGTAGGCAAAGGAGGCACTTGTGCCAGTATCAAAGGTAAAAACATGTGAGAGGTAGCAACCGTGTGTTACAAGGGCAGAGTGGTGTGTGCATGTTACAAAGGGGCACCAAACACAAGTACATGGAAAATACTCCAAAGAGGCAGACACTCCAACCCCAGGAATACCCTGGGAAGGCACTTCCATGGTCGTGGAAATTATCAGTAGTGGGAAGTCTTCCTCCAAATAGCAAGAGGACGTGAATTACTTTTGGAAGGGTCTCTGGAGGAGGAGAACTTTGAGGTCCCTTTTGAAGGCCTGGGAGGAGGCGGTGGTCCGGAGCAAAGGCGGAAGGGAGTTCCAGATTCTCACTGCGTTGCCTGAAAAGGATTGTGCCATCGTTCTTTCCTTCTTGAAAGTGGGAGGTTCAAGCAGTAGGATCTCCGCATTGCGTGAAGGTCTAGAGCCTCCAGAGAGTTTCAGTTTATTCGCCAGGTAGCGAGGAGAGGAGGAGTGCAAGGCTTTGTGGGTGATACAAGCGGTCTTGTAGATAGCTCTAGCCTCGAAGGGAAGCCAGCGGAGGGTGGATAACAGCGGTGTGATGTGGTCGCTTCTTTTGGCCCCATAAATGAAACGAGCTGCTGAATGGAAAACAGACTTAAGTGGGGACAGGTGAGATTTGGGGAGGCCAGTAAGAAGAGAATTGCAGTAGTCTAGTCTGGAGAGGACCAGCGATTGCACCAGGGTTTTAAGGTCCTGCTCCGGGAAGAAGCAACGGATTCCCCAAAGAAGGCGCAGTTGGTAACGAGCAGATTTTGCAATAGAATTGATGTGGGGAGTTAGATTGAGTTTTTTGTCTAAAATGACACCAAGGGATTTTGCGCTGTCGACAATGATGGGTTTATTGTTTAGTAGATTCATCTGATCCATCCATGATTGAACCGGGGGAGGAGAGAGTGAGGAGGAGAAGAGGAGGAATTCAGTTTTGGAGGGATTCAGAATCAGTTGATGAGTTGACATCCAGTTTTGGATGGAGTCAAGAGTAGAGCTTAGGATGGAGAGATCATGAGTGGAGGCATTAGTACACTTGGTTTTGCTAATCCATAATGCATGAAAATGGGTGTGTGTCAGTTCTCGAACTTTTTCCACACATTTTTTCGGGCATAACGTGAAAGGTATGTGCCTCATATGTCATGATATGTGGCACATAATGCGATCTGCAAAATGAATGTACTTTCATCTGTAGATCGACATGTTACTTTCTTACAGCCTATAGTTCGCATTCACAGCATCCGTCAGGTGTATGGTTGCAACATCGGCCCTACCCCCCCTGGAGCTCTACAAAAATCAGAACATAGCAGCTGGTCAAGAAAGTGCTTCACAATTCCCACAAAACTGATTTACCGTCCCTCAATTCCAGCCAGATCACTGTATCATTCCCTGCTCAAGTACCATTCTAAGGATGTCATTATGCGGAAGTGATGTCACATACAAGAATTAACGGTGGGCGACTGCCACAATGGGAAATATATAGCCGGCTTAGACCTAGTTTCTAGTGCTGTTTATTGTAATTTTTTGCTAATAAATAGTGTCTATTGATTTCGACCACTAGAATTTGAATGTTCCCCCCTTAGCTGTCTGACAGCTCATAAGTAAATGTTCTAAATACCACGTGCTAGAAATGGACCCTTTAGGTAGAGGATTTCTTGTGCATAGAGAGGAATGCCAGTGCCAACCTGGTGATATTTTATAGGCACAGCAGGAATGACAGGTCTTGCCAAGTTAAACACGTAAAATCCGCAGTGATGTCTGAAATTGCAGTTCACTGTAAGTGTTGTATGTGCCATGGTGACATGCACAGGCATATCTTGCTTAGGAGCAAATAAAACATTTATTGTTTGAAGCGCCAAGGCTGGAAATGGGGGAAATATTAGCCATCCAAATAAAACAGCGAGTTAAGCGCTTACACTAAGTGTAATTCCTGACCAGGACTCCGCAGGCACACGCCGGGAGCTGTTACAGACCGGAAATATTTTTAAAATTGTTGTATAACCTTGTGTTTTTAAAATTGAAACCTACCTAAACAGCCGAGAGCGTTCTTGAGCATACGCCGGCTGCAACGATTCCCTACGCCATTCAGGCGAGAATTCTGGCCACGCCCACCTCACAGGCCACGCCCCCTGGGCAGACTATTTAAGCGCCAAACCGAGCGCTGACAGCAGACCTGACCAGGACTCCGCAGGCACACGCCGGGAGCTGTTACAGACCGGAAATATTTTTTAAATTGTTGTATAACCTTGTGTTTTTAAAATTGAAACCTACCTAAACAGCCGAGAGCGTTCTTGAGCATACGCCGGCTGCAACGATTCCCTACGCCATTCAGGCGAGAATTCTGGCCACGCCCACCTCACAGGCCACGCCCCCTGGGCAGACTATTTAAGCGCCAAACCGAGCGCTGACAGCAGACCTGACCAGGACTCCGCAGGCACACGCCGGGAGCTGTTACAGACCGGAAATATTTTTAAAATTGTTGTATAACCTTGTGTTTTTAAAATTGAAACCTACCTAAACAGCCGAGAGCGTTCTTGAGCATACGCCGGCTGCAACGATTCCCTACGCCATTCAGGCGAGAATTCTGGCCACGCCCACCTCACAGGCCACGCCCCCAACAGCCTATATCATGTGCTGCCAGAGGAAGCGCAGCGGACGAGCGCAGCGGGAGCGCCGTTTGCGCGCCGAAGGCGCGCCGAAGGCGCGCTTAAGGCAAGCCCGTCTGCGCCCGTCCGCGCCCGACCGGGACCAGGGGCCCAAACCCCTACATCTCCCACGCGTCACAGACAATGTTACACAAGTAGTAGATTGAGAGACCTTTGTCCCGTTACACCTACCCTCTGTCATCATACAATGGAGCCACTGGACCTAGGTCCATGCCCTCATTGTTCATTTAGAGGAAGCCGCTTAGCGCCAGCTGCCCTTAACCCGGAAGCGACTCTTGTTAAGGGGGGTCTCCTAAACTGCAGATCCATTAGCAAACACACTCTTCAGCTATGGGATCTCATATTGGAGGAGGACTTGCAGATACTGTTCTTAACGGAGACCTGGCTGGGAGAACACTCTGATCCAGACATAGTGGACACAATCCCACCAGGCTACACCCTCCACAGACTTGACAGGATAATAGGTAGGGGAGGCGGTATCGCCATTATCGTCAAACACCCGTTCGAGTGTGTCTTAAAGCCAGTAAAAATTGATGACAGCGAAGCAGGCGAATTCAGCATTAGAATGACTCAACATGAGAGCATCTCGGGCATCCTAATATATAGACCCCCTGGGTCCCTGGGCAACTTCCGCAGTAGCCTACTAGAGGGGGTTGCTCAGACCGCTATCAAACACAAAAAAGTTTTGGTGCTGGGCGACTTAAACCTACACCTAGAGGATCAAGGACAGAAGGAGGCAGAAGATGTTCGTCTGGTCCTACAAGAACTACAGCTTAACCTGCTAAGTGTCGCAGCTACACATCAAAGAGGTCACTGTTTGGACCCCATTTTTGCGAGCTGGGACATGATAAAAGTACTCTCCCCTTGTCAGCTCCCGTGGACTGATCACTTCCTGGTCCCATTTCAATGTTGTTACCACACTGCTAGGACTAATGATAATGGGAAAGGATACACTATGATACGCAAATGGAGACAATACTCCAAAGAAAACTTTATAAACGCCATCCAGAAAGCACAATCCCTTCGGTCCACGGATAGTGATCAGGCGAACAAGGATTTTAATCTACTTGTAACCGCCACCTTAGATGAGCTAGCTCCCATGTGCAAGGGTAAAACTAAAGAGGGCAGACAACGCACTGCCCCATGGTTCACTATAGAACTACAGCAAATAAAATCGAACTGCAAAAAGCTTGAAAGGACCTGGAGAAGGAACCCGAGTGTACAAGTAAAACACAGTTATAGCTCAGCTCATCGGAGCTATCAGTACGCGGTGCGTAGAGCAAAAGCCAAGTACTTTCAGACGCGTATTGAGGATGCTGAGTGCTCCTCGCGAGAACTGTTTAGGATCTATAAAGAAATATCTCTAGTCTCTAGCTCTAATACCCCTACTAAGACCTCTATGGAAGGATGCAATAAAATCGCGGACTTTTTTTCTAATAAAGTCAAGAAGATCTACGCCTCATTCTCTCAACAACCACAAAAGGGTATAGACTTTGTAGCAGACAGCTCAATGACAGCCCCTGATTCCTCACTACGAAATTTCGATGTCCCCGCAGCTGACAAACTAATAAAGATCTGTCGAAGTGTGAAGTCTGGGTCCCCTAATGATCCGGCCCCGGCCTGGGTATTCTTAGAGGGTCTAACAGCCCTGGAACCTCACATTAGACACGTCCTACAAACCTCCTTTTCCACTCAACGGGTCCCGATGGAGTGGAAGAAGGCCATAGTACTGCCAATAAGGAAAAAACCAACTGTAAGCCTGGAGGTACTGGAAAACCTCAGACCCATTTCCTTATTGCCATACGTGGCGAAGGTGGCTGAGAAGGTGGTTAACGCTCAGCTCACAGAGCACCTGGAAAAATGGAATGTACTCCATCCTTCACAATCAGGATTCAGGGCGGGCTACTCCACGGAGACGGCCCTCCTAAGAGCTACTGAGACCTTAAGAGCAGGGGCAGATGCAGGTCATACTATGGCCTTGATTATGCTCGACCTAAGTGCGGCTTTTGACACCGTAGCACATTCCATCTTGCTACGGTGTCTGCAAGAAGCTGGGGTCGCTGGTCCTGCGCTGTGCTGGCTGAAATCGTTTCTGACGGAAAGATGTTTCCAGGTACAGCAAGGGACGTGCCGCTCAGCGGAGATGTCACTAGACCAGGGAGTGCCCCAGGGCTCAGCTCTGAGCCCCACTCTTTTTAACCTTTACATGGCCTCACTAGCGAAAGTTGTACATTCCTATGGGGTAGAATTGGTGTCGTACGCTGACGACACCCAGCTGCTTATCTCCCTATCGCAGAACACCTCCAACACCCCTTACAACTTTAAATCCTGTATGCAGGCTCTAGCAGAATGGATGGATGCCCACTGTTTAAAATTAAATGGCTCTAAAACAGAGGTGCTGGTGGTAGGGGGAAAAAGTGAGAACTGGTCGGATGAGTGGTGGCCTTCATGTCTGGGCCCTACCCCAATTCCATGTCAGGAGGCTAAGAATTTAGGGATCTGGATGAACCCTGCTCTCTCATACGATGGCCACATCAGGCGTCTTGTGGGCAAATGTTTTGGAGTACTAAAGACTCTAAACAAAACCTTAGACCTCCTCCCTCTATCGGCCAGAAGGACACTAACGCAGGCACTGGTGACCTCGCGATTAGATTATGGCAACATCTTATTCCTTGGGGCTACCGAGGGCAGCATAGGTCGCCTACAAGTTATACAGAACTCCGCCGCCAGACTGGTGCTAAGAAGACCCAGGAGAGCCAACTCGAAAATGGCGCTGGATGCGCTTCATTGGCTACCGGTGAAGAAGCGGGTGCGGTATAAGTGCCTCCTCTTCTGTCACCGTATCGTCTGGGACAGGTCACCGACCTACCTTAAGGATCTAGTCAGCAGATACGAACCAACTAGAACCCTCCGTTCGGAGGGTGCCGGACTGCTGACAGTCCCTAGGATTAAGAAGGCCAGAATGGGTGGACGCTCCTTTGCACTCCAAGCAGCTCAACAGTGGAATAAACTTCCCTTTGCACTGAGACTGGAGAGCAGTGAAACGCGGTTTAGGGCTCTGCTTAAAACTTATTTATACTCCTTATAAATCCTGGTAGTTTGTTCTGCTGATCCATGGACAGTGTCAGCGCGGGGACACGCCGTGATGGCGTTACTGAGCGCTCTACAAACTCTATATTATTATTATTATTTTTATTTTTAATTCCACAGTGTGAGCCTTTTATCCCTGTGAGGGTAACATTCAGAGTATCATTAAAAGGGGTAACTGTAGCACTTATTTACAGCGCTGGGAAATATCAAGGCTGTAGTAGCAAACGCTGTTATGAAAGGGGAACACATTATATAGATGTATTTCTTATTTTCCTTAAAAATAGACACACACACATACATTTATGTACACCACATTTGCTGGCCAAAATCAAGCAGAACAAGCATTGTCATAGCCAATAGGTCTCGCCTTTGGGACCTTATAAGTCTTTAGTTATCCAGCACAATATCCTTGGTGCAACAACATCAAGTGTTGCATGGCTAAACACGTATAAAGGTCCCAAAGGCGAGACCTATTGGCTATGCCAATGCTTTTTTATTAAATGAGGAGAGAAACCCTTATCCCGGTTGCATAATGGTTGCTTCTAAACTAGCATGGGGTTAGATATCAGTATACAAAAAATGTGGATCATACTTTTTACACCATGCCCACTAAGAAGCTACATAGACGTTTTCTAATGCTATAGAAAAGTGTCTTGCTTGTGACATATATACAAGCATTTGCAATGCAATAGGTCTCACATTTGTGAAAATTTGAACTATTGGAATTGTAATTTACAATGTCTTTTTTTTGTGTGTTTTGCAAACCTGACAGAGGTACGTAAACACACACTTGCATATAGTCATTGCTTAGGAGAAGCTAGGCTGGCAGTAACTGCACCTCTTTTACTGCCACCCTTGCTTCTCATAAGCAAGTACTATAAGTTTAAAGTGCGTGCTTACACACCACTTCCAGGTTTTCAAAACACAGAAATAAAAGGCATTGTCATTTACAATGCCAATAACTCAAACTCCTGAAAATGCGAGACCTATTGCATTGCAAATGCTTGTTGATTAATTGTACCTAATTGGCCCTCTAGTATATAAGAAGGTTGAAATCTTTCCATACAGAATTGAATTTAATGTGTTGCATCGCATGATCATTCAGGGGTGTATATTCAATATAAAAACTAACTAGTAAGGAAATTAACGAAAGACTTACGATGGTGAAATCCAATGTTGATTGGGCATGCGGGCCATATTGAGTTTTTTTCGGAGGTCGATCTTCATCAGCCCTACCATTCAGGACTTGCATGCCTTGATACTCAAGATCTGTTACCAATTGGATGCCTAATCGATCCTTTCGAATCCTCGCCCGCCTTGTAACTGTTGTGGGACACTCCAATACATTATCTGCTGTTAATATTTCGTCTTCCTCTGGTGAAAATATCAAGTTGAAATTAAAATCACCAGTTACTATTATATTCCACGATGGCTCTGTGCTGCCAAGGCCCCTTATTACTTTGCATAATAGAGCATTTTTTTATCTTTTTGACTCCGAATTTAGGTTGAGTGTAATAATTAATCAGGATTGTCGTCTTGTTATTAGTGACATTTTGTTCTGAAAATGTAATTAATTGAATGCTTGGATTCAGGAGATTTAAGCTGTTCCGAGTTAATTTTTAAGGCTATTGACACATAGACTGAAAGGCCACCTATGGCTCGACCATAGATTTTACATTTTTCTGCGGCTACAGTATAGTGGATGAAGCCAGCTAACGGGATATCTTCTTGCAACCATGTTTCTTGCAAGGCGATTATATCGCAATTAGCCCATTCTTCTAAGGCTAATCCGTCCTCTAACAATATTTTAGCACCTGCAATATTCCATGATAGTACGTGTATACCATCATTTGCTGCGTGATTCACCTTCTCTATTCGGTCAGTTCTTCCGCTTATCATTTAGCATGCTTGGCAGCCATTTCCAGTGATCCATTGTTAATAATGACTCCCCAACTCTGTCTGCTACCATTCCTTCCTGAGTGGGAACTGTGTCGCTTCTGCCTTTAGCATTGTGTAAGATTGAGTAAACAGGCTTTTGAGGATCAAGTTTGTCCAATTTCCTAGTAAGTAGCTGACTACTGGATTTCTTTAGAGAAAACGGATAACGTGGGATACTGGGCTGTGATAATTGTATGCCCCATGTTTGAAATAGATCCGATCGTCCTAATATTAATTGCACTATCCCTGGGGTTTTCCAAGTAGTCAATGTTTGTTCATTTGTTACATCCTTGGTCCCTCTTAGAAATTGAACTAATTCAAGATCTGTGGTTTTAATATCTCTTAATTCCTTGATTTCAGCCATAAGTTTCAAGATATTGCTCCTATTCAATATATCATGACAACCCTGTGTCTTGTACTCCGGTGTCCAAATAATTTGATGATGTTCATCGCCGGGCTTAGGAGAGCCTATCCTTAGTTCATTACCATCCGCCTGATTTAATTGCATAATTTCCTTATTTTGTTATACAAAAGCTTAATTTACCCTGATTCGAAGTGTTCAGTGTTACTAATGTAGGTCCTGGAAAGAGGCGTTGGGGATTTTCTACAATATCTTGGACTCCCATTTCTGTCGCTGTTTGTGATGAGGAGACAGTCATTACCTTTTCCGCTGCTTCTGAGCTGTGTTCCATATGTAATTGACTGATTGCACAATCTGATACCCCATTTATACCAGCTGGGTTGTTTACAACTTGCAGGATTTGAGGTTTTAGCATAGTTATTGTCTCAGTTGATTTTATGTGTCCCTCTGTGTTGTTGTTTCCCAGGGCTAAGGGTTTATCTTGGGATAGCATACTCTTCCGAATAACTTTTAACTGTGTGATCTCTTTAGTACAAGGATCACTGGTTTTTTTCTGGTTAGGTCGAGCAGACCTACATTCAATGCGTAAGCAATGATTGTGTCTGCTTCAGACCTATTGTGAGCCGTATTTGGGAATGTGGACAGCAGTGTGCCACGCGCTTTTTCCTAGTCAGTTTTGACCGCGTGAGCGCGCCTCTGGCTGCTTGCAGTCTGTGCGTGGTTTCGCTTTCTGTTAGAAGCACGCACGCAGGCACGCACGCACACACACACGCGCGCAGGCACACAGGCCCCCCCCTTACCTCACTGGAGTCGGACTTGGGCTCGCACCATCTGCCAAGGGAGCCCCGCAGAGTACTCGAGCTCCTCTGCCACTCTACCAAAAGCAGAGCTCTCCCCATAGGCATGGGGGCCCCCGCAGTCTCCCCGCTGGTCTTCACCCGGGCCCCCTCCTGAGACCCGGGACTTCATGCGGCACTTCTCTTCTCCGGGCTCGCGCTCGTCAAAACGAAACTGAAGAGTGGCGCGCATGCGCAGGCAGCCCCCGCCCTCCCACTCCTCCCAGGCCGGCAAGGGCCCAGTGTGTTATCGGCTCCAGGAACTGTATTGGATAAATTATGGTGACGTATATCAGATAAGGTGCGGTTAAATACCTTGACGTCTGCAGATAAAACGTACGGTAAATGTACCCGCTGTTTAAATATATTTATCGTTTTATTACTGTTAAATGAATTGGTGGAAGTAAGGTTACGCGTATAATGTAGTATTTTTAACTAATTGATTGATGTGGCACTAAAATAAAGGCCACAGATTACAATTAGGGCTCCCGGTTTTCCGTTTTTACGGATATTTACATATAAATACAGACGGAAATCTAATTTCCTTTGTCTGTATTTATATATAGAAACAGCAAAACACTGGCAAATGTTGCCGCGCTGCAGCTGCCTGAATTCATTTTAATCCCTTCCTTTTAATCCCTTCCAATCAGTCTTTTGGCGCCCTCGTGTGGACAAATTGGCACAGGGTCTTTAAAGGACAGCCGTTCACCTGAGCGAATTCCGGCGGGAATCAAGCCTGTGTGTGTTCGTGCCAACACCTACGGCCTCGCCCTCCTTACTTTTTCCCTTTATATGGGGGCTCACCTGACTATTTCTTCTTTCCCTGCCCGGTTAGAAAACGCCTTCCTGCCACCATCAGGTTTTGCACCTGCACCGGCCCTTCTCGACGTTCTGCATCTCCAGGGCTCAGCCACTCAAGCTCTGCACCAGCCCGCCGCCGTTTGTACAGGCAAGGTAAGTGGCTTTCCCCTGCCCCAGCATCAGCAGAGGATCGTCTTCAGTCATCATGTGGGTGAGGGGGAGGTGGGGGCTTTTGTTTATTTTGAAATTACTGTGTGTGCTGAATGCCACAGGGTGCCTTAGTTTATCGTGGTGGTGGAGGGAAAGGGCCCGCCGTCGCGCCATTCCACGACTGATGGCCTACTTAGCATGAGGTTAATGCTAAGTAGGCCATCAATCGTGGAATGGCGCGACAGCGGGCCCTTTCCCTCCACCACCGCGATAAACTAAGGCACCCTGTGGCATTCAGCACACACAGTAATTTCAAAATAAACCACAGCCCCTACCTCCCCGGCTCTATTAGGGGGCCAGTACCGTTTTCTCACTTCGCTGCAAGCGGGTGTTTTATTTTCGATATAATTGACTGTCAAAATGGTGTAATATTGACTGTGGTTTGTTTCTTTATTTATTGCTAGTGAGCAACGACGCATTCGCGCTCTGTTGGAGTTGTGATGTTTCGCATTTGCCCTTTGTTTCTCGTTGCCCCAGCAGTCTTTTTGTTATGTGTGTGCTGAATGCCATCAATCGTGGAATGGTGCGACGGTGGGTCCTTTCCCTCCACCACCGCGATAAACTAAGGCAAAAGACTTTGGACAGACCCTTCTCAAGTAGGATTTGCTTCAAATGTCTTTCTCATGTGCCAGATGTAGTCGAACTCCACCAGGACACAAACTAGCAGGATTATACCAAATGCTCCAGCTGGACTGGTACCAAGCACACGCTATGGTAGAATTTAATTGGTGGCAGCCACCGTCCTGGCAAATAAGACTGGTCCCAACCTGCTAAACACCCTCTTCCTCAATCTCCCTACAAGCATCAGACATTTTCGATGCCAGAGGGCCCAGTGGTAACTGGAATCCGCCGGTGGGAAGCCCTCATTACCCAGCTGGAACCCCAGCACATCTTTGCCAGCTGTTGGGAGGCATGTGACTTGCACTGGGGCATTCCCACCATATGTGCTTGTACTACAATGGCAAAGTTTTCAAATGAATGTATTGTGTTGACCAATAACAACCGGGCGCAGGTGTGCATTGTCAATTTAAATAAATGTGGAAAAATACTAGCTGTACCTTCGTCTTATGCTTGTGGCAAAAATAAATGTGGCTAAATACAGAAAAAATGCCCAAAAAATAAATATGGATAAATACAGACGGAAATGGCAAAAAAATAGATACCATAAAACCGGGAGTCCTAATTACAATACAGTGTTTCGGCGTCAGCCAGTGACGCACAGACGTTAGGAGGTAGCTCAGGTGGTTCATGTCAATGCCCCTCCGCTCCCCCCAGGAGGTGTTACCGTGTTACTGAGAGCCCACAGAATCGCGGAGGTACAGAGCCCCCCTACACCCAAGCACATAGCGCTTTATGTCTGCCATCTCTTGACTTTGAAGGCGGAATAGCTCCGCGGGTTACTGCGCCTGCTGCAGCAGCCTGACTGCTGTTGTAAATCGCGGCCTCGTGTGACCCGCTTTGAGGGACAGGTTGGCGGGCGTGACTGTGTTAAATATGATGTATGTGAAATGCTCATTAAAATGCTCTGCCTGGGGTATTTTTCAGGAGAGTTTACCAAAGAACGGAGTCTGGAAACGTGCAGGAGAGGGCGGCACCGTATCCCAGTAAATTGTGGAACCGGTGCTGGCATTACGGCATGCCAGGCGGTAGGGAGGGGCGGTGGCACAGGGCAGCAGGGCACCCCAGGCATGCCCCGGCCTCCACCCCAGCCCCGCCGGCCTCCAGGGAGCCTCTTGTTCCGCACACACCAGTTGCTGCTCCCGGTTTTCCCACGGGTTCAGCCTCCTGCCCCGGTCCATTCACCCTCAATAATCCGGGATTATCCCAACACAGACCCCGGGGCTGGGGGGAGGGGCGCCCCCCAGCTGCTACCAGTTAACCACCCTCTGACACGCGCAGTGGATGTCCCCGAGGCCCTGCTTATTGCACAGCAATGCTCCCCCCGCCCCCTCCCTTCCTGCCCCCCCCCCTTCTCTCCAGCTTTTACTCTCGGTCCCTGGGTTTCTCCTGAAACCACCTGCCTGACGCGCCCCCTCTCTGCTGTGTCACTCGTGGGGTGTCCACTAAACCTCAGCATTGTCCTGGTATGAATGAGTCTCGGCGTATAGCGCCAATTCCCTGGCGCCATTCTGTAGCGCTGTGAAAAATAGATGTAATTAGCTCCTTATTTAATGACACTCTGTGTAGCGACCTAGTTGGCCCGATCAAGATTCAAATCCGTGGCTGATGATGTTAGCGGCCAAAGCGCCAAGAAGCAGCCTGAAGGTGCTATGTCAGTGTTAGGAGTAACACTCGAGCACAATGACCCTGAAATAACCTGGGCGCCCCTAGTAACGCGCCCGATCTCTTCTGCTGCTCCAGAGGAGGCGGAAACGCAGGGTACACACCAGACTACGGCGGGCAGAGGTGCACAACCCACTGAGCTGCGTTACAGTCTTGCCACTGAGCAGCACACATCTGTAAATACACTTTGAGTGGGCCCTCCTGGGTCAAGGGCCTGACAGCGCCCCCTGCTGCACCCCCTCATTAACAGCACATTCTCATGGAGATGGCTGAGGGAAGTCCCGCTCCTGTTTCAAAGGTGGGGGCCATGAAAGACGCACACCCCGCCCCCCCCCCCCCCCCCTCGGCCTCTGAGAGGGGGAGTGGATTGGACCAAGTTTAGCGCTTTAGCTGTGCCTTAAATGTTTGCCTGGGGGTGGGGGGGCGATGGTAATTGGCCTCTTCGGGGTGCAAATGTACTGCTGGCCCCGCCGTGGGGGGTGTCCTGCCCGCTTCCTGCCCCGAGGACATCAAAAAGCAGAATATATTGGGGGGAGGGGTCTACAGTAAGCAGCCCGTGACCTCAAAGGACCTGGGCCTACCTCTCAATGCACGTGTGACCATGGGCTCCTGGAAGCACAGGGGGGGGGGGGGGTTCGGGCGATTATTCAGGATTATTCGGATACTCGAATATGGGAATATTTTTTCTGCAGGCAGCATCTGGAAGGAATACTTCAGCTTTTCTTTTGTTTTCCAGATCACCTGTTGAATGCATTATGTGGAAAAACTACTAATAAGAAAGAGTAGTGACACGTTTTCTGTGCAACTGTTCCTGCCATTTGGTGATTTTTAATTAAACTTTAGCATTTTGTTTTTGTTTCGTGCAATAAAAACACGGAATACCAAGCAGCGGGTCAAAATTAGGCACAACTGGGGGCGAATATTACACCCTCTGTCCTGCTTTCACCCATATTTAATTGTGCTAATTCCGTGATGAATGCCCTGCTTTGAGCAATATATCCCTGTAGGTTGCACCATTTCCATTAATTTGAAAGTAGGCAAATTGATTTTGAGAAAGTGCTATATTCCCTACTCAAACAATAGCATGTCTTATCATTCCATGATTTCTCACACTTTGCAAAGTAGGTAAATCTGTTCATGCAATTCTTAATTTAACATAGATACAGAGTATGTTCCTCATTGGCAACATACTTTAGTAGTTTCAGGTAGGCCACCACAACATCACTCAGCGCCACCACAGCATCAATCTTTGCAACCATTTAACAACAACTAGTTCAAATATATTCTCTCAATGTTTCAAGCTTTATTACAAATGTCAGAAAAAGATGTTAATATTTCACTTCTGTTCTTGGATTTTCGTCACAATAAAATACAATGAACATATTCTTCACAAAAGTTATTTACAAAAGTTTAAACTATTGCTATTATAAATTACCAAAACTTTTATTTAAGTATTAATTATTAAAAAAAATGAAAAGCCATTGTTATTTGTAATATCAATACATCTAAGTCACGTAAATACAACACATATCGCATTACAAATGCTATAGGTGTCACATTTGCGAAAGTTGAAACTATTGGCATTGTAAATGACAAAGCTATTAATTTAGCTATTTTAAAAAACAACACATAAATAAAAACATTGTCATTTACAATACCAAAAGCTCCAAATTTCCTAATGCGAGACCTATTGCATTGAAAATGCTTGTTTGTGGTTTTGTTGGAGTTTTTGTCAGAGCCAATAGTAGATGACACTTTCTGCTGATTTTTCGTCATATGTGAGGGGCTTATCTCACTTCCTAATAGTTGGGAGCCCTTGGGTTCATTTTTGGTCATCGGATTTAAATTGATGGACTTATCATCTCTTCCTGTTATTTCCAAACTATTTTCCCATATGCGATCCTCTTTTGTTATTCTTGTGTTTGTTTTTGAAAAAAATGGGGTATATTCTAATGCCTGAGTGTGGATCTACTTCACATTTTTTGTTCCTGGCTTTCCGTTCTTTTTTCCTTTGTCTTTGTTAGTATTTGCTTTTTTGGTTCTGAAACAATTGCCTCAGTCTTAACTATTTCGTTGGTATCATCCCTACTTATAACTTTACCAGACTTGAAGATTTCTTCTTTATTAAATTGCCCTGGAGAGGGATCATTATCAGTTGGTAGTTGTTGTTTAATTATGGGAGATCCCAGTCGGTCTATCTCTGTGGCAGGATTGACAAAGCGTTTGTTTAAAGTAAGTATCTGTTCTAGTATAATTGGTAATGTGCTCAATTTATCTAGTACTGGTCGCTGTTGCTGCATTTTATTGAGCCTCAATTCTAATCCTCCTAACTCCACTGCTCGCGGACTGGCGGACTGAAAGCCTCGACGAGGGAGAGAGACAAGCAGGGCTGCGAGCTCGTTGCTGGCGCAGGACTACCTGTCCCAGGAGCACCAGCAACCACCCCAAATTGGGACCAGCTGGGGCGCTCTCCCTGCCGGCTCCTCCCTCGCCCTACTCGCGCTGAAAAGCCCTTCTCACCTATTCACTGGTGGATTCCTTTTGCTTTGGTCGCTGTTGCTGCATTTTATTGAGCCTCCGTTCTAATCCTCCTAACTCCACTGCTCGCGGAAGGCGGACTGGCGGACTGAAAGCCTCGGCGAGGGAGAGAGACAAGCAGGGCTGCGAGCTCGTTGCTGGCGCAGGACTACCTGTCCCAGGAGCGCCAGCAACCACCCCAAATTGGGACCAGCTGGGGCGCTCTCCCTGCCGGCTCCTCCCTCACCCTACTCGCGCTGAAAAGCCCTTCTCACCTATTCACTGGTGGATTCCTTTTGCTTTGGTCGCTGTTGCTGCATTTTATTGAGCCTCAGTTCTAATCCTCCTAACTCCACTGCTCGCGGAAGGCGGACTGGCGGACTGAAAGCCTCGACGAGGGAGAGAGACAAGCAGGGCTGCGAGCTCGTTGCTGGCGCAGGACTACCTGTCCCAGGAGCGCCAGCAACCACCCCAAATTGGGACCAGCTGGGGCGCTCTCCCTGCCGGCTCCTCCCTCGCCCTACTCGCGCTGAAAAGCCCTTCTCACCTATTCACTGGTGGATTCCTTTTGCTTTGGTCGCTGTTGCTGCATTTTATTGAGCCTCAGTTCTAATCCTCCTAACTCCACTGCTCACGGAAGGCGGACTGAAAGCCTCGACGAGGGAGAGAGACCAGCAGGGCTGCGAGCTCGTTGCTGGCGCAGAACTACCTGTCCCAGGAGCGCCAGCAACCACCCCAAATTGGGACCAGCTGGGGCGCTCTCCCTACCGGCTCCTCCCTCCTTAGCTCAGATAGCTTAATAGTAGTTGAAGAGTCCCGCTGCGCGGGAGGGTGCCGGGAGAAGCCCGGGACAAGGGCGGGACCGACTGTGACTGATAGAGGCTGGGCTGGGCCATCTCCCTTTCAGCCTCCCTTTTACATAGATTGTGGTAGTACCCAGTATCCCTTTTATTTATATTTTTTAATTGCTATTTATTGGTTTGTATTGTGACCCACATTTGTCTATTCTCCTTTCATATAAGATGACTACTAAGAAATTAAGATCTGGGCGAGTGGTAGTCGGTAGAGCTTGTTCTAAAACCAAATCCAACCCTTTGCGAAATAGAAATGGGCCAGCTCTACAAGTAAAAAGTACACGCCAACTATATTCTCTATGGGATAATGGTAAAGATAAAGTGGATCGAGAAGAAGTCCTCATTGAAGATACCATTATTAGTACCAAAGATCAGGTACAAGACTTCTATATTAATGAAAGAGATAGTACTTTGCCAGGTGTCACTGCCCCACTCCAGTCTGATGTTTTAACCTATAAGACCCAAGAAAGAGACATAGTTTCACTTCCAGAAGCCCAAAAATTGGCAACAAAAGCGGTAGAACAAGATTCTCCAGTAATAGCAATAGGTCACAATCTTTCCCCTCTTTTAAACAATGATCGAAAAACATGTCCTGGTTTGTCTACCTCGCTGCATATCCCCCCAGAGGATTATACTCTTCCTGATATTAATCTTGAGTCCCAGAAAGTTTTAATTCAGAATTTAACCACTCGACAGGACACTATGGCCACTCCTGTGTTACATCTTTTTAGCAGCACACCTTTAAAAAATTCTGATTTCACTACCCCTGAAATTAATTTATTTGCCAGCCCCTCCCATGACCAACATCAAGACAATGATCGTCAAAATTTCTACGTACGAGAAAAAAATGTAATCTCTGATTCTTTAACTGCCCTAGAGCGACTTATTTCTTCTATTTTAATGCTCTTGGAAAAATTAGTAAATGGGTCAGACAACGTATTCGATACAGTAACCTTGATCCTAAAGGTACTTTTGAGCAATCATACAGGATCGGAAGATATCATTTGTCCAAAAATAATAAATTCCCTAAAAAATTTAAGTAAGGAAGAACAAAACGACACAAAGGATAAAATAATTACTGATCTACCTACTACGTCTGATCCCCTGGATAAGACTATTACGGACCTTATAGCCCCGATTTATTCTCCCATTCAAAGGAGTGAGAATCTAATTAAAAACAATTGTGCTGCTCTTATTAGTCAAGAGATCAAGATATCTCCACCTATAGAGAATAATGAGTCTAATATCTTACCCCCTATCTTTCCTATTTTTCTCCCTCAAACAAATAAAGAAATACCAAATCATCTAGCTCTATCGGACAAAGTTTCTCCATTAGAAGAGAATAAATCCGAAATAATAGTACCAAAAAAACAACGATGTAAAAAAAGGAAACCAACCCGTAGATTTTACAAAAAAAGGCAACGGAAAATTACTTTTGAAAATGATAAAGATTCTTCACTGAATAATTCCAATCTTGTAGATTTGGATCCTAATCCATCGCATGAACAAGTGGCAAGTCCAAAGGCGATTCCCACGGTAGTACAACAAGAACTATTAACCCCTTCGACGCTCATGACGAGCTGGGCTCGTCATGCAGTAGCCTCCTGCTACGCTGATGACGAGCCCAGCTCGTCATGAAAAAGGGCATCTGCAGATTTCCAGCACAGGGGAAAATCCCCATAGCGTTCAAGGTGTTAAGCCACACAAATCAGCAATATTCTGATGTTCAGCGTACTTTTGTAAACGATCTAAACTTAATTTCCGCCTCTGATTCTACTCCAAGAGTGATTCTCAATCCCTTGGCTACTCCATTTTCACAAGCAGTTGTATCTGAAACCACATCTAAGACAGGCCCCAAGACTAGCGAAAATGTAGATACTCTCTTTCTTGATTTTATTCCCATCTTCGATCCAGATCTTATCTTAAATAGATCTGCTTTAGTTAACTGTTTTCAGGAAATAGAGAGTCTAAAATTAATACAATCGGCAGACATAGATGTTGTAAAATTAATAAATTCAAAAAATGGAAAGATAGCACGCGTAAAATTCTACTCTAAATTGGTACTAAATCACATTCTACAGTGGGTAGAAGAATTTCAAATAAGAGTAATCGATGTCGATCCTTTTATGCCGGTAAAAATAGACGGCCAAAGTTGCCAAGGGTTGTTAACCTATCAGGGATCAAATGCATATCCCTCGGGCAGTCTTCCTGTAAAGACTGAAGAGTTGAAAATATGTATACAAAAAAATAAGCGGCAGGTGACAGTTAATAACCCGCCCCCGATAAAACAAATTAGGGTAAAAGACGCTGATTTTGAGTGGAGCTGGCTACCCTCTATTCTGTCGAATAAAATTGGTCTTACATCCAGAATAAATCCAGATTTTTAGCGATAACTTAAAAATAATATCATGGAACGTTGCTGGTTTAACCCAGAGTTCCGATAAGTTGTCATTTCTAAACTCCTTAGATGCAGATATAATCTGCTTACAGGAAACCTGGTTGATAGGGAACTTGCCGGCTGTGAAAGACTATTATGTCCTTGAGAGTAATGCCATTCCCTCTACAAGAGGCCGAGCGAAAGGTGGGTTAGCTTGTCTTTAATTGGGTGGGCCAAGGACGCATTTGGGTGGGCCGCTGCGGGCTCGATTTGTCGCATATATGTCTAGGCAGGCCTGCTTCAGGGCCCTCCTTTACCTCTTCTTAGTCTTACAAGGCCCAGTAAAACTCACTCTTTTCCAAATCTCTTTTTAAATGTTATCACTCACAAAAAGTGCTTTTTCTATGTAATGTTCCTTTGATGGGAAGAGGAGGTTTCTGAGGTGGGAGTATCATGCAAGTGACACTTCTCTGGCTCCCTCTGTGTGAGCCTTCAGGGAGAATCCCTCTTCATTACTACCTCCACCTGACCACGGACTCTTCAACGCACTCCCTTACAAGCTTGATTAGCCACTATTCCTCTCCAGTGCACCTTATCTCAAAGATGACCTTGGGCCCCGCCCCATGTCAGGCACCATCTCCCGGTAAAAACATTAGTAAAATCACCTTCATACTTAAAACATTGAATAGAGCAATAAATATAATTAACACACACTTTAAAGTATGTTCCACAGTGGCCCTTATGGCCCGAGTGCTAATTAAATAAACAAAAACAGAAAGGCCATGACAGGCAGGGCCGGACTGGGAAGCGATACCGGCCCTGGCACAGTGCTCGGCCAGCCCCCCCCCCCCCCTTCCCCGGGGGGTTGGGGGTGCGACCGCGCTCTTTGCTAGGGCCGGTTTTCGGCCGATTTTGTTACAGGGCCGTTTTTGCAGCTATGCTGCAAAAACGGCCCTCTAACAAAACCGGCCCCCACCCATGCGGCCGACCGGGGGATTGCCCGGTGCCCGCAACAGTCAGTCCGGGCCTGATGACAGGGCCGGCTTCAGCGCTGATGCAAAAGTCTTTTTTGCCGCTGCACTAAAAACCTCTTTCTCCATAAATACCTTTACTACCACCTTCCAACAGTGTACCTCATCCGTCCATGCCCCCCTATTGACCTCTTCCTCGGATTCCCTCACTGCCACACGCCACAAGTGCCTCTCATCTCCCCATAGCCCCTCCCCTTTATGACCTCCTCCTCGGATTCCCTCACTGCCACCCTCCCCCAGTGCCCCTCGTCTCTCTGTAGCCCCTCCCCCTCATGACCTCCTCATCAGACTCCCTCAATACCACCATCCACCGGTGCCCCTCATCTCTCCCTAGTTTCCTCCACCCCATGACCTCCTCTTCGGACTCCCTCACTGCCACCCTCCACCAGCGCCCCTCATCTCTCTGTAGCCCATCCCCCTCATGACCTCCTCCTTAGACTCCCTCACTACCACCCTCTACCAGTGCCCCTCATCTCTCCCTAGCTTCCCCTCCACCCCATGACCTCTTCCTCGGATTCCCTCACTGTCATCCTCCAACAGTGCCCCTCATCGCTCCATAGCCCCTCCCACTACCTCCTCCTCGGATTCCCTCACTGGCACCCTCCACCAGCGGACCTCATGTTTACGTATCCCCTCCCTCATATGCATTTAATTTGTTGTATAATGCTGCTCATATCAATGTAGTGTGTGTCAGTACTTTACACCACGCACACACTTACAGAGACAATGAATCATGCAAATATGTAAATCAGTCTACAGGGAATGTCACATAAGCCAATGAGGATTACAAGGTGTAGGAATCATAGGTCATCCATTCTGGTGTAGTATATTTTAAGAGGGTTTGGTCTGGGGAAACACAACCTTAGGATTTAAAGAGTATTCCATGGGGGTCAGCTTTACTGATAAAAATGTATATCTGCCCAAACATACTCATTTTAGCAACATTAGAATAATGAAAAGACTAGGGAAGTTCTAACTATATCACAAAACAAAAAAAGCGAAGTTCTAATTATACCATTCATGTTTGTTTGCAGCTCTTTGGTGGCAGTTCGTTGTTCACTGCCTTTTGTTAAGATTGTAACTTCTGAAGTAACACAAGGATCTCTGTGACAAAGGCAGTAACCCACTGAGCTATCCACATAAAATACAGTGCGTCTGCATTTAAAAAATACTAACAGACAAACGATTGCTCTAAAGCAGGATCATTAATCACCAACTTTATCTGGATATTGCCATTTTGTATTGTTTTATTGTTGACCAGCATCGGCTATGATGAAATGATAAAAACTGTTTAAATGAAGCACATACGAAGTATGCGTCCTGCTGGGCCTGTGCAGATTTTAAAAAGAATTTTTTTTGTAACACATTCTCTTACCTACTCCATTAGTCATATTTTGTGTCACAGCCTTATGTGATAAGCAGCTGCAGGGGTCAGGGGGTGACTAGGAATAAACAGACCACTTTCCGCTGCGCTGCATAGAAAAAGAAATATCAACGCAGCAGGACAGGAGGCAAAGGTTACCAAAGGTTACCGTTGTCAAAGAAAGGATTTGTCCACTTTCACCATGCAGAGATGAAGGGGTGAAAAAAGTAAATAAAGCCTAATTAACATGTTAATGGTCTTTTAAAGACCTGTTAAGTACTTTGGTGCGGCTGCGATAATCTTAAACTGTCTGTGTGTGTGCGCCCGGGAAGCTGTCTCCCCGGGCTGACACACACGACCTGCGCGTTGCGCCTGCCTTAAAGCCCTCACTGCGAGGGCCAAGGCTCCTGTTTGGGTGGGCCAGGCTCATCTTTGGGTGGGCCGGGCCCACCCGGCCCACCCGCTAGAACCGGGCCTGCCCCAACCCCATTGTGCCTATCCAACCTATGCCGTCTTCCCAACTGTGTCCCTCGCATGGGCCTCGAATCCCCTCCTCTGGTAAACCTATCTGCTGCCGTCACTCCTTTCAGCAGGCCTCCGCTCAGTGGAGCAGGTACTCCGCCTCTCACCTGTGATGTTTTACCAAACCGTTTAAATTCGGGTGGGCGCCGAGGTACATGGCGGGATCACCTGAAGCGGGGCTGTTGTTGACTGGTATTTACGACCTTACACTGCCCAGTAGGCATATAAATAACAGGTGTTTTATTACCAAATCAACCGCATAAAGGTGAAAGGTTGGCTCCACTCACCTTGCACTCAAAACTGCAGGTTGCCCTCGGCTCTGTAGTGGGTACAACAACCCAATGAGCTATTTATTCACTCTAATTCCTATTCATGGTGTTGATAATAGGTACATATGCAAAACAAGCTTTCCTTGCACATGTGCACATGGAATCAATAAGGATTCCATGTGCACACGTACGGGTGGACAAAATGTGCACATGTACGGACAAGAGATGTGCACACGTGCGCTCATGGCGGCGTGCTTTCGTTTTCTCGATTCACGTGTTCTACAAATGACAGCATAAAAACGGCTGACCGTATTTATCCTTGGCATGTTTTCATCTCTCGAAATGAAGGAGGCGGATTTCAGCTGCTGTAATTACTTCTGTTGTGCATCGCTAACGTACGTAAGCCTCTTTGTTTCGTACACAATTGAGGCAGGCATTCACCTTTATTGTGTGCGTGGGCTGTGAAAAACAAATGTACGAACATGCCCTCTAATGAAGCATTGTGAGAGTGCAAATGTAATTGCCTGACTGATACAAATAACAGCACTTACTGTAATAAATACGCAGTGTGATTACACGTGGTGCTTGCTGCCCTGATTTTCCAGTCTGGCAGTATTTTACATTTGGACGCATTTTAAAACGCCAAGAGCTCTCCAAGAGCAACCGTGGGCGCTTCTATTATTTCAAAATCTGCTTATTCTGCTGTTACTAATTACAAAAAATATAACTGGGAACATCTGCTGGGGGCAGGTTCGTCTGTGAATTGATTGCAGTCTGAGCATCTGTGACTTCTTATCTCGCTACCCCACCCTTTCATCTTGTTTTTCCAGTCACTCCCCCAACCAGTCTCTTGCTTCTACTAAACCTTAAACTGCACTTCTCCATGTTTCTGCCCTGTCCCCATAAGCACCCCACCCTCCGTGCTTGCATGCGTCCTTCTTGAAACACGTAGACACCTTTAGTCTGGTGGCCACACGCAGTAAGTAATCCGCATTTATTCATTAAAATCATGTAATATTAAGAAAAAAACATTCCAAAAACAGCTGCCATTGATGCGCATTCATGCGCATGTGCTATGATGCACAAAGCAACCGCTCGTGCATCACAGCGTGCACGCATGAAGGCACACTAATGGCAGCCGTTTTAGAATGTGTTTTAATACTATTACACGATGGCCACAGAGTACACATGTATGAGTTAAGTGCGGGAGCACCAATGGCCAGCTTTTTAAAGATGAGACATGTTGGAGTGGCCAATGCTTCTAATACAAGCTCCTTGTCTGAAGAGCAAGGCCAAAATTACTGCCAATTTGCACAATAATGCAAACTTGTGAACTGATATTTGAAACTGAGCTACTGCCACTTAGCAGGTAGGTTGTGGACTACATTGGCTTTCACTACAAATGAAGATATAAAAAAGAAAGCATTAAGAGAAATTGGTGATCCCAAGGAATGCATTTTTAGGTCTCGTGACCTATCAATGCACGCAAGCGCATTGAGGGAGCGAGAATTCAAGTGCTGAAAACAATCGTGAAACCAAGGGTTTCGTTCGTGCGGTTTTCTTTAAGTTCACGTGAGCAAACAAGCACGCGCATTCACGGCCGCACAGCACATCAAAGGGCTTCGCCCAGCGTGCGCTCTGCGGCTTCTCCTCCCCTAACACGCTGGCATTCACGGCCACACAGCACATCAAAGGGCTTCGCCCAGCGTGCGCTCTGCGGCTTCTCCTCCCCTAACACGCCCCTCTCAGCTCTCCTGCCCCCATCCGGCTTCCCTCCGGCCACTCTCTAATTACCAACAGCCACCCAATCGCCCTACTACAGCAAGAAGGATGCATTGCAGTCTACGAGACCTACTGGTAACGCCAGTGCTTGTTATTTCCTGTTATTCGAATCCTAAATTAATTAGAACGCAGGCTGTCTTTGTGCACCGTGTGGAAGATATGGTTCCTGTATCTCCGTATGTGCTACTTTTGTCGTTTCTCATTTTGCTCTATTTAAGGTTTCAACCCTTGCATCTCACAGTCAATTATGAGTTTTTATTGTTTCCATTATAGAGGATCAAGAAGTTTTTTTAATTTAGTTATTTTGCCATGGGTTATCCTCTCCTTGTCATTCTTTAAGGATATTCATGCAATGGTTAGTTAGTTGCCTAATCGATCATTTCATATTTTTTTTTTACCACAGGCTCACTGTACTTTAGATACGTTTGATGCAGGGTGTTGAAAAATAAAATGTCTCGCATGTCTAGAAGGCTTACCTTGGTTCTGAGACTTTTCACAACAGGAGAATCACTAATACACGCGAAACGCCAATAACTGACATGTGACTAAACCATCATCAAAAGTAAAAAAAAAAAAAGTTTACATAAAGGTTACCATTTCCACAACCTCGTCCTCCAATGACTCCTCAAACAAATTAAATTCTGTTGGCCAATACTATTATCTAGTGGTATGCAATCTAGACTATCAAATGTGAAGCTTCACAAGTTTGTTTCATTACAAAATAATCGGGTGACCCATACTAGTCCATGGAACTGGGTAATGCTCGGTATAGAAAACAGTGGTCCAAGACTAATTGCCGTAGGAAGGTATTCATTAAGTCTAAATCTATGAACATAATACACATAGAACTCAAGTTACATTTTAAGTGTACCCCAGTAGTTTCTCAATTCAATTAAGTATATCCTCAAAAAGACACACAAGCACCATAAATAGCTACAATAGTGACTGTTCAATCTCACAGTTATTTTAACAGATCACTGTGGGGAACGTTTCAAAACAGAAACGAGGGTTGCTCCAGGGGGAGTGTGGAATCCTTTTTCCACACTCCCCCCTCCCCCGTTACACTTGCTGCACAGCTTTGTCCCTATGTGGCCACTATTACACTGGAACAAGAGCCTACACTTTTGGATCTCTTACTGTGACATTTCATAATTTAGAGGCCTCTTTATGTGAACCTCCTTTGTGACACTGACACGAGGACCTGCTCTTTGAGTCTCTACCCTTGTCTTTAACTGTAAAGTCTGGTTCCTTTGCCTCTTCCTGTAATATTTGTTTTGAAAAGGTGTTTTTTGTTTCTTCAAATACTCTAACTCCGCCCCTACCGGTGCAGCCCTCATCCACAAACCAGACTTTAATTTTGACCCAGAGAGAGAGTTTTTGATTACCCATGCTTTAGACCATCCAGAGGGCCCCCCTACACAATATATATTTCGAAATATTATGAAGGTCGGTGTATTGCTTTCACATTTCCTTTTTTGTCATGTTCTAATGGTGTGCTACTCCAAGGGTAGAAAGACTCAACATGAAGTGTCGTCATGGAAACCGCCTACTAAAAGGTCTTGTGCTTTCCTAAGTCCTAGTGTGTACAATATATTATACCTTACCATAGGATGTCCAAGTCCTTTGGATTTATTTCCATAGTGTAATCTGGACTGGGTTTTAAAAGATATAGAGTTGGTATCGCCAACCAGTCGATAGGAAGTTACCAGTAGCTCATGGAAATCTTGAGTTTATATTTCAGTCCATTTGGCATATTCTACAAACTGGTTTGCAAATTGGCCTTCATTTTGCAGTGTGATTGTATTATTTAGTTGCATCATTAAATGCCCTTTTCCAGGTAGTCACAAAAACTCCTGCATCAGTAAAACGTATAAAGCACGCAAGTACTTTGCGACCCACTGGGAATGGTGGCAAATACAAGAATTGAGACTTGTGAGGTAGAGCAAAAACCTCCACCCCTGCCTTTGCATTCCTTGAATGGTGACTTTTTTTGTGTTCAAATCTTTTTAATTTTTTATTAAGGAATGCAAGGAATGACAATACAGTAAGAAAAGTACAAAATGACAGTTACGGGTCAGCATAGTTAACCAATAACCTGGGTGACCAGCATGGTGCTAACAAAGCAAACAGGTATACATCGAACTGTCCGTAAAGAAGGCAGTGCGGATGATGCAAAGTCAACAACTGATAAAAGTGAAATGATGAGCACAAAATGAGGAGACCTTAAAAAGAAAAGAGAAAAGCAGGTGATGGGGGGGGGGGAAGAAAAATACTTTTTTAAATGCCCTTTCTTGTAAAGGGGCAAGGATGCTTTTTACAATATAAAAGTCAGCATTCAGGGAATTACTAGGGGAGGATGCGATACCACCCCATGTCTGGTTCAACACAGAAAGTGCCTTTAGTGCATTGTAACACACTCCTCGGACGCCTAATATGTGCTGGGTTCACCTGTTTGAGCCAATCCTGGCGCTGCTCTCATGCTAATTTGTCAACATAACAGCAAGGGAGCTTATTCTGGATATGCTCAGGGTATGCCGTTAAGAGTCTGTTCGGTGGTCCTTAATGAGGCAGCAGAGGGTGGCGTGGAGGCTCTGGTCCAGAGAGCATAAAGCCATGCAGTGATTTGCCATTTCTGTCCCTTTCTTTGTTCCTTCTTCGTGCACAGTACCGGCATTGCTCACGAGGGAGTGGTAGCGACAAGCTATAGTTAATCCTGCTAAGTTACAAAGGGTTCTTGCAATCACCTTTCCATCACTATTTAAAGCATAATTGCTGGAATTTAAAGACGGTGAAGGCCAGCCGCATCTCGTGTGTGGAATGGCTCCCTTTAATGTAATTGCGCAATCAAGCAATCTGGAGAGCAAATTCAAATCAGGCGAGCGTGTTGTCAGGAGATGATGTAGTAATCTAGAATATTAACACTTGCAGGGAGAATGTTGATTATTGAAGTTTGTCAGTTGGTTCTTGCTTCTCTGTGGGTGAGGTCTCTAATCCACCAGCTTTACAATAAAACAACCACAAACTTCACCTAGAACATTCACAGCCTGCTGGTTTAATTAATGGGCACCACCTCAGAGCGACTTGTGAGAACTTTAAACCAAGGTACGCGCAAATCCATAGATCAAATCAAAGCATGAGAACCCCTTGCAACTGAATCACCCAATCGACTCCCTTCAGCTACGATATAGCAATGACTATTACTTGGCTCTTCCCTGTACTGGGTCTACACTTGCCCCACTCCTGTTTATTGGGGTGTGAGGCTTAGTAGTATTGCCTCAGGATATGGTAATTAGTTAAATTGTCCTAACCATATGTGAGGACCAACAGTTGTGTGTATTACCATTTATTTGCGAGCACTAAAACTAGGGAACCTCTTCAAAGGAATCCCTTTTCACATAAGAGATTTTCACTTTGTAGTATGAACTAATTTGTCTGTAATGTATAATGTATGTGTCTAATTATGTAATCTTTTTCTTTTCAGCTTGGTAAAGCCTGAAGAAATGTACATAATTTCTTTGACGAATAAGTCTTGCACATAACGAAACCTCCTTTGCTGCGCTTGTTGTAGCTGAACTCCAAGCTACGAACTCCAAGTTTTAAAGTAAGAAAACTGATTCTATTCAATCTTTTTACATAGTAGTTAAGGTCTATGTACGTGGTCTACATAGTGGGCGTGATAGTATAATTGTGGAGATATGTGATCATTTTTGAAGACTGGAGTGTTCAGAGCTCAGTTGAGGACAATGAAGTGGCTGATTTAAGCATTCTGCTCCAACATTCCATGGTTTATCTTTGTTTCTTCATTTTTAATTAAAAAAAATCTACCCTTTGCTGATGGAATGTGATAATAGTCTTTAGGGCCTGCGGCCTTGGCTGTACTGGTTGTTAAAGGCCTTCTCCCTCGTTATAGGCCCCTGTCTGTATAGGCCTATATATCTGTTCAGAGCCTTCAACTACCGGAATAGACGGGGATAATGCTACGTTAATAAGTCATGCATTGAAAAAGGGAAATTGTACAGATATAATGCTAAAGTACTCAGTATATGCATTTAGAGAGAAATGTGAGTTGAGTTTTCATGATCTTACACATTATATTTTAATTTTACAGGTACCTTTATTATTGGCAAGAGACGATGAATACAGTAGAGCAGCTACTTGCAAAGTCATTCCATGCATTGAGTCATGAAAACAAACTAATTATAAAACGATTAGGACCTGACCGGCCAGACATACAACTACAACAATCTGCCATAGACAGAGGGAAGATATGCAAACGTACATTCTCAAAAACCTGGTACACAAAAGTTGATTGGCTTACAGGAAGTACTTCAAAAAATGCTTTGTTCTGCTTTCCCTGCTTGCTGTTTGGTGGTGACTTTAATTGGGCAAGAAAAGGAGTGACAGACTTGAAGCATTTGGCAATTATTATAAGGAAGCATGCACACTTGAAACGTCATATAGAAAACCTGACCAGACTGGGAATGTTGGGAGATGCAACCATTGAAGCCCACGTAAGCGACACATACCGAAGAGCAATATTGAAACACAATGAAGCAGTTGATAAAAATAGACGCATACTGTCAACATTAATTGATTGTATTCGTTTCTCTGGTGCTTTCGAACTTGTGTTTCGAGGGCATGATGAATCTGAAAGCTCCTCAAATCCTGGTATGGTAGATTTAAGTGCAAGCTTAGACCATGAAATGGAAGCATGTTTAGCAAATGTTGCAGTGTTAAAGGGCACCGCTAAAACCATACAAAACGAACTTCTTGAATGTATGCTACAGATTATAAGAAGCTACATTGTCCAGCAGTTAAAAACCACAGACTTTGTGGCTATTCAGGTTGATGACACCACTGATGTGGCCAATAAAACACGGGTCGCATTAATCTTTCGGTATATTGAAAATGACAAAGTAGTAGAGAGATTCTACAGTTTTATACATTTAGGAGACTCCATCGCAGAAACTGTTGCTACATCTATGCTCACTGAACTGGACTTGATTTTTCCAGAGCACTATGACAAGCAAAAACTAATTGCACAAAGCTACGATGGTGCTTCCGTTACAAGTGGAATTTTTGATGGAATACAGAAAAAAATTCAAGCTGTGTTCCCTAATGCTCATTGTGTACACTGTTACGCCCACCATCTACATCTTATTGTACAACAAGTAGTAGGCAAGATCTGTGAGGCATACATTTTCTTTATGGATGTAGCCAGCATTGCAGCTTTCTTCTCAGGTTCATCCAAAAGAACCAAACTACTTCAGGACATTGTGGAGAGTAGGGTTCCAAACGGATCTGCACCTTGTTTGAACTTTAACATGGTCACAGTCAACCTAATATATGAATGTAGGGTTGATCTTGAGAAATGTTTCAATACCATTGAAGCCAGTGGCGACTTTGAATACAAAAGTCGAAGTGAGGCCCGTGGCTTTGGTAGAACACTACAAGACAGGGAGTTCCAGTTCTTTCTGTTTTTGTTTCATGAAATAATGTCTCTTCTTTACAAATTCCATAACCAGCTACTAAAACATAATATAGAGACTGTATTTATACAAAGGGCTACAAATCAGTTTGTCACGGAAATGATCAAAGTTAGAGAAGGAATTGACAGTTTAGACAGCAGACTGCCAAAAGATTCTATTTTTTCAAATCATAGAAAAAACATCAGCAAACTGGTTCGAAATGCAAAGCAAATATGTGACATTATTGTTAAGCATGCAAAGGAACGTTTTCTTTTTACAAAGCATTTGATCAGTGCCACATTACTACATAGTGGCCGGTTTGCACATTATGATATTTCTTTCCCTGAGCAAGCACTGTGTGACGCTGTGGAAACTTATCCTATGCTCAACAAAGCGGATCTAAGAACAGAGTTAACTGTACTATATGGAATGCATGTCTATCGGCAGTCTAATGGTGTTGTTTCGTTGCTGGCTTTAATTCAAAAACTCAATATGGAAAACTCACTTCCAGAGACAGTAACTTTACTGAAAATACTCCTAACTACTCCCATGACAACAACTGAGTCAGAACGATGTTTTCCAACTTTGAAAAGAATCGAGACATTCTTGAGGAGCACCATAATAGAAGAAAGACTAAATGCTTTTGCAATGCTAACTATAGAGCGAGACCTTGTTAAGCGAATTCCAGACTTTAATATTCAAGTAATTGAGAAGTTTGCAGCTATTAAAGAGAGACGTGCTGATTTCATCTACAAGAAGTGAACAAAAAGTGTTAATCTTAACATTTCTATAATGCTGGCAGTTTGTGACCTGCTCTGTTGTACAGATATTGGAGTCTGTGAAGTTAGTGATGTATGCTAGGCTACAATCTGTCTCTTTTGCAAAATGGATGCTCTGATACTCCGTACTGAACATTTGAGACATTACATATTCCATATATTTGTTTTAGCAGCACCTATCTTATTACATTGTGTAGGTTGATACTGCTGTCTATGCAATTGCTATCTGGTCCAAAAAGACATGTTTCATTTTTGATTACTTTGTTCTGCTAGTTTGTTGTTGGATGTAATGGCACTCATATTTATAACATGTGGTTCTCCCAACTCGTGAATATAATGCAAAGTAAGATTCATTAAGATGTATCACTCCAGAGAGGAGTGTGCTAATTAGAAGATTAATATATGTATGTACTTGTGTAGCTGGAATCTGCCCACAAATGCAGGAAAGTTCTGGTCAGGGTCAAAGAAAGCAAACCATACAGTCAACTACAGACTGGACTGGTAACTGGTTAGTTGCTTTATTGTGATGTGGTGTTCTTTTGAGCAGTGTGTCTTCAAATCTTCCCAACACTGCAGCAGGTACATGATACATGGATTTTGTGCCTGGGCGCATAGTTGGAAAATGTCTGGGCCCTTATTTTTTTTCCTTTTGTACCCATAATCTGCAATGATGATGTCCTGGCTGTAGGATTGTGAGAGCTAGCAGAGGAGTGCCTCGGGTCATGTGGCTTTGCTGGCCCACTAAATCATTAATGTTTGTAATAATTTACCTGGTTTTGATGTAGTACACTGATGTGAGCTAATGGAGTTCCAGCAAGTTGGAGGGGTGGGTGTTGATGTGATCAGGCTTCTTCACCCCTTGCATATATCACTTTAAGTGCCTTGTAGGGCACCCTTTTTTTGTCTTGCTGTCTCCGTATGTCCAGTCCTGAAAATCTCACTAGCTTGTAATTTCTTAGTAGATTTAATTTGCAAATTAATTCAATAAAGAAATCTTTGAAGTACTAATAATTGTTATCTCAAAGGCAATTTGAGGTTTTCTGGGTATAGAACGAAGCAGCTATGTCCATATTATATTAAATGCCTTTACTGATGTCATTACTAGGCTGGGAGAAGAAAATGTCCAACGCGTTCTTATAAAGAGATCGGAGGCTCCCACCATGCGCGATATATATATATATATATATATTTAATACACTTGCATATAAGTACTAGCTAATGTTGCAATTTTTGATCAAAACATAATTAACATTTACGTTTTAATTTTGCAATGTCCATGCTTGCTATAAGATTCATCAATATGGCAGAGAGATTTTCATTTTAACCAATGAGATTCTGTGCAGTGACAGCCATGCTTGTCACATTGCACAGTTTGCAGGCCACAGTAATTGTTGAACAGTTGAAATTCAGTAAGCTATAGAGCGTTGTCAAGTCTACACGTTCAAAGTGCTTTTATAAACCTTGCTCAATCAAATGTTCTTTATTATGCACCTTATGCCCACTTCTTTATCAAAATCTTCTTGTGGGAAGGCCCTACCCCCACCAAACTCCCCTTATGTCTGTTGGGCTTGCTTGTTTGTTTGGGATGCAACACCCAGATGTCACCAGCCACCACGGGGCTAACTATATAAGGGAGATACTATTTGAGGTTAGAATGATGGGCCTCAGCTGGAGGTAATCTGTAACAAACTGATCACTTTGAATGTGTGATCATGCTTCCTATTCTCCAGACGGAATGTTTTGGTTGTCTGTGTATTTGATGCTGTTTGCGAGGCTGAGTATGTTTGTCTATCCTGGGTTGGGGAGGAGAGTTGGGTATTTGTATGTTTATATGGCAGGG
This sequence comes from Lissotriton helveticus, assembly GCF_964261635.1. Classification (NCBI taxonomy): domain Eukaryota; kingdom Metazoa; phylum Chordata; class Amphibia; order Caudata; family Salamandridae; genus Lissotriton; species Lissotriton helveticus. The sequence goes on from NC_136061.1 coordinate 1,960,795,431, forward strand.
CCAGAGTCTGTGATCCTTCCCGGAGACAAACTACATCAGATTCAGAAAAAAACACCAAAACATAGTTACTCGCCTACAGGTGAACTGTGCACCGCAATGTTGTGATATGTCTGCTGCTGAGACGGGAGGGCGGGTAGGCCCTGGTGCCTTGCGTATCTTGAGTTGGAATGTGCGGAGGTGGTGGACAAAGTGAAGCGGGGGGCAGTTCTCCAATACGCCAAGAGGGCGGGGGCTGATGTCTTACTGCTTCAAGAGACTCATTTACTAGGTACCAAAGCATTATATCTCCAACGGTTTGGGTTTGCCCAAGTGTACCACTCTGGATACACGAGGGGATCTGGGGGGGTTGCCATCCTTATACACCGGAGGGTGTCCTATGTACATAACAGGCTTTGGGCTGATCCGCAGGGCAGGTATGTCTTCGTGCAGGGTAGGGGAGGACAGAATTACCCTGGGATGTGTATACGCCCCACCGCTGTTGCAGTGGCCGTTAGTGGAGAAACTCCTGTCCTTCTGGTGTGCCATACCTGATGCCCTCTCGATAGTAGGGGGGGACTGGAACGACGTAATGGATTTGGATAGCGACAGGTGGCCGAGTGGGGCGGCGGGTGAGAGGAGGAGTGGTGGAGGGGGGTTCCCTCCATCAAACTGCATGCCCTGGTGACTGGACTGACGCCTGGCGATATAAACATGGCTCACGTAGGGAATACACGTATCTTTCCACTGTCCATGACTCATTTTCTAGGTTGGACTACGTCTTTGTTCCACGGGGTTGGCCCACAGGGTAATGTCCGCTGATATCCTGCCGCGAGCCCTGTCCGACCACTCCCCGGTTGCTCTTACATTTAGCGTTGGCCCGGCTAGGCAGCCATTTCGGTGGCGGCTGTCTGGGTGGCACCTGCTGCAGGAGGGCTACAGGGACCATATGGCCAAAGAAATAGATCACTACTTGTCCTCCAATACGGGCTCGTGGATTCCCCGACTACCCTCTGGGAGGCTATGAAGCCCACCCTGCGGGGGTTGGACATCTCCTGGTGCGCGGCAGAGAGCGACGTCAGGCATTAGTGCAGCGCAAGGCGGCCCTAGAGGAGCTGGAGCATACGAGCCGCGAGGTGGGTGGGGGCCCCGCTAGAAGACAGCTGGTCTTGGCCCAACAGCAATATACAGCAGTTTTGATGGAGGAGGCTAAGCAGGCTTGGCTGGCTACTCGCAGCCGAGTGTGTCAGTGGGGGGCAAATCATGTAAGATGCTACACCGCCTGAGTCAGGGTGCTCTCCACGCTCAGCCGCTTCCTCGTATTTTAGATCCTGAGGGAGCACCCATACTCGAACCCCCGGCGATTGCGGAGAGCTTTGCTGTATATTATGAGGGGCTTAATGCCTCCCAGGAATGCCTGGGAGTGGATGTAGTCCAGCGCTTTACCGACTATCTTCCCCCGCGGATGGTCTCGGACGAGGTGCGAGATAGTCTGGATGTACCCCTGACTGACGACGAATTGGGTGTGGCCCTGGGTGAGCTGAACCCTGGAAAGGCACGGGGCCCGAATGGCTTCCCGTGCGAATTCTTCCGGCGATTTCACGTGCAGCTGGGTCCTCACCTCCACCCGGTAGTGGAGGAGGCGTGTGAGAGCGGAGTGCTCCCTCCGGATTGGCGGCATGTGGAGGTGGTGGTCTTCCTGAAGCCGGGTAGACCTCCTGAGACCCACGCGTCATACCGCCCGATCTCGCTGCTTAATACGGAGGCCAAGGTCTTGGCTAAGGCTTTGGCCAATCTACTCAAACCCCATATCAGATTTGGTCCACCCGGACCAGGCGGGCTTTATGCCTCGGCGGGCCACTCGTCATAATATTCGGCGCTCTCATGTTGCGGTATCTGCCTGGAGGAGGCTGTGGGAGCAGGCCGCCCTTTTTTTGGCAGACATGGACCGCACGTTCGACTCTTTGAGTTGGACATACTTGTTACGACAGCTCAACCTGGGCCCACGATTTTTGGCGTACGTACAGCTGCTCTACACTGAGCACACAGCTTTGGTGCAGGTGGGGGGGCGCAGTGTCCCGATCCTTCTCGGTGCGGCGGGGGACGCGTCAGGGCTGTCCCCTCTCCCCCTACTTGTTTGCGCTAGTCATGGAGCACCTAGCGGCGTGGGTGCGCATCGATGCTCAACTTAAAGGCTTTCAATGGTCGGCGGATCTGACTGACAAAATAGCGTTGTATGCAGACGATGTCCTTTTTTTTTTTCTTACGGCAGATTTTCGGTGAAACATCTGGCCTCTATATGAACCCGGGTAAGTCTACGCTTTGGATACTCAGGGGCCAGCAGCAAGTGGGAGGGTGGGCGTCTGGTCTTAGACTCGCGACGGATGGAGTGAAATATTTGGGGGTCTATTTATCGGAAGATGCGGCTGCCTCCCGGGAGCGCAATCTTGCCCCGGTGTGGGATAGCACGCGCGAGGACATGAAAGTGTGGACCCGTATGCCGCTGACCATCTATGGCAGGTCCGCAATCTTTAAGATGGTGGCGCTCCGTCGCCTGGTCTATCAACTCCAAAATCATCCGTATCGGATTCCGCCCCGCTGGTTTCAGCAGGTCAATTCGGCGCTGGGGGGGGGGGGGGCGGTGCGCGTGGCGCTGCGAACGTGTTTTCTATCCTCCTATACTGGGGGGTTGGCTACATCTGACGTGCTTTCCTACTACCAAGCGGCGCACCTGATGGTCCTCAATGATTGGTGGTATGGCGATAGGAATGACCCGGCCTATGCGGTTGAACGGTTTTTCATGGGCTCTGTGTCTGTGCATGCACTGCTGTACTCTGCGCCGCTGAGAGGATGCCTTCCTGCGGCCACTCAGGTGGTGTTTCGCGTTTGGAGGGCTGCGCTACGCAGGATGGGTGGGATACGATTGGTATTTCTACACTAGGGGACGTATTGGGCGGAGGCCCTGGCAAGCCCGAGGGGGCCAGCAATCTCTACACGCCTGCGACTTATCCAGCTTAAGTACCTCCATCGCACTTACTTCACCAGACAGCGTTTGTGGAGGGCGGGAATGGTTGCTTCCCCTGACTGTCTCTGCTGTGGATCAGAAGTGGGTACGTTGCTACACACTGTATGGGGGTGCACTGCGCTATCTAGATTCTGGACTGGGGTGTTTAGCTGTTTATCTGAGGTGCTGGCCTGGGAGCTTCCCCGTGACCCCAAATTGGCTTTACTGCATGTTATGGAGGGGATTGGGGGTAACCCTTACAAACGTCACCTATTACTCCTGGGACTTACCTTGGCCAAGCGAGACATTGCCAGGGCTTGGAAGGTGCCCTGCGCCCCGTCGCTGGCTGCCTGCAGGAACGGAATGGACTTCTGCATGGCATTGGAGCAGCCTGTGTTTTTGGCCAGGGGTGCCCTCGCAAACACTTTAAAATATGGAAGAGGTGGGCTCCGCCCGAGAGGGTTGCCCTTCCGACGCTTTGACAACTGGAACGTTTTCTATCCTCCTATACTGGGGGGTTGGCTACATCTGACGTGCTTTCCTACTACCAAGCGGCGCACCTGATGGTCCTCCATGATTGGTGGTATGGCGATAGGAATGACCCGGCCTATGCGGTTGAACGGTTTTTCATGGGCTCTGCGTCTGTGCATGCACTGCTGTACTCGGCGCCACTGACAGGGCGCCTTCCTGCGGCCACTCAGGTTGTGTTTCACTTTTGGAGGGCTGCGCTACGCAGGATGTGATGGTGGAATGTGCTTACTCAGGAGACCCCCCTTTGGCGCAATGGTCGCCTGCCCCACCTGGACGCCCTACTGGGCTTTGGAGGGTGGAATGCGATTGGTATTTATACACTAGGGGACGTGATGTCAGGCCTTTCCCTGAAGTCATTTCAGAATTTCCAGGATGAATTTGGGATGCCCCGCTCAAATTTGTTAAATACCTCCAGTTCCGACATGCTTTGACGCCTCACTTGGCTGATCTGGAGAGCCTTCCCGAATTTAGTCCCCTGGAGGCCAAGCTGTTCATGGGGGAACTGCCGGATAAGAAGCTCTCCCGGCCTATGCGGTTGAACGGTTTTTCATGGGCTCTGCGTCTGTGCATGCACTGCTGTACTCGGCGCCACTGACAGGGCGCCTTCCTGCGGCCACTCAGGTTGTGTTTCACTTTTGGAGGGCTGCGCTACGCAGGATGTGATGGTGGAATGTGCTTACTCAGGAGACCCCCCTTTGGCGCAATGGTCGCCTGCCCCACCTGGACGCCCTACTGGGCTTTGGAGGGTGGAATGCGATTGGTATTTATACACTAGGGGACGTGATGTCAGGCCTTTCCCTGAAGTCATTTCAGAATTTCCAGGATGAATTTGGGATGCCCCGCTCAAATTTGTTAAATACCTCCAGTTCCGACATGCTTTGACGCCTCACTTGGCTGATCTGGAGAGCCTTCCCGAATTTAGTCCCCTGGAGGCCAAGCTGTTCATGGGGGAACTGCCGGATAAGAAGCTCTCCCGTATTTATCAGACACTAGTGCATCACTGCTCTTCTGACTTACACAGGCTTAAGTCCGCGTGGGATGGTCACGTGGGGGACTTGGAGGAAGAGGATTAGACGGAGGCCCTAGTAAGCCCGAGGGGGGCAGCAATCTCTACACGCCTGCGACTTTCCAGTTTAAGTACCTCCATCGCAATTTCTTCACCCGACAGCGTTTGTGGAGGGCGGGTATGATTGGTTCCCCTGACTGTCTCCGCTGTGGATCAGAAGTGGGTACGTTGCTACACACTGTATGGGGGTGCACTGTGCTATCTAGATTCTAGACTGGGGTGTTTAGCTGTTTATCTGAGGTGCTGGCCTGGGAGCTTCCCCGTGACCCCAAATTGGCTTTGCTGCATGTTATGGAGGGGATTGGGGGTAACACCTACCAACGTCACCTATTACTCCTGGTACTTACCTTGGCCAAGCAAGACATTCCAGGGCTTGGAAGGCGCCCTGCGCCCCGTCGCTGGCTGCCTGGAGGAACGGAATGGACTTCTGCATGAGATTGGAGCAGCCTGTGTTTTTGGCCAGGGGGTGCCCTCGCGAACACTTTAAAATATGGAAGAGGTGGGCTGATTACCGAGGACTGGACTTGGATCGTCCGCCCGAGAGGGTTGCCCTTCCGACGCTTTGACAACTGGAACGTTGGTCAATTTGAGAAGTGTCTTACTGAACTTGGCATGTTATTCATAGATTCTTTCCTGTATATGTACATTGGCAGCGGCACACTTGGGGGGAGGGGGGGAGGGGTGTTTGTGTTCTTAGTAAAAATCTGCTGATATCATTATTGTTTTCCTATTGTTGCTGATGACTCCGGGACTCTGAGCTCTGCATAATATGTGTGTACAGACAAATAAAATCTGTTTAAAAAAATAAATATTGCATAACAGGTAATAAATTACAAATAACTGTAAATCAGCAGACCAATAGCACAGTTCGTAAATTAATTTAAATACAAGATGCAATTAGCAATATTTTAAACATAACAAATTAAAATAATAAATGGAGTCACCGTTGTTGGATTTTCGGAGGCAGCTTTCTGAAAACGCCGGTAAACTCTTCCATATTGAGGCTGTCACTAACTGCAAGAAGATTGTAAACCCGACCGAGTCTACACTGAAGAACATATGGTGAGCGACATCGCACCCGAACCCAAAGCTGTCTCCACGAAATCATTTACAACAAGGGGTGGTGATGGACAGAGTCTCTGAATTAAGCAGAGTACTCTCACCCAGTCAAGAGATCAGGGCTAGATCCAACACCGTTTTTTAGCTCATTGCACCATCCAAGTTTCAGAACCTGGCTGTATGCAAATTAGTCTGTCCCTGGCCCAGTGCATCATGGGAACAGGGCAGACCAGACTACAAAAGCCAATTCTTACACTGGGAAGGAAACCAGCTTCCGGGGACCGGTTTCTGCCATTTCAGGCGTCTTCGGCCCGGCTTGCTTTAATCCTGATGGTGCAATGAGCAAGGGACTCACATCTGAGTATACCCTTCCACGCTTAGGGTGGACAAAATAATTTACAACAAGGGGTGGTGATGGACAGAGTCTCTGAATTAAGCAGAGTACTCTCACCCAGTCAAGAGATCAGGGCTAGATCCAACACCGTTTTTTAGCTCATTGCACCATCCCAGTTTCAGAACCTGGCTGTATGCAAATTAGTCTGTCCCTGGCCCAGTGCATCATGGGAACAGGGCAGACCAGACTACAAAAGCCAATTCTTACACTGGGAAGGAAACAAGCTTCCGGGGACCGACTAATTTGCATATAGCCAGGTTCTGAGCTGGGATGGGGCAGTGAGATAAATAACGGTGATGGATCAAGCCCTGATCTTTGGACTGGGTAAGAGTGGTCTGCTTAATTCAGACACTCTTTTCATCACCACCCCCTTTTCTGTATCGTTTTTGGCCACTATAGGTGTGGCAGGGTATACTCAGACATGAGTCCCTTTCTCACTGCTCCATCAGGATTCAAGCAAGCCGGGCCGAAGAGGCTGAAATGCCAGAAACCGGTCCCCGGTAGCTTGTCTCCTTTCTGGTGAAGAATTGGCTTGGTAGTTTGGTCTGCCCTGTTCCCATGATGCACTGGGCCAGGGACAGACTAATTTGCATATAGCCAGGTTCTGAGCTGGGATGGGGCAGTGAGATAAATAACGGTGATGGATCAAGCCCTGATCTTTGGACTGGGTAAGAGTGGTCTGCCTAATTCAGACACTCTGTTCATCACCACCCCCTTTTCTGTATCGTCTCCACGAAATCATCACCCAACCACTGCAAAAATCCACAAACCGATCCAGGCAGTAAAGAAAATATCCACCAGATCCTTCTCTGAAACTGCCAAAGGAAAACGCACACAATGAAACTGGTTGGCATACTGAGTACTTGCACCAACCTGCAGACTGAGCCAAGACCAACCACAAAACGCTGGTAAACTTTTCCATATAGAGACTGTCACCAACTGCAAGAAGATTGTAAACCCGACCGCGGCGCAGAGTGGCTAATGGTACGCTTTTGCACGCCAATGGCCATGGTAAATCGCACATAAAAGTCACCTTTTCCCCAAAGTAGTGCGAAGGATGATACCATCGGGGAGGCAGGAATTTCCTTTAAAGTACACCAAGTAATCTCAGCAGCGTTCACAGACTCTCCGGCTCATCTCAGATGCACAGCCAAAATTGATAACTGTTCATAGCACACTAACGCTAGATTATTTCACAACTCTGATGGCAGCAAACTTTGTTTCTGAATATACTATCTACTCATTTTCAGTCACATGAAAGTTGGTAGCAGGCAGCATAAAGTATCCATGTACAAGTTCCAAGTTATTCAAATCGAATCACTTACTTTTGTAAGATGACTGTAAGATAGGGAGTCTCCACATGTAGCTGAATATTATATTATGTAAAAGCAGATTTCAAACAGCAGGTGACAACTTAAACATCCAACGTATAGGCGTACTTTAACATGTCCAAACCCAACTTACTTCTGGCTGTCTGTTGTTGTAGACACCGGTAGGGCAATCAAGAGGTTGGGCCTGAGTTTCAGTTAGTTTCTTCTGTTGCAGTATCTTTTTGATCACGCGTGGTTTCTTTCCTTAAATCGTCGCCAGTGTAACATCCAATAATTGAAAGATGACTTCTTATTTGCTGTGTCAGGATGTATGGTTATTCTTGGTAATCAAGTATAGTATTTAGATAAGTTAGTAATCCAGGTTCCAGTAAAGGTTAAGGTAAATGCCCCACCGGGAGCAGCTGCCCTGCTGCTCAGCCTCCAAGGTAAATGACAGTACACTTAAAGATACACAGATAGAACTAAGGATGACATCATAGAGACCGGCTAAGCAGCAGAGTACAAGAGACTAAGAAAGGACAAGAAAGAGAGAAGAGCAAGGAGAAGCATGCTATAACAAAAAGGCTGACTACCAATTTCAGACCTACTGACTATGCCAAAGCTTGTTTATTTTTGTTTCCCATAATCTTGTTGAAACTGGTTACACCGATTTTCCATTACGAATATTTTTGGGAAATACTAGTATGCATAAACACATCTTATAAATGATGCCGCAAAGAAATGGTACCTAAAATGTTACAATAGTTTCGCAAAATGTTTTTTTTTTCCTGGTTGCTTTTTTTGGTTAACATTTTGTTTTGAAAGCAATGAATCATCCAACTTGCTTTCAAATTTCTGCAAATATTTGCATCTTATAAGAGAGCATTCTGATAGCATTATACATTGCCTCATACTGCTATACTTTGAAAATGTGTGTACACATGTTTATATTGAAACCGCTCTCAGTAGTGCACTCTGAGCGTACATTTCCTTAGAATGCTCACCCTAATAAAAAAGGCATTGCAGTAATGAACCATAAATACAAGTTCAAACGGCATTAACATTCGAACACAAAATTACCCTTTCTGCAGACAATGCCCTTACCCAAATCATAAAGTGGTCCCAAGTACAAAGTTCACATGAAAACATGTTGCCCTTGACCCCACACAATATGTCCTGGGTGTCGGCTATAGGAATTCCACACCCCTGGTAAACATGCCCTTACTGTTACACTACGCTAGCCAATACATGGCAATAAAGCCTCAGTACTTTGCAGGAAGGCCAGCAGTACAGAGGAAGTAAACAAGGCACACCTATAGCCATTAGGGAAGGTTGATTTAAGAGCCGATGAGCTCAATGAAGAAAAATTTACATTCAGAGCAAGCACAGGAAATACGCTGTGCTGTGGGAAGTGGCTGCTCTGGGAAGAATGGTCTAGCACAAGGGTACTCATAGTACGGCCCGGCAAGCCTGCCCTGGCGGCCCGCGGACCTCGCAGACATCGTACCTGTGTTTTAAGAACACATTTTTAAAGAATGTCTGCTAACACTGCCGGGTGCAGCAACGACACTCTGAGAGACTCTGCTGCTCTGTGGGGGCCGGGTGATTCATTCCAGTGATAGGCAGAGCAGCAGAGTCTCTCACACACACACAGCCGCACCCGAGCACTTCACAGGTCTTTAGAAAGACCATTTCAATGTTAGTGGAGCTTTGTTGATTTCACCTCTTCTTAGGCCCCTGCAGCTCCCCTCTGCCTATCACGGGAATTAATCACCCGGCCCCCACAGAGCGGAGCTGCAGGGGCCTAAGAAGAGGTGAAATCAACAAAGCTCCACTAACATGCAAATGGTCTTTCTAAAGACCTGTGAAGTGCTCGGGTGCGGCTGGAAGCGGGAAGCTGTCCCAGCCCTGGTAGACACAGTCATGTTAGCAGTCTACTCAAGGTGACATTTTACCACAGAGATTCACTGCTCTAAATGTAATGCAGCTAGTTCCTTCAGTATCGAGTCAAGGGCAGTTTCCGATATGGTGGTGGGGGTCATGCGCTTCTTCATCCTGCTTGGGAGTGCCCAAGAAGAGCATTTGTCTATGCTGCTTTTGGAGAGACATGCAATGAATTTAGCTTTAGAATATAATGCATTATAGTGTGGCAAGGGTCTCGGAACACCTCAGTGTTCACAAGGTTGGTGGCACTCTGTCTGGAGTGAGGGCACGTAAGAGATGCTACTTCCAGAAAGTGAAGTGAATCAAGATTAGCCACTGCTGACAATTAGTCCTATTGAATAGAAGTTCATGGGGCAAGAGCATTCTGAAGGTAGTGAAACTCTTTACGTCGAGGGAGGGAGGCAGGGGAGGGAAGCAGAAGTGAGGGAGTGAGGGAAGGGGAGGGAAGCAGGAGTGAGGGAAGGGGAGTGAGGCGGAAGGGAGGGAGGCGGAAGTGAGGGAGGGAAGCAGAAGTGAGGGAAGGGGAGTGAGGGAGGGAGGCGGAAGTGAGAGAGTGAGGGGAGGGAGAGAGGGGAGTGGAGTGAGGGGAGGGAGAGAGGGAAGGGGAGAGAGAGAGAGAAGGGGAGTGGGGGCGAGAGGGAAAGGGAGTGGGGAGGGACAGCGGGAGGGGGAGCGGGGTAGGTGAGTGAGGGGAGGGAAAGAGGGAAGGGGAGTGAGGGCAGGGAAAGAGGGAAGGGGAGAGAGAGGGAAGGGGAGAGAGGGGAGGGAGAGGGGGAAGGGGAGGGAGAGGGGGGAGGGAGAGGGAGAAGGGGAGGGGGAAGGGGAAGGGGAGGGAGAGGGGAAGGGGAGGGAGAGAGGGAAGGGGAGAGAGGGAAGGGGAGTGGGGAGGGACAGAGGGAAGGGGAGCGGGTAGGGGAGTGAGGGAAGGGGGAGCGGGGGAAGGGGAGTGAGGGAAGGGGGAGCGGGGGGAGTGAGGGAGTAAGGGAAGGGGAGTGACGGAGGGAGTGAGGGAAGGGGAGTGAGGGGGAGGGAGGGAGAGGGAAGGGGTGTGAGGGAGGGAGAGGGTAGGGGAGAGGGAAGGAGAGAGAGGGAGTGAGACAGTCAGAGTGAGGGAGAGAGAGTCAGAGTGGGTGAGACATAGGGAGAAAGGGAGAGAGAGGGGTGGAGGGAGGGAGAGAGAGAGGGAGGGAGGAAGTGTGACCGAGATAGAAAGAGGGATGGAGGGAGGAAGACAGAGAGAGAGAGAAAGAGAGATGTGTGTATGCCGGGTCTGGTGGCTCAGTGGACGAAGGCGTCCACTATAGGGACCTGTGTTCAACCTCATGGTCACCGTTTTTTGTTGTTGGTCTAGCCCCGCCCCCACTGACCCCGCCCCCACCGGTGCAGCCCTCGTCCCAAACCACAATGTAAATTTGGCCCCCGAGAGAAAGTTTGTGAGTACCCATGGCCTAGCAGAATGCAGGGGGGACGGACAGATTTGAGCCCACAAAGGAAAGAAATGCACAGCTGAAATGCAGGCAGTCTACGGAGGTAGATGCACTCTTCCTATTGTAAAGCCCCACCCTAGCTTCCCATAGACAGGCAGCAGGAAAGGAAAACCAATATATCTTGTCTGTGAACTGATTCACACAATCCATTTACTTCGGAGTGTTCAAAGTAAAGATGTTACTTTTTGCTCCTTGTCCGTTACCGTTTATGCAGACAATTTTTTTTACAACCATTTGTTTTTCTATCATGCAGGGCACAAATCCTAAATCAGCAAATGTGACATGATAAGTTTTACAGAGGAGTTTGTTAAAACACGAGCACTCATAAAGATGAGTACAAAACTAAGAACAAGCCTCTGCTCCTACTATTAGGCTCAGGCGGCACAGGAAAGATAACAGAGAATCTTTTGGAGCCTCCACAAAAAAAAAACAAGCAGCAAAGTAGGAGGGGTTTGGGATACGGGTGAAATCATCTCATCTTGAAGTCCGAGAAAGAAAATTAAAGCGATTGAAAAGGAGGATCGAACAGGAAAGATAAGCCACTTGGAAGCAAGGATTTTTAAAGGACACTGAAAGAAACAAATGAAAAGCAATGGGTGGGCTGTAAGCCAGCAAAGTATATACAACTTTTCTCAAAGAGACAGTGCAAGCGCTGTTGAGGCTTTGCCTAAAAGGGCGTTTCCCTCGTCAGTCTGCCAGTATAGCAGTACATTTTGATGGTATTGGACAACACCATACTTCGAGGGCAACTCTTTGTGCCTTGTCAGAGCACGTGCCACAACTAGGGACTCTGCTCATGCCAGCACATCATCACATGGTGGCTCACGCCTCATTCTCCAGTCTAGTCAGCCTCAAACTTGTTTTTCAATTCTTTAGTTTTTAAGTTTGTTTTATTCAAGTTTTCACAAATACATTAAAAAGACATCTTAAATCTCACATCATTATAAAAACATCAAAAAGATCACATTATACACTCATCTTCCCTTTCAGCTTAGCCCATAACCGTATGCATCAGATTGTATTACATTTCATTTCTAAAACCATTTAAAAATACTTTAACCCTTTGCATAAATTTCCCAATGGCAACGGCTATGTGTTAATGGCTCAATTCTGTTACAAGGATTACTGCCTGGCCCCTATCTTTAATAACATACTTCTTAAAAATTGGCCGTAAAAACTGTATTCGAATATCTAGAAGCTTCTGACAGTCCATTAATATATGTAAAATGACACATGAAGTGCCCAAAGTGCAGGTGCATTTTCCCTTATTATCGATCATAGAGCCTTTCACCCCATTGTTAGCATAGCAGGGGTTCACCCCGATTCTTAACCTTAATAATTCTCTTCAAATGCCTGTCGGGTAACCTATCGACATAAGGGAAGCATTGTTCATTTTTCCATGCGGTAGCCTTAAAATATACTGATATTTTATAGCCTTGATCCTGTGCCTGTGCGATTTCTTTCCCCTGCACCCTAAGTTCCCCTATGTCCATTTTAATCAGGTAAGTTTTGGGGCACAATGTAACCTTAATCAGACAACATGCCTTTGTAATAGTAGCTCTAATTTATTTTGCCCAAATTAATTTGCGCTTCTTAATTCTTCTCAATTTAGTTTTTGCACCTATGTGATGTTTTAAAATCCTCTCCTGTTCCTAAACGGTGCCAAAACGAAGTAGGGCCGTACTAGCTATAATGTCCCATGAGGTAATTCCCAATTCAAGTCTCACTGCCTGGACCATTGCAGGCTTAGGCAATGAGAATACATTTCTCATTTGCCCTCCTCAGCATCCCAACCATATTTGCCACTCAGGTAAAGTAATTATGCACCATACAAAAACTGAGGGGGTACCACATAGCGGAGTAAGCTTTTAAAACAGATCTATCGGACATCGCGCCATAAGCCGTATTATATTTTTTTCAATCCGCTAACCGATGCTGATGATCTCAGCTTTAGTACATCTAGGTGGGTATGCCATTTTAATCTTTCAAACCACACTCCCAGGTGTCTATATTCTGCAACCTTTTCCAGCTTCTCAACACCCAGAAACCCAATTTTCTTTTGGCCAAAACCTAGGATCTTTGTCTTGTCTATGTTGACAACAACTTTTTTCAAGCAACAGTAGTCATTGAACCTACTTAACTTCCTTTGCAGTCCAATTTCAGTTAGATCCATAATTACTAGGTCGTCCACATATAATAGACATTCAATATGCTTTCCATCTTGTTTCTGGCTTGCCCCTTTTACACTACCTAAAATTGACGGCAAATCTGCTAAGAACAGGGTGAACAGCAGAGGGGCCAAAACGCACCCCTGCCGCAGCCCATTTCCAATCTCAATTTTTCCAGATAGGCTTCCCTCTGTATCTAAAATTACCTGGGCCCAGTTGTTTGTATGGAGAGTGTGTATCAGTCCTAGCAAATCCTTAGGGATACTATATCCGGGTAAAGTCTCCCACAGCAGCTCCCAGTCCACTAAGTCCAAAACTGCGCGGAAGTCCAGTAAGCAGCAGAACATACTTCCCCCTCTGCTCAATTGACTTCTGCGCAATGGACCAGAGAGCGAAGCATTGGTCGACCGTAGAATGACCTGCTTTAAAACGCCCCACCCCGTGTTCAGGGGGTACAGTCTGATTTTCTTCAGCCCAATCCCTGAGCAATTCCAATATTACTTTCGCAAATACTTTTTCCCCTAAATCCAGGAGATTTATTAACCTGTAGTTAACACCTGCACCACCCGGATGGCCATCCACAGGGCAACGCGCTAGTCGCTGGCTGACTCCTACCCTCCTCAGCTATCTATAAATGTGCACCATGAGCAGACGGCGCAGCGGGCGTGCCGGAACCGCGCCGAAGTCCAGCCCGTCTGCGCCCGTCCGCAACCGGCCGGGACAAGGGACCACAACCCCTGCCCAAACCAATAGTAATGTTCCTAATACAAGCACTATAACCTACTCAAGTCATGAGCTGAGGGAGATCAAATACAAGGCACCAATTAACACCCATGCCTGTGCTCGCGTGGGTCCAATAGAGACGTTAGGCCCAATCAGCTGCTACAATTGTAGATGGGAGAGCATTCCTAAACAGTCATGTGACAATGAACACCCCCACAACCCCCCTTATTTGCATGTATTTGAATGTTAGATCTATGCCCAAACACTCTACATACATCTGGGATTTTTTATACGAACATAAACCCGCCCTGGCTTTTTTAACCGAAACATGGCTGGATGATCACAATACTCCAGATATAGTCACAGCCCTCCCTCCAGAATATAAGATTCTGAACGTGAATAGAATGAGGAAAAAGGGAGGAGGCGTCGCTCTTTTATTTAGAGATTTTCTCACTTGTAAGCAAGAGACCGACATACAAGTGGAAAACTGTGAAACTATGGCATTTTCAGTATCCTTAAACACTGTGTTATTCGGAGGAGTACTAATCTACAATCCTCCTGGCTGCACACTAAATTTCAGTACACAACTACTGGAGCAAATTATGCCAGTCTGCTTGAAGAACAAAAATATCCTCCTCCTTGGAGATTTTAACATACATTTTGATAAATGCAATAACCCCCTAACAAAACAATTAGTGGAGGATATGGAAATCCTGCAGATATCCCAAAGAGTTAACCAACCTACACACACGGCAGGTCATATATTGGACTTGGTATTTTCTAACATGGAATCGATTGACATTGACTCTGTAACACCTCTGCTATGGACAGATCACTATATGATCACTTTCCGTATCAATCTACCTACTATACACACGAGAACACTGGGTCTAAGTGTAGCAAGCACAAGGAGCTGGAAAAATTTCTCAACAGACAAATTCAAACAACATTTTTCACACCCGAGTTTAGCAGCTACTTATATTCATGAAGAAATAGATTTACTTCACACAAATATTAAGACTGCACTTGAGTTCTGTTCCACCCTCCGAGTTCATCACAAACCCAGAACTACAAAATCGGAAAGGTGGTACGGACCAGAATTGAAACTTTTAAAGAGAAAATGTACATCTCTGGAACATAAATGGAGAATAGGCAAGTCAGACGACACCAGAAACATTTATAAACAAGCACTCGTACTCTACAATAAAGCAATTAAGAAGGCAAAAAAGGAGTATTTTACACGTAGAATCACTGAGAATAAAAATTCCTCAAAGGAACTTTTTAGAATTGTTGTGGAATTATGTAACCCAACAAATCTTTCAGTAAAACTTACTTCATCACAAGAGAACTGCAATAAACTAAATGATTTTTTCTGTGAGAAAATTGAAATCATCTATGCCTCTTTTCCTAATTGTAGGCTAGAAACCATCGAGCGCAGTGTACCAACCACAACTCAAGTTATCTGTTCAAGTTTTGGCCCTTTTTCAGAAGCCGAGGTAGGCAGAGTCATGCTCGAAGTTAAGGCAGGATCCCCACTAGATCCATGTCCGCACCACATTTTTTCTCAGCTAACCCCTATAATTTGCCCTGCTGTAACGAAAGCACTTAATCTTTCCTTATGCTCCGCTACATTTCCAAGATCTTGGAAGCAGGCCCTAGTCACCCCACTAGTAAAAAAGGCAGGATTAGATGTAAACAACCCTGCCAACTATTGACCAATATCCCAGTTACCTTACCTCTCAAAAGTGCTGGAGAAACTGGTCAATAGACGGCTATCCACTTATTTGGAAGCCAATGAACTGTTGGATGTCTCTCAGACAGGTTTCAGGGCGAACAACAGTACTGAAACAACACTTTTGGCGGTGACGGATACTATCAGGGCCCAGGTGAATCATGGTAAGACAGTCGTCCTGATACTCTTGGATTTATCAGCGGCTTTTGATACCGTACCACACGACCAACTACTGAAAGCCCTGGAAGCGAAAGGTATTCGAGACAAGGCATTGGGATGGCTACAATCCTTTTTGGCGGATCGAACACAATCAGTGTGTCTGGGTGATTTTATTTCTCCCCCGCGAAACATTAAATATGGGGTTCCTCAGGGTTCTTCATTAAGCCCAACCTTGTTTAATGTATTTGTTTCCTCATTGGCAGCCATTGGAAGAAAGTGGGGTGTTGAAATGTGTTCTTATGCTGACGACACCCAGCTGATGGTCACCATTGATGAGAAAGATGATCCTAAAACTCGACTACTAAACTGCCTGACTGAAATGGCCAATTGGATGCAAGAGCACTGTCTGAGATTAAATGCAGACAAGTCAGAAATCCTCCTGTTTGGCAAAAATCCCCAGCTCTGGGACAACAGCTGGTGGCCAAGTAACCTGGGCTTGCCCCCAAATCCCACCATAAAAGCGAAAAACTTGGGTGTGGTATTGGACAGTGCTCTGTCCATGAAATCACATGTCTCCACTGTCTGTGGCAGAGGCTTTGCATTATTGAATATGCTCAGACGAGTCTTCCCCTGGATTCCGACTGAGTGTAGGAAGACCCTGGTCCAGTCGCTGCTGATAAGCAGACTGGACTACGGCAACTCTCTGTTTGTTGGAATGGCAGACTATCTCTTCTCCAAACTGCAAATAGTGCAAAATGCCGCGGCAAAGGCTGTATGCAATAGGAAGAGATATGATTCGGCAAAAAGTTGCCTGCGAGAGCTACATTGGCTCCCAATGCGACAAAGAGCCAACTTCAAACTACTGTGTATCACACACAAGGTACTTTACAATACAGGCCCTACTATTCTACACAATAAAGTCAAATTCCATAGACCATCAAGGAACCTTCGTTCCAGAACTTTAGGAAGAGCAAACACTACCCGCGTGAAGACTGTTAGGATGGGAGAGCGGGCTTTCTCTCATCTAGCTGCAACCAAATGGAATGAACTACCTTCCAGTCTCAGACTGACAGACTGTCTCCTATCATTTAGGAAACAATTAAAGACACTACTCTTCCCTAAACTAGAGTAATTAGTAATCAGTGCGGTTATCGTACCTCTCAGCACCAAACCTCAGCGCCGTGATATCCTACCCAGGATGATTGTTAGCGCTTTATAAATAAATTAAATAAATAAATAAATAAATAGTTCTTTGGCGCTTTTAAATCACCCTTCTTACGGATTGGTCTTATAATAGCTCCTCTCCAGTTTTCTGGTACAATCCCTGACTCTAGGATCCCCAGAAACATCTTTGCGAAAAACTCTGCCCACCACTCAGGTCTTGTTTTTATTATCACTGCCGGCAGATTATCTGGGCCTGCGGCACGAGTAAGGTTCAAACTTGTTATAATTTTCATAATGTGACTGGAGGTAAAGTATTCTTTTATATCATTCCTCACTCGTAACCAAACTATTGTGCTTGGCTTCTCTTGTATTGGCCATTTCCCATATATTTCTCCCAAGTAGCCCACCCAATCGACTTCAGGGACCATACAATCTAGGGATCCTATTTTCCCACCAGCACTATCTTGGGCCAACTTCCAAAACCCTTTCACATCTTTGAATTCAATTAGAGCCAACATGTTTGCCCAGCAACTATCTTTCTAGGTTCTTTTTTGTTCCTAGTTAACAATTTATATTTTATCCTTAGCTTCTGGAAGGTCAATGATACTTCCACATTATATCTTACCCTCAGTCTTCTCCCGCTTTACCTGACAAGTACCTTGGCTATACAACATTCCTCGTCGAACCAGGGACACTCATTTTTAGGTCAAAGCCTAGCGTAAGACTGCGCCGTCTCGCTGGCGAGATTTAGTGATATTGGGTAGCTTTGCCTAGCAAGCTTTAAGCCCCGCCCCTCTTTCCCATTGGCCAGCGTCACCGTTAATGCTAAACGGTGGCTGGCCATTGGGAAAGAGCTTGCGGTGACGTACGGTTTTACTCTTTCTTCCGTCCCACTTGGACTGGCTCCCCTGACTTCCTGCTGGCGTAAAAAGTTTGTTATCTTCTTTATGGGTCAAAACAGATGGCAAAACACACAAGATGATGGCCAGAATGATGCACAATGGCAAAACATTCAACCCCAGTAACAGATCTGGGTTTAATCCATCGTTATTTTGCTCACCAAGCCACCCCAGTTCAGACTTGGTCATATGCAAAACAGTCTTGACCCTGTGCCTCATGAGAACAGTTCAGACCGAACTGCCAAGCCATGTCTTCCCTGGACCGGAATCAAGCATCCTAGGACCGGTTTCTGGCTATCAGCCGTCTTCAGCCAGGATAGCTTGACTCCAGTGGCTTAGTGAGCACGGGACCCACGTCTGGGCATAACCTTCCGACATAGGGTGAACAGCAAAACACGCAAGATGATGGACGGAATGATGCACAATGGCAAAACATTCACCCCCAGTCACAGATCTGGGTTTAATCCATCGTTATTTTGCGCACCAAGCCACCCCAGTTCAGACTTGGCCATATGCAAATCAGTCTTGACCCTGTGCCTCATGGGAACAGTTCGGACCGAACTGCCAAGCCATGTCTTCCCTGGACCGGAATCAAGCATCCTAGGACCAGTTTCTGGCTATCAGCCGTCTTCAGCCAGGATAGCTTGACTCCAGTGGCTTAGTGAGCACGGGACCCACATCTGGACATACCTTTCCCACATAGGGTGAACAGCAAACACACAAGATGATGGACGGAATGATCCACAATGGCAAAACATTCACCCCAGTCTTATTTTTTTTTTTTTTTTTAAGTTTTCAAAACCTTTATTGGTAATTGCGAGCATAGACACAGCTTAGTGCCTACAACCATAGCATTTCCGGCAGCGCTTTGCAGTAAACATCAGGCATCAAATTATAACTTATAACGAAATGTATATTAACACAGCAAGCCGCCTACAACCACTTCGGCCGGCCGCGTTTAAACTGTTGTCATTGTAACTGGAATCAGCAGTGGTAACAGGTATAGTGACCTCGTAGGGACAGAAATGTACATAAGCAATCGGATGTGTGGGCCATGCAGTTAGCATTCCACCCTTTTTAGGGTGAGGTACTATCCGGTTCGGCAGAACCGGAAGTAGCGAGATCTTATGTTTCTTAGAGGGGCTCTTTATCCCGCCTCTAATTTTGGCTCTCTCCCATTGGCTGGCTTCCTAAATGGAGGCCAGCCATTGGAGGAGAGAGCCGTCACTCGAAATAGGCTCCGTCCTTTTCGGATTTGGAGGAGTGTTCGTGTTCTTCTTTCCACTTTTTGGTCACGCCCTTTTTAGAAGAGCACAAACACACCCCCAAATCCAAAAATGTTTCGAGCTTTGCAGCTGCCATTTTGCTGATCGTCAAAGACGAGATAGGTCGCCTGCTCGTGTCAAGCCTCGCGCCGCAGCTAACGCGGCGTCCATGGCGTGCGGAGAATCCGTGAGTGAGAGGATCCTGCGGGACGTGCATGGCCTGTACACAGAGCCCGAGAGCGGTGAGAGCAGAATTGGAGCTTAGGGACATGCACTCTATGACGGGGACACCTCTTCCTCTCGTGTCATCTAATGTTTACAGCATTGTAATTGTATCTGTACAGCGCTTACTGGACTAAATATTCGTCTGGAACTGTGCGCAAACATGTCGAATGCCTAAAAGTAATTCAATTGTGTGCTTTTTATTCAGCTTCAGAGGTTGGCAGAACGTGGTATTCTGCGCATGCGCAAAACTAGTTGCTGGTTAAGGTTTTGCTCAGCGCTGGCGTGGTTGTTATTCTGGTATTTGTCCCGGTGTTTACAATGTCGGGCCGTGTCAAGCCTCGCGCCGCAGCTAACGCGGCGTCCATGGCGTGCGGGGAATACGTGAGTGAGAGGATCCTGCGGGACGTGCATGGGCTGTACAGAGAGCCCGAGAGCGGTGAGAGCAGAATTGGAGCTTAGGGACACGCACTCTATGACGGGGACACCTCTTCCTCTCGTGTCATCGAATGTTTACAGCATTGTAATTGTATCCGTACAGCGCTTACTGGACTAAATAATCGTCTGGAACTGTGCGCAAACATGTTGAATGCCTAAAAGTAATTCAATTGTGTGCTTTTTATTCTGAATCTGTAAGATTTTTGTGTTCGAGGGGGGAGGGGGTGGAAGTCAAGTTAAGTTGCCGCCTTACCCCGAGAATAATTCTCACGAGTCGTTCATGCATCGAGTGCTTTTTAATTGGAATCTGGGGATTCTGGGGATGGGGGGTGGGCAAGTGGAGATGCATTACCCCGAGAAATGTTCGCACGAGCCATGCATGTATTCGGGTTCTGGAAAAGCCTGGAACGGATACTCCAGTAGCAGTTATGATAAAACCTCTTTATTCTCTTTTAACAGATAGCCATTCCCTCCCTTAAAACCCATGTAGGAATAGTTTAAACAGTGGGCTAAATTATGCAGCAGGGTTGAGTGAATTATGCAGCAAGAAAAGGCACATTAACACCCAAATATAGGAATAAGCAACAGAAAGTTAACTTTGCAAAGGGCATTCCACTGTGCAGCAACACTGGTTTCTGCATTATTAGTAACTTTTGAACAGTTTGAGCTAGACTATTGTTGTGAAAATCTGAAGATAATGCAGCTGATTATTAAATCTGTGGCACATCTATAATCCTGTGCAAACCGCTCTGGCCTCACAATATCATAATTCCCCTGGCCCTGCTCATATGGCTTAGATTCACGTTGTATTTGTTGCTTTAAGTTTGTATTTGAAAGAGGGGGGGGGGGGGGGAGCACGTGTTCAACTCACTGAGCCATCCTGCCGTTCAGGATGAAAGCATTTCCCCGGAGTGTAGTGGAATGATGGAGATGCAATCTGGGAAGATAACTAACCTGTTGTTTACTAGGCGCTTTACGCTGCCGCTGCACTTCTGGCACAGGCAGGTAGGATCACAGTGTCATAGAAGAGGAGGGGAGGGAGACAGAAAGGCAGACACAAAACAACAATCTGCCTCAGCGCCAGACAGGCACGCACAGTCATAAAAGAGACAGAAAGCTTGAACATCAGACACACTACAACAGTCAGAGGCAGGAAACATCAAGCAGTCATGGGACACGCAGGCTGACAAAACAACAATCTGACTCGGTGAGACTCTGACAGGGTCACACAGTCACAGTAGGCAACACCAGACAGTCGTGGACACACTGACCACACAAGAACAACGTGACTTCGTGACACAGGCAGGCAGGGTCACAATGTCATAGAAGAGGCAGGAAGAAAGTTACGGGTTCACATCTCCTCAAAATCAGTTCAGCCATCTATGCTTATAGGGGTCAGTACATGGAGCGCCATTATAGCTACTAAGCTTAACTAACATCAGATATTTAATATGCAGGAAAATGCTCCAAAGTGTTCTATTAAAAAAGGCACTACAGTTACTGTTTTTATTCCTCTCAGATCCCACTTCACCCACAACCTATTAGTAATTCAGTGCTTAATTTGTAAATAAAAAAGTGCCGAGTCCAAGGCATTGCTTACCAGGCCACTGCAGGGGACGCCTTTCCTTTCCGTTGTGCCATATAAGTGTGTTTGTGTGCCTGAATATTGTTTTGTAGGTGGCTCTATGTGTGAGGGTGGCTCTGTGTAGGTGGCTCTATGTGAATGACTGTGGGTGGCTCTGAATGTGTGTGTGGGTGGCTTTCTGTGTGTGGTTCTGTGTGGGTGTAAATGCAATAGGTCATGCATTTGCGAGCGATTTAAGCTATTGGCATTGTAAATGACAATGCTATTTATTTATGATTTTAAAAAAAAGTCATGAGCAATGCCAATAGCTCTACCTTTAATAATGCCGAGACCATTGCATTGTAAATGCTTGTTTCTTTTCCGTTTCTTTTAAACCTCAGTTATTAAATTTGACGTTATTCATCTCCAATACAGTAAGTCCAACAAGGTACACAATTCCAGTATAATTGCTCTAGTTACAGAAAGATCCTCTTAACAATGCTAGCAATCGGTCAACAGCATACCAAGAACGAGGACCTTGCGGGCCCCGACTGCCCCTTGTGCTGCTACCGTGTAGTTACATGTCTCTCAGCACAGATAAAACTCCATCAAAACTCCCATCACCCCTTCATCCCCCCACCCCCCAGTACTCCCCAACCGTACCCCCTTCCCCGCTGCTGAGCCCATAACCCCCCCCTTTCCATGCTGTCAGGTTTCTTCCTGTATGGTCAAAAAGTGTTTCCAAAACACTAAACATAGGGTCTCTGCCAAGTGCACCTCATAATGAGCCAGCATGCGGCGCATCGTCCTGGGGCTGCTCCTCTTCTAGTCCTGAGTCTACCAGTTCTGAGTTAGTGTGTGTCAATGGGGTATCCAGTCCCACCAGCTCCTGAAACATCGCCCCCCCCCCCCCCAAGCCTGGAGGACCTCAGGTAGCTTCCCGTCCCTCCTCGTGCGCCTTATGTGCTCTTCCTCCACCAGCGCCCATTCTTTCAGATCCGCCTTCCATTTAGCCAGCATTGGACCCTGAGGGGACAACCAGTGGATTGCAATACGGCATCGGGCCGTAACCAGGCCCAGTATTAAAAACCGTCTGCTCACCTTTCGTTTGGGGTCCCAGGGGATTAAGCCTAATAGGCAGGGACGCGGGTCTAAATCTATTACCCAACCCGACACTTTCCCCATGACCTCCAGTACCGACGCCCAATAGAGTTGGAGGACTGGGCACGTCCATACCATATGTATAAAGTCCGCCATGGGGTTAGGGCACCTCGGGCAACGGGCATCCCTGGTATTGTCTATGGTCTGGAGGCGCTTGGGGGAGAGGTAAGCCATATGTAAGATATTATATTGGATCTGTTTAAATCGGTTGCTCACTGACACCTTCCGCACACTTTCATGAATTTTTTCCCCAGTCACGAGGGGTGATCTCTTGTGGACACGCCTGCTCCCATTTATCTTCTATCGCTAAGGGCCGCAGCTGTCTATCCTCTCTCAGGGCTCGATATAGGTGAGTCACGAACTTTCGGCCTCCCGCCATTGCCAGCATTGTGACAAGAGTACGAGTGTGCGCCGGGGCCTCTGGGAATGTAGGCCAGAGTTGCCGCGCTGTCGCCGCTATTTTAGCATATTGAAGAAACTGCCCCGGGCCAAGCTCAAAGGTGGCAATCGCCTCCCGATAGGTGATAAACTTGTCATTTGTATACAAATCTGCCAGCATGAGGCATCCTCCTTCTGTCCACTTGTCCAGTGACATGACCCCCGCAATCCGGGCAAAGGACGGCAACAGTCAGAGATCCAAGTCAGGGGCAAAGGGCTCGGAGTGGATGAGGCGTCGCACCACCGGATCCCAGACCGCGGAGGCCAACCGTACCAGTGGGGGGGCGAGATCACGCCGTCTTCCCACCTGCCAAAGCAGTGCACCCAGTTGCCCATTCCCATACGTCCCTGCCAGCAGGGACCGCTCCCATGAGGGGTCCGCGTCCGGCCATGCAATCGCGTGCTGCAGTTGTGAGGCAAAGTAATACAACTCCAGATCGGGGACCTCCAGTCCTCCCGCGCACCATCTACGCTTTAGGACCTCCAGACTTACTCTACATCTCTTCCCGTTCCATAGTAAAAGGACTAGGAGAGTCCAGTTCTCGAAAAACCCGGTGCAGTATCTCATAGAAGGACCCCTGCATAGTGTACAGACAGCGTGGGAGGATCACCATCTTAATTAGGGCAATCTTCCCCATCAGGGAAAGCTTAAGAGTGTTCCAGAAGGTGATACTTCCCTTTAGACCCTGGATTATCCGTCCCATGTTGTGTTGTAAGAAAGTGGCCGAGTTGCGACCGATCCTAATCCCCAAGTAGCGGAGTGAGTCGTCCACCCACGGGAGTCCTAGCTCCGGACGCGGGGTCCCCTCCCACTCCACCTGCTCTCCGATCGCGTACAACTGGGATTTCGTATTGTTTACAGCCAGGCCAGAGGCGGCCGCAAACAGTGTCAATGCGGCCATCAGGATCGGTAATGATTGCGTCGGCCGACTCGGGTAGATCAGAGCGTCCGCATACAGGGACACCACATGCTCCACCGCCCCCACTCGAATACCCCGGTCCTGGAGCACCGTACGGAGATGGCAAGCCAGAGGCTCCATCGCCAGGGCAAAGAGCAGGGGGGAGAGGGGGCACCCCTGTCGAGTTCCCCTCGATATTGATATTTCCTCCGAGATGCATCTACCCGTGCGGATTCTTGCCACCGGTCGAGCATACAGTAGTCGAACCTACCGCACAAACCCTCCCCCCAGGCCTAGTTTTAAAAGCACCCTCCATAGGTTGGGCCAGTGGATTGAATCGAACGCCTGTTCGATGTCCAGAAACACCAGAGTGCTTTGCCGGGCCCGACTCTCCAAAGTTTGCATGACGTGGGCCAAGCGGCGGACATTCGGCAGGGTGTTCCGGCCCGGAATAAACCCCGATTGGTCGTCATTGACCAGGCGACGAAGGTAGGGAAGGAGTCTAGAGGCTAGCACCTGGCTGATAATTTTCAAATCCACGTTCAGCATGGAAATGGGTCTGTAGGATCGCGGAAGGAGGGGATCCATCCCCGGCTTGGGAATCATAACTATAGTCACCGCTCGCATGCAGTCCGGGAGCAAGCCCTGATCATAGGCCTCCATAGCCACTTCAAGGAGTTTCGGGACCAAAACGCCCCTGAACTCTTTATAAAGTTCGGCCGCGAGTCCATCCATCCCGGGGGACTTAGCCGTTCGCAGATGGGTGATAGCAGCACGCAGTTCTTCCTCCCGAAGTGGGCCCCCCAGTTCCTCCTGACTCTTCGCCTCAATGCTGGGCAGTTGTAACCCCTCCAGAAACTGGTCTATATCTTCGACATCCGCTAAGGGCCGCGCTTCCGAATATGTTCGGTGTAAATGGGACCGGAACGCTTCGTTAATCGCCTGTTGGGGGTACACCGTTTGGCCTGTTTCGTTTTGCAGCGCCAAAATCGGGTGGGCTTGGGTTTCGGCCCTAATCAAGCGCGCCAGTAACCTCCCAGCCTTGTCGCCCTCTGTGTACCAACGCCTCCTACTGGCTGTCCTGGTAAATTTGCCAAGGGAGGCCCAGGTATCCCCCAGACGTTGTCGCGTGGCTGTCCATTCCGGCCGTTGTTCTTTGTCAGTGGGGAAGTCTCTTTCCAATTCCGCCAACCGGTCTTCGTGTTGGCGCAGCTCCCGTTCCAGTACCCGCTTGACCCCTACTTCCGTGGACAGGCAAGTGCCCCGCATAACCACCTTCATGGCGTCCCATTCAATCGCCCACGTACTAGCCGATCCCCAATTGACCTAGAGATACGCCTCGAGCCCTTGCAAAATAGCCTCCCTGTACGTGGGATCAATATTGAGCCTCCAGAGCGGGATGCAGGGCCGAGGGCCGCCCACCAAGTATGTAAGCAGGAGCGGAGAGTGGTCAGACAGGTACCGCGCCAAATAGTGGGTTTCTTCCACCCGGTCAGTGACACCACCCTGGAGAAAAAAATAATCCAGCCTACTATGAGTGTTGGCAGCAGGCGTGTAGCACGAGTACACCCGGCTAACAGGGTTACGATGCCTCCAGACATCCACCAGGTCATAGCTACGGAGCATCTGGGTCAGTGCCTCTCTCATTTTGGGTTTCGCGTCTAACTTTGGGGGACTCCTGTCTAGTTCTCCATCAAGAGCACAGTTAAAATCCCCTGCCACAAGGAGCTCCGTCTCAGGGTCTATATCTAGATGTCCCAGCATTCGACTCAAGAACTCTCCATCATCAACATTTGGGGCATACACATTCACCAAACATACATCGCGACCATCCAAAGTGCCCACCTCTATTACGAACCGTCCCTCCGGGTTGAACTTTGAGCGAACAGCTTTAAAAGGAACTCCTGGAGCCACCCATATTAGGGCCCCCTGGCAAACCCAGAGTAGGACGTAGCAAAGAACTGCCCACGCCAACGACGCTGGACATACTTAAGACGGTCTCCCCAGAGGTGGGTTTCCTGGAGGAAAGCAAAGCTGACACCATACCGGCAGAGATAAGTGGCCACCCTGATCCGCTTGATTCTATTATTGAGTCCCCTAACATTCCAGGACATCAGTTTATATTTACATGTGGCACCTGACATAGTATCGTTGTTTCCGACTTAGCACCTCCCGTCTGAAGGCCCTTGGAACCCCCCCCCCCCCTCAGTGCGACATGCCCCTTCAGCAGGTAGACCATTTGGACATTGCAGAGCACACGACCCCCAACAGGGTAAGCCAACCAGACATTTCAAAAAAAGGTTACAAAAGGACCCGGCAGCACCCCCCCCCCCCCCCCCCCCCCCCAAACCAAAACAAGGAACCTCAACATCGCCCACCCACAGGCGGTAGCACCGCTTTCCCCAATCCGAAGCCGATCAACAAACCAAGCACAACAATAAAGTATGTTATAGTTCGAATGAGTCACTTCCTCTCGTAGTTGAACGTTCAGCCAACTGCCTGGCACCGTGCAGCCCTGCCCGGCCGAGGCCCGGCCAGCTACCGCGGCACACTACAATCGGCCACTTACGGTAAATTTGGCACAATAGTACTAACATTGTAAGAACAGGTATATCGCTACCCCCGTCCCCTCACCATGATATTCCCATTACTCCGGGGAACAGTCTGATCTTTAGGTCAACAGGCTGCAGCAATCCCCCAAGTTTAAGGTAGTAATATACTCATAGTGTCCAGGAACCCCCTGTAGTACATGCGGACCACCCGAGTTACCAGTCAATTGTCCAGCGCAGATTCGACCAGGGGGCTGGCTGCACCCCCCGAGTCCGACTGGGTTTCCTACACCAAGCAGAGTGGGGAGAATTGGTTTTGAGTTGGGATTGTCACCTGGTCCGTCTGCAGGGTGCCATCCGGGCCCACCGTGATGCGTTCATTTTCCAGAGTGGTACGATCTCCCCTGGGTTGACTCTCCGCACCGGCGCCTCCGGCGTCGTGCACTTCGCCGTCGCTGTTCTTGCCAGCCCTGCGTGTGGTCCAGGCCCGCCAGGCCTAGCGCGTCCATCCAGTCCTCCGCGGCCGACGGGCTGTCGAAGAAGTGGATTCGCTCATCATGCAGCACTCGAAGCCTGGCCGGGAACAGCAGGCTGTACTTGATATCCTGGGCCCGCAACCGTCTTTTGACCTGAAGAAAGTCATTTCGAAGGTCCTGCACCTTCCTTGTGTAGTCCGGGAAGATATGGATGTCGTGGTTGTCGAACCTGGGTGGGCCGGTCCTGCGGATATGTTGTAGGATCAGATCCCGGTCCCTAAAATTGAAGAACTGGGCTATTATGGCCCTGGGTGGAGACCCCGGTTTCGGAGGCGGACCCAGGGTCCTATGGGCCGTCTCGATTGCGAACAGCTTAGAAAGGCGCAGGTTTGGGAAGACCTTGCCGATCCAATCCTCAAGAAACAGGTCCGCCGCCGGCCCCTCTTCACGCTCCGGGAAACCAAAAAAGCGTAGATTGTTACGTCGGGACCGCCCTTCCGCATCCTCGGCCCGCTCCTCCAGTCGGGTGGTATGCTCCTGGAGGGCCGCAATTGTTTCCTTCATCTGCCAGACCTCAGTCTGTAACAAAGCCACACCCCCCTCCGTGGTGGTGACCCTGTCTGCCACCTTTCGAAGGTCAAGGCGCAGGTGGTTGATGTCCATGGCCATCCCATCCATCTTAGATTCCAGTGCCACCCTGGAGTCACGTATCGCCGCAAGGATATCAGCTTTATCCCGGCCCGCCGCCTCCGTCTGGGCCTCCACCCTCCGATCCATGCCTGGGCGCTCCGTCGCCGAGGGGCCCGGGACCGTGTACTGAACTATCTTGTTCGCCTGAGCACTCCTCGTTGCTGGTCGGTCCTTTCCCATAATACTGCGGTCACCGAGGGCGATCCACCGGGCTCTACCCATGGGGGACCTATGCACCAGACGTTGTCACTCCACAAGCTGCAGTATGGCTCCAATCGCCACGACCCAGGGTCCGGCTGGACTATCCCTTGTGCACCCGCAGGTCCGGCCCCAAGTCGGTTCCTGGTCTCGGCGGCCCCCAGGCACGCGGGGCACCACCGCGGGGTCACCCGAGCCCTCGCACCGCCAAAGGGCAAGGCGGGGGGAAGGGTGATGTCTCAACTGCAAGCGTCCAGTCTGCAGGCCACCGTGCTCCACCCAGCCACAACCACCAGTCTTCGCACCCGCTCAACCAGGGGGGTCTCAGCCCGCCTCACCGGATCACCCCTTATCTCCGCCGATCCACCCCACAGCTGGGGCGCCTTCAATCCTCGCGGGCCGCAGTCGGGTTGCAGGAGGGGGGGGAGAAACCACCAACTCCCAAGCAGTCCAGTCCCAGCGATCACTCTCCCAGCAGCAGGCTGCAGCGGGACTCAGGGCCCTCAGGAGGCAGGTAGGCCGCGCCGCCGTAAGCTGTCCCACTCAGAGCTCCCACGCCGGGGTCCTATCACTCTTACCGCTATCTGCCCCTCGCCGTCCGTCACTGGCTCCAGAGACCACCAGAAGGGCGTAACAGTCCTCCCCGCACGTCTGCGGGCCACGTGGCACTTCCGGGCAGCCGGGGGGCTGAAGCCCTCCCCCGAACCGCTTCGCCAGCACTCGACCCCCCGGGGTCAGGAAAATCACCAGGCCTCTCTCCGCCGGCCGGGGGGAAGGGAGAAAGGGTTAAACGCCGCAATCGATCTCCGTCATTTTTCAGGCCCAGTCCCGGCCTCCCAGGCAGCGTCCCGGGGCGCGAGAAGGCAGCGAGGCCTCGTCCTCCAGATCTCGCGAGGGGGGGGATGGACTCCAGGGTACGCGGCGGCACCTCTCGCAGCCGCTCCACAGCACCACCGGATCTGGCGAGTGTCTCGCCCGGTCCCCCTCGGCAGCTCAGCGGCTCCAGCGGGGGTGCTCTGCTGCCCCGAACGGTCTACAGTCCTCTAGTGCCCTCAGGGTGAGGCGGGCGCAGCGCAGGTCAGGTCCGGGGGTGCTCCACACCCCAGGAGCACCTTTTTTAACAATTCTCCTGTGCCAGGATAATGTAGGATTAACAGCGTTGGGGCAGGAGCTGGGCTAGGACACGTCTAGCCGGCAATTTTGCTAAGCCACGCACCCCCACCCCCAGTCACATATCTGGGTTTAATCCATCGTTATTTTGCTCACTCAGCCACCCCAGTTCAGACTTGGCCATATGCAAATTCTGTCTTGACCCTGTGCCTCATGGGCAAGTGTTTTGCTCAAAACAGATGGCCCCACAAAGAAGATAATAAACCTTTTACGCCAGCAGGAAGTCCGGCCGAGCCGGTCCAAGTGGGACGGCAGAAATAGAGAAAACTCCGCGTTGTGGCGAGCGCTTGTTACGCTGGATATGCTCTCCCGGCTGGGATAGTCGAACAAAGTGCTTCACTGTTTTCAAACTCTCGGCGGTCTTTTCCTCTCAAGGAAAAAATACAACTGTTCGGTTCCAACACTCTGCAGCCCCCGCGCTTTGCATTCACAGGGGCGGCGGGGAACAGGCGCCTTTGTCCGCGCCGGGAACGAGCCGCACCAGCCGCGAATCCGGCGACAGCCAACAATGTGGCGGGTAAATAATGCAATCAGCGTAGGGTGCCATTGTGCAGAAGAAGCACTTAGTGAAGGGAGGGGGCGCGGAGGAGTGAGGGGAGAGTGGGAGGGGCAGTCAGAGCAGCAGAGAGGCAGCAATGTATTAGGAAGGGAGGGGGCCGGAGCGAGGAGGGACGGAGCACCCGACCGAGGTACCACTAAGAGCTGTGTGTGTCTCAGTAGTGGAACAGAGAGCTTTAGAGGTTTGAAGTGTATTGGCAGAGCGCTGCGTGCGCCTCTATGATAGAAGAGCAGGGCAAGGGACTGAACATGATTGCAGAGTTGTGTAGGTCTTGTTTCTTAAATAGCAGGGGTGTTTCAGTACATTACTGAGGAGAAATGGTAAAAGTGCGTATTGTTTATTTCTACAGGTCAGGACTGGGGTGCACCATCGGAGCTCTTAGTGTGTGCTAGCAATCGAGTAGCGAGGGATCGCTGCGGAATAGGGTTAAGGTCCACTGGCCAAACATGCAAGCGAGGCTGCAGTGTACAATTACAGCGCTTGTATCTGGAGGTCGTAGCTCTATGGCTCGGGGTTGTGAGAGCTCCGCTGCCCTCCAGTTATGGCCTTCTTTAACTTTCCGCTGCAAGCTGGGGAGTGGGTATTCTTTCATGATTGTATTAGGGCCCATGCCATGCAGCCTTGCTGCGCCACTGCCCTATTGATGTGCATTGGCAGAGCTGTGCGTGCCTCCCGGTGCTGTTATAAGGAGATGGTAAGAGACCGGTTTGAGGTGCAGGGTTACAGAGCTCCGAGTGAGGCAACCTGGGAGAGCTATTGCATGTGGGACCTCTGGCATGCAAATGAGGACTGAGATGCACTGTCACCGTCAAGCAAAGAAAGAGCAGGGTGCGTTGTGGACCTTGATTGAGATACATATCAGGGCTGCTCCATGACCCAGTAATGGATGAACTGGTGCCCTGCATACTAAGATTGAGATGCACTGGCGGAGCTGTATGCGTGCTCAGCAATGAAAGAATGTGGGGCGCCCCAGACGCTGGAAGAGGTGAACTGATTTAGTAGTTTGGGCGATCTAGCAATAAAACAATGGGGTGCGCCCCAGACGTGGGATGATGTGCACTGACGCAGCTGTTTGGGTGATCTAGCGATGAAAGAGGTGTCGGCACTTGCGGATAATGATTGAGATGCGATGGCAGAGCTGTTTGCACAGTTCACTAATGAAAGAGCAATAAACTTGATAGAGCTGCGCTGATGTTGTGTTATTGGAGTAAATGAATGCGCTACAATCAGGGATTGAGGTGCACCGGCAGAGCTGTGTGTGCACTGAATGAACCTGCAGATTCCACTCTGACGTATCTGCGTGCGCGCGCCAAGACCAAGGACTAACAGGCGTTTAGTTCCAGACAGTCCTCTTGATGAACAGACCGCAAGTCGAGAGAACGTCTTTCAGATATATATTGCTCTTGTTGTAAATGAATCTAGGACTCTAGTGTAATTTTTCCCGATTCATGTCCTTATATAGGTATAGATTATTCTATTCTTGTATAGGCATAGACATAATTCCCATATTTAGACTGAGCCTATGCAGCTCAAATACGGCATGGCTACTTCCACTAAATTCCAAGAATCAACAACGATTTCTTAGAGAAACCCGCCTTCAGCAGCTAGGGACTTCCCCTTGCCTGAATACTAATTTATCTAGGAAATCATGGACTTTTCGAGGAACTGAGTCTTTTATGACGTTATTAAGTCCAATCACACGTCAAACTCGGCACCTTCAAAGTATAAATATGCCTACATTTGCCCAGACAAACACACGGTGGTTTGGAGCAGATCGACTTACTACTTGCCCGACGCCCTGCAGCAGCAAGTGCCGAAGGAAGCCGACCCTCCAGCTGACTCACTGAGAGACGCTGTCTTTTGTCCTGCCGAGAAATCCAGCTCCAGTGTTTCCAGGCTACCCTTGCGGGTTCCTGGGAAATCGAGTCCTGAGATTGAGATACAAGACCTCCTTCATTCTAAACCAAGGTACAGAGCTGATTAGACCCTTAGAGAATTCTTGGATAGATTCTTAGCAGAGAAATACTAAACTTAAACTGCTCCTTACTTACTTCTTCCCTTGTACTAGACTTAGGTTAGGTACACCGTTGTAGGCGTATTTAAGAAGCACCAGTTGACTACTTTTAGTCATTATTTTATCACTGTATGTATTTTATATGTTTTAGGCAATTTATGGCTTAGAAACCATATCATGCTTTTACAGTACTACTTTATAATACTTTTCGTATTATATGCCTTGTACTTTATAACCAGTATTCCGATTGTAGCAGTACATTTCTTATGCTCGAGAAAGAAGACTGTTCAACAAATACTTTTTATTGAAAACGCCCGACTCTCTGTTTTCTCAGCACTTCTGGTGAAACGAAGCATGCACGATTGACTGAGTAAATCTATTGTTTCCGCGACTCTAGAGATTGATTTCTTATTCTTGGGAAACAAAGTTGTCATGTTTATGCGGTTGTCAGAAACTAATCCCTTCTTGTGAATTCGAGAACGTTTCTAGTGACCTCTGAGCTAGCTGGCACTCACAATTAAGTCCAATAGATTCGGTAGAGACCTAGTCGACATCAGTCCTACGTCTAAACTACAGGATTTATTATTCCAATGCGCAGAGCCTATTGGGAATATAGGAACTACACTACATGGCGCCCAACGTTTGATAAGGCGATAATTTAACGCTAGATAATAGAGTAACTCAGTCGTGCTTTTCACACAGACCCCTTTTCTCCCGTAAAAACTCCAATATACGTCTGGAGGGGGTGAAAGGCTAATATCCGCCAAAACTGAGTAGGACGAGAAAATCCTATGCATTCGTTTTGGGTTTGTTCAACGTTGAAGGATACAGTGTTCCAAAATATTGTGCACCTAATCTTTGCTTCCTTGAAACTTGTTCTGCAAACTCTTCAGTCAGTAAAAAATGATTAGTGACGAAGAATTAGCTGCAGCAGCAGCACAAGCAGATTTAGATGACAGAAAAAGGTTACAGAATGACCCAGATGTTATAAACATCCCGGTAAATGTAAGAAAACTATAACTTACAAACTCATAAATAATGGAGTATCATCGAGAGGTGGTAAAGTAATCTTTGTTATAGAGGCACATGAATATCGGCAGACAGAGGTATTCTATTTATGGATTCACTTTCCTCCAGCAGATGGAGGAACACACAAGTTCCACTACTACAAAGTAGAGGAACCTCCAGAGGAATACGATCCTTACGAGGACATTGAAATTCCATTAACTTACCAAGAGTATCAGTTCTGGTTTAAAGGCGCCCTACAACATCAAAATCACATTACCAGGCTCGGTCCCTAGGTAGACCAGGAGCTACATGGCCGGTACTAGCCAGCTTTACACCGCATCCTTACATTGAAAGAATGACAGGTCCAGAACTATTATTACAGCTAAAACAGTTAATAAAAATACACAGACAATTGGTACAATATGTCATGCGGACCTTAACAGTCCAACCTACTGTAAGTATTCCACAGCACACCAGGGGAACACAAACAAAATCACACCACAGACTATACAATCAGTCATTGGTAAATTGCCTGCTAAAAGGGAACAAATTCCGTTTTGGTTAGCACAAAAAATTACTCAAATTGAGGCAGTATTCCCTGATAGTACACCTCATGAGAAACACAGAATTCTGACAATCTGTTTACCAATGGGAATAGCACCACATGTGGAGGACTGTGACACTTGGGGTACAGTATTTGCTTCAATCTACACCAAAACACACGGTGTTCCGTCTATGGCGGTTATACCAGATGTTCTGAGACAGATTCAAAATGAATACGGACCAGAACCTGCCTTAAATCTTGGTATGAAATTACTAAAATATTTCAAACCGGTCTCGCCTATATTATTAGCCAACATTAAAGGTGAAAATGCATCAGTGGCAATCCGCCAGAAGTTAAAAAAAACAGATATAACAGACCAACCATATGATCTTGCAAGAATTATTGACAAATCATATGAGGTACTAGGTAGAGATAGTTTGGGTGGGAAACCATTAAAACCCCCGCTAACTGAAAATCCTGAAAAAGCTTTTATTAAAAATAATCTCACTACTCCTAAGAAGAAGTGGGAAAACACTAAGCAAACACTTCCGAAAGAGAAGCATTCGCAGTCAAGAGGAAGATCTCCCCAACGGGGAGGTAGGTCTCCCCAACGGGAGCCCTCTGAAAAAAGATATAACCTTAGAAATAGGGATAACTTAAGAAAACCTGATAGATATCAAGATACTGATACACGTTCCTCTCGTACCTTTCAGACTTTCTTGCAGAAATCCGAGAGGAGAGGACGATCAGAACAAAAAGAAGAACGCTTGATGTCCAAAGACGAACGGCACGTTCCAAAAAATAAGAAAACTCAATTCACCAAAAAGAAGGTAGCAAGCGTAAAGATCAGACATGCCGAGGATCTTGAGGACACAACTCAAGAACGGGGAGTGGGCCCAAACAATGCTAGACAGCGCAGCAGAAGTGACCATAGCTCGCAAAATCCTGATGGATCATCTGGAGACAGTGGACTTGAATGAATGCATTCAAGTTGAAACTGCCGATACCAGGGTTAGTGTACCCCACAAGTTATATGAAATAACACTCCGGATGGAGGGGGACATACCTAGAAAAATA
Source organism: Lissotriton helveticus (assembly GCF_964261635.1). Lineage (NCBI taxonomy): Eukaryota > Metazoa > Chordata > Amphibia > Caudata > Salamandridae > Lissotriton > Lissotriton helveticus. Next base: position 1,960,829,319 of record NC_136061.1, read on the forward strand.
AAAGCTCTCTTTTGGGATAAGCTTTCCAAGGGTTATGACATTCTTCTAGCTGAACGACACTGGCCACCTGAATTTGTCAGGGAGTGCCCACATGGTGAAGAGATAATTATGGAAAAACCAAAGGAAATGATGGACGGAGCATTGACAATACAAGCACTTACCCCCAGTCAACTGATCTGGGTTTAATCCATCACCATTCTTTAGCCCACTCTGCCACCCCAGTTCAGACATGGCCATATGCAAATGAGTCTGCCCTGTGCCTCATGGGAACAGTCCAGCCCGAACTGCCAAGCCATGCATTCCCTGGACCGGAAACAAGCTACCGAGGACCGGTTTCTGGCATTGCAGCCTTCTTCAGGTCGGCTTGCTTGAATCCAGTGGCAAAGTGAGCAATGGACTCACGTCTGAGCATACCCTGCCAACTTATGGCGAACAAAGAAAAACCAAAGGAAATGATGGACAGAGCGTTGACAATACAAGCACTCACCCCCAGTCAACTGATCTGGGTTTAATCCATCACCATTCTTTAGCCCACTCTGCCACCCCAGTTCAGACATGGCCATATGCAAATCAGTCTGACCCTGTGCCTCATGGAAACAGTCCAGCCCGAAGAGATAATTATGCCAGCCTTCTCAAATCACATTCCAATTCATAAAAAACATACATATGCCAGAAAATGGGCAGTAGCTCAGGCTCCAGCATTATATAAAATCATGTAGGATGAGATGAGGATTCTCCTCACCATAAAATCCAGTTAAAAAATCAACCTACTGCACAGAGGCAGTATCCAGTTAAGCAAGGAGCTAAAAAACAAGTCAGGGAGATTTTAAATCAACTTGAATACCAAGGGATGATTGAAACATGCACCTCGTCAATGAACAACCCTTTGTTTCCTGTCTCCAAACCAGACTATTCATATCGTCTAGTTTTGGACTACAGACACTTAAACTCCTGTTGCAAAACATTTGCAGTACAAAATGCACACAGTGCAGCACTAATGAATAACATTGCGCGCAAAAAATATAAAACCACATTAGATATTTCAAATGGGTTTTTCTGTCAAAATATTGCACCTGAAAGCAGGCATTTGACCGCTTTCTCAATAATGGGGATACAGCGACAATTTTGCCGTCTCCCCCAAGGATTCAAGTATAGTCCAGGGTTATTTTCAGCCAGAGTAACAGAGTTACTACAAATGTACGATGATGAGGCATTATCTTATGTCAATGACATCTATCTTACAGACGATGATTTGGACGTACACTTGAAAAGAGTGAACACCATAATACTCTGGTTCCCATCTGAAGGGTACAAATTCAATTTTAAGAAATCACGAACTGCACACCTCAACGTCCTATTCTTAGGATACAATTTATCAAGTGAAGGCAAAAGCCTGGCAGCCAACTTCCTAGAGAAATGTGCGCTGCTCCAACCTCCAAAGACGCTGAAGAACTTAGTCAATTCTAGGTTTCCTGAATTGTGGAAGAACTTATGTTCTAAATTACGCAGAAAGGGTTAAACCTCTCTACGAACTAATCAAACCTGATTTCAAACCAACAAATTGGACTAAAACACACACATAAGTTTTGCGTTCAGTGCAAACAGACGTTAGCAAAAACACAATTAGAAACACGCGCAATCTTGTGATCCGAATCATCCCAGGGAGATGCGGATTCACATACCTGACCTTTAATGAAGGTGAAAAGGTACCAATAGCATACAAATCGCACTTGTACACACAAGCTGAAATAAAATTCACTTCTATAGAAAAAATTCTGACAGCGGCTCAAACTGCAATAGCAAAAGAGAGAGCCCTTGCACAGGGTAAACGCATAATGATTGTTACACCTGTACCTGCCTCAGAGGCAGTGATAAAAGCAAGCATTCCCAATGCTAAGGCTTTACATCCGAGATGGATACAATGGGTTAATTCTCTTGGTGCAGCAGATGTTGAATACGTTTTTGACCCCTGCTTAAAGACACAAGAATTCCTACAATACGAATACGAATGTCCTCTGCCGACCGAGAATCTGCCTCTAGAGCATTACGGATGTATAATCTTTACAGACGGATCAGCACAGCCCGCAATTGGGGGTAAACAAGTGTATAGTGCTGCGTGCACGATTGTTAAAGGACGCTGGCGCAAAGGTAAATTTAGACCTATGGTCACTAAAACTGAATGGAGACTGTACAGCTCAGCGAGCTGAACTACAAGCTTTCAAGATGGCGCTTGAAAATACCGATCGCGAATTCCCCACACTAATAGTGTGCGATTCGTATTTCTGCGTCGAATCTTACAACAAGGATATGCAGAACTGGGTTCGAAACGGTTTCAGAAATACAAAAGGTGGCACAATTAAGCATAAAACGCTTTGGGAACAAGTAGTTCTATTACAGAAAGAACTACAAAAAACTCACGTGATTCATACACTGAGTCATCAGCGTGATGGTGTTCACGTTGCAGGGAATTCATTGGCTGATGAAGCCGCGAAGGCAGCTGTGCAAACGGCTTCCGTAGCTACAATCAATCGCTCGAAAAGAGTAATAGACGGTGAAACGTTACTAGCAGTAAAAGCCTCAATGGAAGGCAGCTATGCAGCGTTACCTCTAAACTATCCACTCGGTAATACATACATAATTGATGCAAACACCGTTCCTTTTGCTCGAATCCCTGGAGTGGGGGACAGAGTAATTCCAAACAGGAACGAGAGAGGTGCTTTGGTTCACGGAGCACATATGGGAGAGGGTCTGAGACATCTAGGGATCTTAGAATTGCTAATAAGAGATGTACTGGTGGCCAGGGATGAGTGTCCAGGTTTACGAATTTGGAATCAACTGCGATACCTGTTACGGATATCATAGTTTTGAACACCACCAGATACCTGACTACAGTGTAGCCAGCCCAGTTCAGATACCATTGCTAGACGGCATTAGACTATCTACCGGCAAACGTCATAATAGAAAGATGCGGTCCCACAACTACTAGGACAAGATTTATTTGGATGTGGCCCCAGCGCTCGGCTGACGCCAGAATTGTTATAAAGGATTTGCGAGTCTTTATCGGCACATACGCAATCGCCACGCTACATTCTGACCGGGGTCCTGCGTTTAGCTCTCGAGCTTACAAGGAGGCCATGGCTCTTGGGTGTTGCATTGTGGTATTCTAGTCCCTTTCATCTTGAGGGTAATGCGGTAGTGGAAAGAAAAATCGTGACATAAAGCAATCCATAACAGCTAAGGTATTGGGTTCGGGTGATGGGTAGGTCAAACATCTAATAAGTGTCCAACGTAGTCTTAATAATCTGCCAAGAAATTCTCTGGGTGAAAGCACTCCGTATGAATTACTGTTTGGTACTAGAATGTTAATCGAAGACCTCAATTGTCAAACTTCATTGGTGGAACAAAAAGCCTTTGATGTCAAAGATCGTTTGGCTGTTTTACAGGACTTAAATGAAACAAGAAGAAGTCTGAGTAACACAAAGCTAAAGCCAACAACCACTGAAGAAAAACCACCTCTCCCAGCAAGACCTGTCTGGATTCCAAAGATTGGGGATCTAGTCAGGGAAAAATAGCAGTAAAGAAGGAATTTGGGCCTTCTTACAGAAAAGCAGTACCTATCTTGGCAATCCGAGGAACAAGATCAGTAGTACTACCGCCCCTTGCTGGTAAAATGGAGAACAGAGTTGTGTCCATCGACCTGGTCAAACCACAATCATGTGGCCGATAATAAGTAGTAGGCCCAGTGGACTCTCGAGATGTAGCAGACGACCAAATCTTGCTACAATCCAAGAGGTTCAAACTGAAAGACTTATCACCTTTGATAAACCTGCAGTAAGAAAAGAAGGACTATGCAACAAAGCCATGGAACTTGTGCCTCTGAATTCCCAAATAACAGTTCGTCAAGAAACACCTGTCTACAATGATGTAACCTCTGAGTATACAAATATGACAAAGGAAGAAGCAACTCCAAAGATTAGTAACAATCCTGATGCAATTCCAACAATTGACAGAACTGCCAGTGGCTATTTCATCAACTTTGCTACATTTTCTGAGGATCCCAGTGAACCTGAAGACAAGCCAGCAAATAAAACTTTCAAAGAAAAAATAACAGAACTCTTTCTTCAACTTGAAAAAACAAATCTGGTTTCACCATGGGTTGAATTTTGGATTGTGCTAGGTGCACTTTTCCTCCTGCTCTGGCTCATACTGGTGTTAAATTTGGGAAGGATGATAGATGGAAAATACAGTACAATGGACACAGCAAGTAAGAAAATCAACTTGGTCCTGAAACCTCACAAATCATCTCATCGTGAAAAAAAGAGACCTATCATCAGTGAACATCACAGCCGTTGCTATACCTGGTGGTATAGCATGGGACAGAACTGATTATGACATCTATGGCCCGGTGGAGCTGATAAAGATTCCACTCCAGTTCAAGGTTTCTTTAAGTGACTTTGTCTCACCCAGCACATTTTCTGATGATTGGGACTTTGAAACTGTTAATAACATGATGACAGATTCCTGAACAAAACACAAGGGTTCACAGTGAATAGGCCAGATCCAAGATACTCCCAAAGACAACATCCAGGGATAGTAACTACTTATAGTGTAGGAAAGCTATGCCTTTAGTGGCTACAGAAATCTACACTTCCCGAAATCAAACAACACTTATCTTTACTTAAAGAAGGCAATGATTTGCGAGATTTCTTAATGGGACCTCGCAATCCACGTCAAAAACTTTTCATATACGCTGCGTACAATGAAGCTTGGAAAATAACGCAAATGGAAACTGCAGAAAGAATACAAGAAATTGATTGTGTTAATTTGGAGAAAGCGCTCTCTGTAGTGCACAATGGGTTAACGACTCTGTCCTCCAGAATTCATTCTTTGGACAGCATCGTATCATCTGCAATTGACATAATAGAGCAGGACTTGCTAATGTTACAACATGGCCAGTCTCAATTACATTCTATAATGCTGCTAGGCTGGATGTTGCAAAATCTCCGTTCAGGCTACGTGCCCTGGCGTCTAATCAACACCACGTCATTATTTTCTGTATTTAACCTTACAGATAGAAAAATCTCTTTGGCACAAAAAGGAGCAGACTATACGGTGCTGAGCATTGAAAAACTGGAAAGATTACCATTGACAGTTTCTGAGAGGCCTGTCATTGAATGGATAATACATGGCACCATCACGATACCAGTGACGATTTTCCAATTTCAGTATTGTCTACAGCATATACCAGCGGGCCTGTATGAAAGGTTGGGTAAAGAATACATGAAGTCGACCTGGACTTTACCATACACACACAAATGTTGGAATAAGGGAAATTAGGTATTCCTTAGTGGTAATAATTGTAGGAACTCGCTAAGTAGTACACTTTTGTGCAAAGGTATTAATTTACACGGAGCCTGCAAAGGTTCTGCAAATAACCTTTCATGCCATCTGCACCGTACACCCTCCGCAGTGATAGAACCAATTTTCAGGCAGCTATCCAAGGGCAGTTACGTGATTCTCAACGACCACAGCTGTTGTGGCATGTTGCCAGGAAAAGCGTATCTAGTCAGTGTCTCGTCCATGGTCACTTGTATGCAAGTATTGTATCCAACGCAAAAAACAAACAGGGGGACGGCAATATGTCCTTCACTGAATATCTCTTCTATACGAATTGATACTTTAAGCAGAATGAAAGTCATTCTTTTACAAAAAACTGTGCCACTGACCTCGTCTAAAGAAACGTATGATCTGCAAGTTGCAAGGTCTTCTGCAGAGATACATGCATTATTATCAAAAAACTGCCCCGTACATTTCTCAGAAATGTTAAGTCAAATCTTAAATATGTCTGATACCAGTGGGATCGCACATGTATTTAAGACGATTTTATCGGGACTGTTAGCACCATTTGAAGCAGTCCTCTGCATTTTCCCAAATTTTGTGCACTGTGTTCGGCGGCCTGCCTCTCATTTTGGGACTCGTAGCAGGAATTCTATTTTTATTCCTTCTGGTCCGATATGGCAAGTCCGAACCAGCAACACCCAGACTACCAAGGAACAATGCTTCCTTGCCATGAGGTATTGTGAGAGCATTTCACAGATTCTTGGCTTGGCTCTTTTAAGCGATCTGAACACAATCTGGTTTCTATTGTTCAGACCAATCTGGCAAGATTGCACCTTACCTGTTCTACGATGCCTGCTTTGCGGACAGGAATGCGTGTTGGACATTTGTCTTACACTTCCATCAGTACTGCCATCGGATGTTGACACTTTGCTCAGTCCAGTAATGACTCATGCATCGTGTTGCCCCCAACGGCTGCCCATTCTGATGACGGCATTCATTGAGGTCTCACCTGCAAGTCTAACTTAGGGTGAGATACGGGACACTACAGGCACACAGGTACCATCTACTACGGACATTGCTAATGCATCAAACGCTGACGGCGATGTTCCACACTTCTGCACTTTTGATCTGCTAACTGAAGTGGTTCCACTTTCACCTACTACGGTAGACGGTTTCTTTGCCAGCCTAGACGATCTGATGTTTTCTCCTGACACCGAAAATAACTTTTGATTAATTCACATAGCGTTCCCTGAAATCTGAAATTCGGACTACATTTTTCAGAAACAAACTATCTACCAATTTGAACTTTTTCAAAATTAGAACTTTTGGCACAGAGTAATCTGCTTAAAGTAGAACTATTCTTAGAGAACAAGATTTCTTTTGAAAACTTCCTAATGACAATATTTGTCCTAATAATCAGAACAAAAATGTTTTATCAACTATGATATGGACTTGAATTTTTTTTTTTCATTTCTGTAAAACCTAACAGACATTTTATGAATATAAATGTATGTTTCATGCTAGAATGTATGCTCTCATACCATGCTACATATCTGTTGAGAAACGTTTTTTATTCAAATTATAGTGGTTTCATGTAAACAAGCCTTTTCAAATGCAAATTGTATTTTGTATTTTGGGTGGGATTGTAAACACTAGCTTTAGATTTGTCAGTGCTTCTACGCTTAGTTGTATTGAACTTAAAATCGTGGAGTGGGTGTTGTAAATGAATCTAGGACTCTAGTGTAATTTTTCCCGATTCATGCCCGTATATAGGTATAGATGACCCTATCCTTATATAGGCATAGAAATCATTACCATATTAGACTGAGCCTATGCAGCCCAAATACGGCATGGCTACTTCCACTAAATTCCAAGAATCAACAACGATTTCTTAGAGAAACCCGCCTTCAGCAGTTAGGGACTTCCCCTTGCCTGAATACTAATTTATCTAGGAAATCATGGACTTTTCGAGGAACTGAGTCTTTTATGACGTTATTAAGTCCAATCACACGTCAAACTCTGCACCTTCAAAGTATATTTATGCCTAGATTTGCCCAGACAAACACACAGTGGTTTGTAGCAGAAAGACTTACTACTTGCCCGACGCCCTGCAGCAGCAAGTGCCGAAGAAAGCCGACCCTCCAGCTGACTCACCGAGAGACGCTGTCTTTTCTCCTGCCGAGAAATCCAGCTCCAGTGTTTCCAGGCTACCCTTGCGGGTTCCTGGGAAATTGAATCCTGAGATTGAGATACAAGACCTCCTTCATTCTAAACCAAGGTACGGAGCTGATTAGACCCTTAGAGAATTCTTGGATAGATTCTTGGCAGAGAAATACTAAACTTAAACTACTCCTTACTTACTTCTTCCCTTGTACTAGACTTAGGTTAGGTACACCGGGGTAGGCGTATTTTAGAAGCACCATTTGACTACTTTTAGTCATTATTTTATCACTGTATGTATTTTATATGTTTTGGGCAATGTATGGCTTAGAAACCATATCATGCTTTTACTGTACTACTTTATAATACTTTTCGTATTATATGCCTTGTACTTTATAACCAGTATTCCGGTTGTAGCAGTACATTTCTTATGCTCGAGAAAGAAGATTGTTCAATAAATACTTTTTATTGAAAACGCCCGTCTCTCTGTTTTCTCAGCAACTCTGGTGAAACGAAGCATGCACGATTGACTGAGTAAAATAGTTATCTATTGTTTCCGCAACTCTAAAGATTGATTTCTTATTCTTGGGAAACAAAGTTGTCATGTTTATGCGGTTGTCAGAAACGAATCCCTTCTTGTGAATTCGAGAAGGTTTCTAGTGACCTCTGAGCTAGCTGGCACTCACAATTAAGTCTAATAGATTCGGTATAGACCTAGTCAACATCAGTCCTACGTCTAAACTACAGGATTTATTATTCCAATGCGCAGAGCCTATTCGGAATATAGCAACTACACTGCACTCTGACGCAGTTATTATCAGCCTTTGAAGCACGAATGTGAAAACTCAGTGAGCGAATTGAGATAATGGTAAAAATGGCGATGCACGTCTTCGAAAACATATGTTTCCAAGGAAAACGACTTAAATAGAATTAGTGAGGACTGTGCCAGGGGCGTAACAATAAACTTTGCAGGGAAAGGGGGGTCGAGCTCCAGGGGGCCCCCTGGCACAGAGTTCCGGTGGCGGGCATCAGGCCTAAGAGGCTAAGAGCTTCTAACTGGGTCCGGAGCGCGGGCCCTCCCGTACTTTGGCGGGGGGGGTCACACAGTTTTTGTTACGTCGCTGGACCGTGCCACGTGAATCGTACCTCTTCTGCCTATAGCTTTGGCCTATTTGACCTGTGCAATGACTGTATGAGTCCTGGGCATCTATGGTCTGTATCGCCTGAGTAATGACGTGCGATACCTGTGTGGAAGTGGTTGGTATCTGTCCCGAGCCTGTATGGTCTGTAGCGCCTGGTGATGACGTGCGATACCTGTAAGGTATCAGTGCTGAGTCTGCATGGTCTGGTAGCGCCTGAGCCATGACGCTTCTGTTTACAGTCTTAGCAAGTGGTATCTGTGTAGTCTGTGGGAGTTATACTCCTGTCTTTGGCTCTACCTGTTACAAGTAAGTATTCTGAGCCTGTATAGGCTCTATGAAGATGAGGGATAGCTCTGCTGTCTGTGTGCTTTAGCTGTAAAATGAGCATAGCCTAAGTGGCAGCCCAGCTATTCATGGGTGTAGCCTGTAAAACTAAAAGCTGTGTAACATGAGGAATAGCGTTCCCCTTCTTTACCCCCCCACCATGAGCCGTCAACATGTGAATAAGCTTAGGGGTAGCTCTGCTGTCTAATCCCCTAGACTTTAAGACAAGTATAACTTGAGGAGATAGGTCTGATGTTTATGGTCAAAGCTTACAAGATCCTAGACTGTAAGATCTGAGCCTATAATCAGTTAAAATTCCAGTCTTATAAACAAACATGCACTGTTTTGCCCTTCCTCCATAACTGGCAAGTGTATTAATAACTGCAGCTCTAAGTGGCTTCCAAATATAAATAAAAACACATGTTTGTAGGGAATGCTACCCTGCCCACATCCCTCCTCCCCTCCAGTCTTCTCTTTTCAGTCATTTTTGGTTCAGCTTTATAACTGCTACTTTTGCTGTTCATATAACATATCATATTGATGTCAATATAGAAGGCGGCATGCCAAATACTTTTGCTGACACTGAATGGTTGAGTGAGAAAGGCATGCACGTATTTATCATGAAATAAGTTTAGCCCCTGCGACATATTTTTATATTAAGTACCTTGTTCTCATTTGTCAGACACTGCTAAAAACCAAATTCAGTTTTGACAGGATTAGGATTCGAGGGCAAGAAATGCCTTACTGTGTTCACCAGTCGTGCATGTTCTGCTATCCCTCAAGTACCATTGCGAAGGTTTATTACATGCAAATCATTGTCTGTTGCGAATATAAATAAGCACTGGATAATGAAGACGTGACAGCCCAGAAGAGTGACATTTTTTTATCAACTTCGTTGCAAAATGACAAAACATATTTAGACCCTTAAAAGAAGCGATACAAGTAATACTAAGCGACAGACTCCGCACAGTTGGGTGTAGCCGGGGCTCCTGCAATGGGCAACTAAACACTGGGACATAAGAAACATTACTGTGAATGTAGATCTCACAGAAAGAACTTGGAAAAGTGTGGACCGTGATTAAATCGTAAAGTGTTAAGATATAAAATCGGATAGTTAGGGGGGAAAAGCTTAGGCATTTTATGAATTGTTTTAAAAGAGACGGAATGGAATGTCACCCAGATCAATCAGTGCCGAAAACGGATTGGTGAGATTTTACATCCAGGTCATTTTTGGCTGTCACAGCTGAAATTCGCATTCCTAGTTAGGCCTTCAACATGAGAATCACATTTGCAACATTGGGGGACATAGCTAGCTTATGCATAATTTCCTTTTTTCGCTCTAAATATATTCATGTTTATGCCAGTGAACTTGAGTCTCATCCATACTTGCACGTACTGTCCCAGAGTGTACGAACACCACGTGAAACAGCTTTGTGCACCCACATAAGTACATATGGGTCCTTTTATCATATATCTTCAGATTAATGTTTTTCCACCACCGGGTACCCCATGACAAAGGCCAAGCATTACAGAGCCCCTCTAGTTAGTTGCCCACGGACCCAACATCACGGTGAGTGAATGGCCCTAAAGCGCTATCCTCTGTAGTGCCAGGGGGTGGGTGGTACGGAGCCTACGGTGTCTCCCAGCCCTCGACCCCTACACCTCTTCGTTTTCTCATACCCCCCCCCTTTCAAGAGACCTCCCTTTGTGATGCATGAAAGCAGTATAGCACCATGTGGGTGTAGTAGGGTATCCTCTCCCACCCCTACAAAATTTGGGGCGGGCCTCTGTAATGCGGGTCACCCTGTGGTCTACTAATCTTTCTACTACACACTCTCTACTACTCTTCTTCTCACTCGACTACTCTATACAACACACTCACTGCTACACACTCGCTACTCTCTTCTACACACTCTCTACTACTCTCCTATTCTCTACTACTCTCCTATTCTCTACTACTCACTATTCTACACACCCTACTACACACTCTCTACTACACTCTCAGTACTCTCTACTACACACTCTCTACTACACACTCTACAACTCTCTACTACACACACACTACTACACACTACTACACACTCACTGCTCTCTACTACTCAATCTCTACTAAACACTCACTACTCTCTACTACACTCTACTACACACACTCTACTCACTCTCTACTACACTCGCTCTACTACTCTCTACCACACATTCACTGTTCTACTACTCTACTATTCACTACAACTCACTCTCTACTACACACTCACTACTACACACTCTCTACTACACACTCTCTACTACACACTCTCTACTACACACTCTCTACCACACACTCTCTACTACACACTCTCTACTACACACTCTACTACTCACTACTACACACTCTACTACTCACTACTACACTCTACTACTCACTCTCTACTACTCTCTATTCGCTACCTCTCTCTCTACTACTCTCTACCTCCCTCTACGCGCACACATATGCACCCATGTATATAAATTCACTGAAAAAACCCATAGGTTTCAGAAAAGTTATAGTTGAGAATTACCATTTAAAAAAACCTTAGAATTCACTGAAAAAACCATAGGTTTCAGGGGTGTTATAGTTAATGATGTCATGAATGATGCAATATGTGACATCATCAACAGTGGATTGCGGGCGTGCAAGTTATAGTTAGTAGAACTAACTATAAGGGAGGAATTTCAATGGTTTTGTACGAGTGAAATGTCCTGCTAACTATAAAACCTTATAACACTGCTTAGCCTTGAAACTCCCCTGTCGAGCTGCTGCTACTTCCTTTATGCCCAGATGTACGTGTCTCGAATCCCTGCCTGCTCTGCTGTGATTGTGACCGTGGTTTCTGGGCTGCCGTACAACGTGGGGACGCTACGCGCGTGTCATTTCCGTATTCCAGACCCCTCGGAGGGTCGGAGACACGGAGGTTTGGAGACTTGGAGCACTCGGAGCACGAAGCAAGGCGCTCGAAAAGGTGCACAATACGTGGAGAGCGGGGATTAGAGCCCACATATAATTTTGCCTCACATTGCCTGTAGACCTGCCGGTAGACCTGCCTGATAACCTGCGGGTGCCCCTTGCAAGAAACCTGCGGGAGGCCCCGGTGGGGGGTATAGGTCCAAATAAAGGGCAACTAACCCTGTAAGGGTTAAGAAGTAAACCACGCTGGAGAGAAGACAACTCTTACGGCAAGCCAGATGCACCACTATACGACACAGCAGAGGTAAGTGAAAGTGATCCAGGTGATTAGCTGGCAAAAGTGAAAGTGATCCAGGTGATTAGCTGGCAAACATCTCTTTATATTGCGCTGGCTTGGGCGCAGTAAGTGGAAGCAGCGCAGGTTTCATTAAGTATTTGAGAAAAGAAATTGCATGTAGGTGTGTAAGAGTGGAGACAGAGCCATTGAATTGGGACTTATTGGGACCCCTTCCGCAGACTACATTTAACGTTATTCTGCTGTTCGCCCCAGTAACATCTTGTTGAACTTTGAGCTTTAAAATCATATTGGATCCAAAATTAAAGCAAAATCCAAAATCAAGACGATTTAGGACGCGATTTAGGGTGTCGGGGGGAGGGTGCTCAAATACAAAACCAGGAGTGCCTAAGGGAAATAAAGTGATTACCCCAAGACCGCTTTGCCCCAGAGTATGTCCTCATGTCCATCTCCCCCTCTGCTCCGCAGTAAGAGACCCCTCCTTGCTGCTGCAAAAGGCAAACTGCAGGGGAGAGCTTCAAAAAAGAGGAAGATTGGAGGGAAGAAGGGGTCCCTCCAGCATGACCAAAGTGATCAAAGTGTGTCATCAAGTGAGGCTCCACGCTCACCCCTAGCAACTTCAATAAGGAACTTTGTATTTAAGCATTACCATAATGGAGCCCAACGGACCTCCGAGGAGGAGGTGGCAAAGTCCCCCCACAGGCGCCAGGGAGCTGCGTTGCAGAGAGGTGTTCAGAGACCAAGCCCCTTTTTACAACACTCAGCAACACAGATCCTGAGGTCCCATAGCGGCCAACAAGCTCACCAGGTACCTCCAGTAAGCACCACAGAGCTGCGTTGCAGAGAGGTGTAAAAAGGGGTGTGGCCTCAGAACACCTCTCTGCAACGCAGCCCCTTGGCGCATACTGGCAGTTCCTGGTGGGCTAGTTGGCCCCCAGGGACCCAGTATTCAGGGGGGAATTTGTTCCCCCTCCGCAAACGCACCAGAGTGGTGCAAGGAGGGGGCGTGGCCTCCGGCCCGATCACGTTTTTTTTCTTTTATAGAAGGGGGCTTTCTGGCCCCCCTTCCTTTACTGTTTTTTGGGCCCTGGGGACCCCATCCCCCTGGGCCCCACCCCTAATTATTTAAAAAAAATATATTTAATCGGGAAGGGGGCCGTGTGGGCCCCCTCCCGAGGCCATTTTCAGCCCCGGGGACCCCATCCCCTGGGGCAAGGCCACTTTATTTTTAATAGTTTTAGCAAGGAGGGGGGCTGCAAAGCCCCCCTCCTGAGGCTTCTTTTAGCCCTGGGGACCCCATCCCCCAGGGCTTGGCCACCTCGTTGGGGACCGTGGGGAGAGCCCCAATGCCCAGACGGTCCCAGCTGGCTCCCTGCATCCTGCGGGAGCCGGCAGTGCTTTTCCACATGGGGAGCAGCTAACATGCTGCTCCCCCTGTGGAAAAGCAATCTACTTTCCTATTTGGAAGAGAGAGCAGGTTTCCTGCTCTCTCTTCCAAATAGGAATGCAGTTTGCAATGACAGGGTGGGAGCCCTATGAGCCCCCTCGCATACATTAAATTAGAGCCCCGGAGGTGGCGGTCCCCGGGGCTGGGGGAGCCTGAGAGCCCCCCTACGCATTTTGAACAAGCCCCAGGGGTGGCGGTTCCCAGGGCTGCGGGGGGCCCCGTGAGCCCCCGCATATATTAACTAAGAGCCCCGGGGGTGGGATTGGGACCCCCCACACTTTTTTTAATAATACCCCCGGGATTTGGCCCCCCTGGGGGCAAATTACAATCTTTCCCGCGGGAGACCGCGTTTCTTTTTTTTTCTATCGCTAGGATGCGTGGATCCTACGCGCATCCCGCAATTAAAAAAAAAATGTTTGGCCCTGAGCAGGCCTAGGGGGGTCAGGGTGTGTCTACCCTGCCCCCTTTTTGCGTTTTTAGGCGTTTGTTTTAGGTTTCTTGTGCCTCGGTTCTACCGAGGCACAAGATGGCTGCCAACACCTGATTTTGACTGCTGACAGCCAATTAAAATTCAGCTCATGCACGGCAGGGTGCTTCTAGGCTGCGCATAGGGTATCAGATAGATATATATATATGTACATTCAAATGTCATTTTCTCAGGAACTACTGAACGGATTTACACCAAATAAGCCAAAGGCACGAGTCTGAACCGAGGACTACCTCCTTGCCAAATTTGGTGTAATTCCGTTCAGCAGTTCGGGCTGTAGCTGCGGCTAAAGATCCTATGGGAAATTGCATGGGGGAAACGCGTGTGGGACCCCCCCTTTTTTCTCGGCCCCCGCTTGATGAATCATCGTGAAACTTTCAGGATAGGTTGCGGACCGGAGCTGGCCAAAAGTTTGGAAAATTTTGCGCAGATTCGTCAACCGGCGCCAAAATTATTCCAAATAGAACGTTGCGGATTTCCTATGGATAATAGGTCCTAACTATAACTACCTACTGGCGACTGCCAGTAGGTAATATGCATTTATATATATATATATATGTGTCCCGCTTCGTTCCAGAGGGCATTCTGTCACTGGAGCTGCTGCTGCCCCAGGAGGGGCTGTGACCTCGGGTGTTGTGCTGGTCAGGAGCTGCAGAGGGGGAAGGGCGGTTATCTGCGCCGCACGTCGCACGGGACTCCAGTGTGCAGGAGTCCGTGCGCCCCACCAGCTGTGCTGCGGCTCGCCCACCCGCCCACAAACACCTCATTACTGCTCGCGGAACCCGCTGGCGCGGGTCCGGCTTCGTTCCAGAGGGCATTTTGTCACCGGAGCTGCTGCGGCCCCAGGAGGGGCTGTGACCTCGGGTGTTGTGCTGGTCAGGAGCTGCAGTGGGGGAATGGCGGTTATCTGCGCCGCACGTCTCACGGGACTCCAGTGCCCAGAAGTCCGTGCGCCCCACCAGCTGTGCTGCGGCCCGCCCACCCGCCTACTAGCTGACGCCCTTTAAAACATCATCATCAACCGCTGCGCGGGACGCGCGCAGGACGCGCCGGACGAAGCCCGGACAAAGGGCGGACAGTCTGTGACAGTCCGGGACAGACAAGGGCAGGGCTGGGCCACCCCCCGTTCATCCGGACTAGCGGACCTCTGGCAATCGTGACTAAGGTACTGCAGGGTGCTGGTTAGGTTTGGGGTTCACCGTGGCTGCCTATCAAAGTGTTTGAAAGAGGAGGGCTTCTTCTTATCATATATAAGATCTTAGATTGTATTGTAATATGGGCAAAAGAAAGATAGCGGATGGGGGTCATGATTCTACCAACCCAAAGAAATGGAAAAAGGCTAAAAAATCCAAAGCACAACATGCTGCATCTAATTGTGTTCTCACAAATATTGAATTGATTGTAGATGAATGTGAGGAGATACTGAAGGGAGCCCCGAGTTTAGAAGAACTAGGTAGTCTAGATGCCACATTAAAGGGTGCTACCCAGAAGAAGAACAAAGTAATTCCGGATATATTTCTAAAAAAGAAACCGGTTGTTAGTAGCCCCGTTGTTGAGATTCATTCCCCCCCCCATAACCTCCTCAATGCCCAATGACATTCAAATAGCACAGGGATGCAACTTGTCTAGCAATGGGGAGGTTCTGCCTGGTTTAACAGAGCTTCCTGACTCAGGTGGGGAAAAGAGTGCAGGCGCTGATGGGATTGTTTGTACCAACAGATATGCTGTCCTAGAAGGGGAGTCTAGAGAGTTGAACGAGGTTTTGCAACAAGATACTGGCGCAAGTAAGACAAGCGCAGAGAATATCGTAGACTGCCCTAGCTGTCAGAAATTTAAAGGGAGTATTCTAAAGAAAATGACATCTCTAGGAACGGATATTGCACAAATAAAGAAAATGTTGATAGATCTAATCAGCCAAGGGGCAAAGCAGGCTACAAGTGCCCCCCAGTCATTACCTATAGCTACAACCTCGAAAACAGCTAACGCACCATCTCAATCAACAATTAACCCCAAAACCATTGGATTGAAAGGCGCTCATGGCGCCCAACAAGCTGTGGAGAAGCCCAAATTGACAAAATCTGCAATTAAGCAAGTCAACCGATTAATAGGCCCCATAGCAGCGAAAGAGCAGGTGCCCAAAAATACATCCCAAACTGAGGCTATTAGTGCAGCAAGGGGGCGAACCAGTACTCATAAAACCTATGCAGAGACAGTCAAGCTGCAGGCTATAAAGAGCAGAGTAAAGCCTGACAGTGGAGGGGGGGGGGGACCAGAGAAACAAATTGGAAGTAGAAAAACCGCCATTAGGGGGGTCTAAAAGATTAATTGCCCAGAGCACTACAGCTTATACACCCAGTAACACTACCATCTACATGACTGGGGTACCGAGGCTTAGCCCAAATGTATTTTACAATACTTGGAGATTTTAATTTTCATTTAGAAAAAGTAACAGACAAAGATACATCGAGCCTTATTGAGGATCTTAAGGCAGCTGGGCTAAACTAGTTAGTTACTACAGCTACGCACAAAGCAGGTCATGTTCTTGACGGCCTATTCACGAATAACCCGGCCATTACTCCCCCTACTGTTGTTCCAATTGTGTGGTCAGATCATGCAGTGGTGGTCTTTTATATCTGTGTTAAAAAACACAAAAATCAACACTCGGTTAAAAGGCAACCTAGGATGTGCAGGGACTGGAAAAATATAGATATAAAAACACTATCTGAGAAACTAGAAAATAACAAACCATCTAAAACGTTAGATTCTCAATTAGCAGCAAACAACTACAATCAATGGCTCACAGACACTTTTAATCAGGTAGCGCCTTTAAAGAAAATGCGTCCAAATCGTGCAACACCATCAGCCCCTTGGTTCTCTGAACCTTTAAGATTGGAGAGACAAAAATGCCGCAATCTAGAAAGATGTTGGCGAGTTAATTATGATAATAATGACAAAGAAAGGTACAAACAAGCACTATCAGGCTACAGGAAGCTGTTAAGACTGGAAAAGAGTAAATACTTCTGTGAACATATAGAGAAGGCCCAGAACTCCAGTAAGCAACTATACCAGGTAGTGGCAACATTAACAAATATACCAACAGCCAATACTGCAGATACCACCCAAGATTTCTGCAATCAAATGGCTGATTTTTTCAGGACCAAGGTCACAGAAATCTTTGATAAATTTAACAATAATATGACAGGGGAATCATCAGAAAGCCTCAAGAACACACAACTCACATCCTCCTTTTTGAATGAATTCTTCCCCCCATCACTGTTAGAAATAAAAGATCTCATTAATTCTACAATGTCGGGTTCCCCCCTGGATCCCTGCCCACCGACCATCATAAAATCAACAACTGATGTGGTAGCTCCAATCTTGGAAAACATCTGCAGTACCATCTGCGAATCAGGAAACTATCCTCAAAGATGGAAAACAGCTATAATAAAGCCACTTCTAAAGAAACCCACCCTTAACACCTTGGAATTAAAAAGTTATCGCCCTATAGCAGCGCTCCAATTTCCATCTAAAATACTTGAAAAAGTTATAAATAAACAGCTGGCCAACTACATTGACTACAATAACCTGCTAGATAACACTCAGTTCGGGTTTAGGAGAGGCCATGGAACGGAGACGGCGCTCATAAAGGCTTCTGAGGAGATCAGACAGATCATGGACCAGGGTGGCACGGCAGTCCTGATCCTGCTGGATCTCTCAGCGGCCTTTGACACGGTCGATCATAACATCCTGATCGACCGTGTCACTGCTATGGGCATACAGGGTAAAGCTGCGGAGCTCCTGGCTTCTTTCCTGTCGAACAGAGAACAGTCGGTAAAGATGGGGAGCTTCTATTCACCAACGTTTGTGCTGCCCTGCGGAGTCCCCCAGGGATCCTCGCTAAGTCCGACACTCTTTAACATCTATGTGTCGGACTTGGCGAGGGTCATTAAAACCCATGGAATAGGAGTGACTTCGTATGCCGACGACACTCAGTTGGTGCTAGCGGTGCATAAAAATGGGAGTGAGGTGGCAGCCAACTTTCAGTCAGGTATGAGAGCCATTAGTCACTGGATGGACAGTAATTGTCTAAAATTAAACACCGATAAGACCGAGGTAATGGTGTTTGGAGACCTAAAACCATCTTGGTCCCCGGTCTGGTGGCCACCAGAAATGGGTAACCCACCCACCCCAGTTTCAAAGGTTAGAAACCTGGGAGTGTTATTTGACAACAAACTAAGTTTCACCAGTCATGCTAATGCGGTAGTCTCCTCTTCCTTTTTCACGTTACGAAAAGTGAAAAAGTTGTTACCTTTCCTTCCCCTGTCTGCGGGAAAAACCCTTATGTCCTCCTTGGTGTTATCCAAGGTGGATTATTGTAATGGGCTTCTATTGAATGCCCAGGAGCAGGTTTTTAAAAAACTACAAATGGTGCAGAACGCTGCTGCACGAATTCTGACCAAAACTCCCAAGTTTGCATCCATCTCTCCCATTGTCCACCAACTGCACTGGCTCCCAGTAAAAAAGAGAACCAAATTTAAGGCTTTATGTGTCATCTATAGAGCACTGAACAGCCTAGGACCTGACTTTTTTAGGGAATCACTGTTGGTGTATGTCCCTAATAGAGCCTTAAGATCTGCCTCATCCGCATCTCTATGCATTCAACGGGTGAGAACGGTTACATGGGGAGACAGACGCTTCCTGGTAGCCGCCTCGAAGCTCTGGAATACCTTGCCCCACCATATAAAAAGCAGTTCCTCACTGATGATTTTCCGAAAGCAAGTGAAGACATGGCTATTCATCCAATAATGCACAGGAGGTGCCTCTCTATCTGCCCAGCGCCGAGACACCATTCGTGGTATTTGTTGCGCTTTATAAATTTAAAAAATAAATAAATAAATAAATATGAGAGTAAGGATTCTATCTGTAACAAAGCTATTCACTGGCTGCGACATGTGAGAGGGTGCAGGTCAGTCATCAGGGAAGATATGGTTAAAGTTACAAGACTGTCCCTGTCTAGCTCTGATACAGATTGTATCGAAATTCAGTTGGGTAATAAGGCACTGGCAGAAAATGTAGTGACCCTGGAGTATAGAACTTCCCCCCGGCATATTCAAATATACAAATCAGACAGTCTCCTTTATGGTCAAAAGTCAGCTCTTATGACGACTCGGAACTCAATAAAATTGATTGACTAGGGAAAGATATGATATGTCACAATGTACCTCTATCTCATAAATACCCACTAGGAATAACTGAGTATTTGCATAAGCCCGTTGAAAGAGATATTGAGCCAGTGGAAGAGACGCTACCTAGTAATGAGTTCTCGGGACTGACAGGAAAGAGCAGAGATTTAGAGTATACCCTACTAAGTGTAACGAAAGGGGGGTGTGAGCCCCAAGCTGCTACCAAATGCATGATAGAGAAGGTAAAAACAATTAATTTGGTGTCTTGGAACATAGCGGGTCTCCAAAAAAAACTGGATTGCCCAGAATGGAACCATTTTATTGAAAGATTCGAGATCTGCTTGTTCCAAGAGACATGGAGTTTGATTCCTCTGCATAAAAATGGCTATGCAACTCATTTTATTCCGGCAACCACAATAGGGAGAGGCCGCCCTTCAGGCGGTCTCCACATATGGATTAGTGTGGAACTAAATTGGTCTGTCTCAGTGCATAAGTTGCCAACAGATGATATATTATACATCTCACTCAGAGGTCCTCACATTGCAACAACTATAGAGCTGTTTTGTGTATATGCCAGAGGCACACCGGGTGGCCAAGTCTCTCAAACGATAGCACTACTTGATGTAGCACTAGCAGATCTTCCTCCATTGTCTAATATTATTGTAGGTGGAGACTTGAATTGCACATACGAACCGTTAGCTGAAGATGATTTGGTAGGATGCAGTGCAGAGGATTTAAAACAGTCTATTTCCCTATTACATCTGGAACCTATTAAGAAATGGTTCCCAAGAGCGATACAACTAAACGCTCTAACATTAGAACGCAATTTACGTGCCCTAAACGGGAGGACTTTCTCTGATGCAAAGGGGGCAATGACGTATAACAGACTTAGTTGCCCATCGCGCATTGATTACATCCTACTGGATACCAGATCTTGGGGAATATTAGTGGATATGGAGGTTATACAATCCCAAGACAGTGATCATAACCCACTCTGTATGAAAATCAAAGGGGGGATTGAGGGCAGAGCGACATATGGCGCTTCAATGATCACTAAAGAAGTAATCCCCACGCACTGTAACCGTAAGCTAAAATGGAACAAAGTAATGTGTCAAGAGGACAAACTGACTAGCATCAAAGAGTTTGTGCGATTAGAATCTAGAGTACTGGCGAACCCCACGTCTCTACTGGCGAACGACCCAAGTTTTAACCTAGCTGATTCCTACAAAAACTTAATAGAGAAGATTGGTGCCTTTTTCACCATGAGAGAGAACAGAGGATCAGTAAAGAATAATATACATAACAAGGGAACCCCCTGGTACACGGCAGGTTGTAGGGCAAAGAGGAAGGCCATTTCATGTGCCATAAGGAGGAAAGATCCAATGGCAGTAAAGCTAGCTCGCAAGGCCTATCAAATTAGTATTAAACTGGCCAAAAAAGAGTGGGAGGAAGAGCACTGGCAGCAATTTAAAAAAGCGGCCAGCTTGAAAGACCCGACCACTTTTTGGAACCTGATAAATAAACTGGAGAGAAGGGATGTAGAGCCCATATCGAACCATATTACGGAAGACGAATGGTATACTCATTTTGCAAAAGTGTACTGCGACCCAGTAAACTAGGGGCAACACGCAGTACAACCAATCACTATTATATCACAGACCCATAGTGATCCTGAACCCTTTCATATCAGGGAAGTACAAGAAGCCATTGGAAACTTACCCCCTGGTAAGGCAGCAGGCCCGGATGGGCTTCCTGGCAACTTATTATTATAGTTAAAAAAGAGTGGAGGATCCCCTGTTTTATTTTTCAGGGAGGGGGAATATTCAGTCATACAAAATCAGCAAGTCCCTGTTCAAGTGGTGGCAGACTAGGATCGCTGAGAAAAAAGCTGCACAAGGGATATTGAGGTATTCAGATACTCAGTAAATTGTCCAATGGACACATCAGACAAGACTACAGGACTAAGTCTAGGCAAATTCACACAACATGTAAAAGTAAAAAACGCTGATACTAAAGATTAATTATAAAGATGTACAAAATTTATTTGAAGCCTCCCAACTGGGTTACAGTCTAAAAATTAAACAATATATAAAATATAAAATACCATCTAAGATGGCGACCTTATTAAAATTATACACAGTCAAAGTGTTGTAAACAAGTCGACGCGGCGTTTCGGTGTTACTCAATCTTGACACCTTCTTCAGGACACAAACATTTGACTTCTTATCTACAAACAAATAACAAGATTTTAACATCACGATATACTCTGTCTATTCGCGTTTTCTACATGCCCTGCTCTGGTTTCACTCATTGTCTGGTTTATACATTTTTATACTTTTATACTAATCCCATTGACAGCCTCAAATCCGTTATTGACTAATGGTATAAGTCTTGCACGGCACAAAGTTAATTTAACAATTACCCTATCTGGGTTAGTCAAAAAAATTTCATATGTACCTTTATCTTATCTTGTCCGACAATTTGGTCTTCATTTTTCGTTCCCAAACCAAAATGGCCACCATGCTCGGTCATTCACTACATAGTGAACCGGCAAACTTATAAATCATTAATTCATCAGTAACCAATACAAAACTATGGTCGGAGGATAATGATAACATTTATAAAAAGTCAGAACATATGACAGACAGAGCATTTTGTAAAGCAAACTAATGTTTTAAGGATCGAACAAAACCGAAACACTTCCGGAACCACAGCTTCGAGTGTTGTTCCGATGACTCGATACAAACTAGATAAATTCGTTCTAAATCCAAAATTAACATCTGTGATTAAATCAGGCAAGGTGAATAAGAAGTATACATAAAACAAGCATGTAGCTGCTGTTTCGTATGTTAACCGACGCCATCACTTCCGGGTCAGACCGGGCAGAATCAGAATAAAAATGCATCCATTTCACGTGTCATGTCACTTCGGATTGCGAGAAGTGAGACGACACGGAGGAACAGGGAGGCCGACTTGAAGCAA
The DNA here is from genome assembly GCF_964261635.1 of Lissotriton helveticus. Taxonomy (NCBI): domain Eukaryota; kingdom Metazoa; phylum Chordata; class Amphibia; order Caudata; family Salamandridae; genus Lissotriton; species Lissotriton helveticus. The sequence goes on from NC_136061.1 coordinate 1,960,851,599, forward strand.
TAAGGTACGTGTGCATACGAGCCCCCGGGAGAGTATCACTTAGAACGAGAATAGGCTATATCTTGAACGCCTAGTAAGCGAACGAGGGAGAGAGTTACAACTGCTCCAGGACCCTGTTATAGAATGTGCAAGTGGGGTGTTGGTGTTTCTAGACTCTCACTAGATACCGCTTCACATGCAATTTAGAATATATAAAAACGGCATCATGTAACAATCTAAATTACTGCTGTCCATAATTTTGGCTTAAATTCTTAACAGAGTTAAAAATGGATGCTCTAAATTATTTAAATAACCTAGATAGATGCAGACAATGGAGTTAAATTTATGTAACATAAAGAAAAAATAGCAACTCATGGAGTGAAACACATTGAGATGGTATTTTATATTTTATATATTGTTTAATTTTTAGACTGTAACCCAGTTGGGAGGCTTCAAATAAATTTTGTACATCTTTATAATTAATCTTTAGTATCAGCGGTTTTTACTTTTACATGTTGTGTGAATTTGCCTAGACTTAGTCCTGTAGTCTTGTCTGATGTGTCCATTGGACAATTTACTGAGTATCTGAATACCTCAATATCCCTTGTGCAGCTTTTTTCTCAGCGATCCTAGTCTGCCACCACTTGAACAGGGACTTGCTGATTTTGTAGAACTTATTATTATATGCACCTGAACTATGGTCGTGCTTCATCACCCTACTAATGAATTTGATCTTACAGGGGCATCCTGTCCCTGAGTCATGGAAGGGTGCAGAGGTAGTGACCATATACAAGAAAGGTAACAGGGAGGACCCTGCCAACTACAGACCAATTAGCCTCATTGACACCATTCAGAAAGTAGTTGGCAGGGTCATTGTTACCAGAATAGGGTCCTGGATAGAGGAAGGCAGTATACTCACCCATTTTCAGGCAGGATTTAGACGAAATGTAGGAACAATAGATCAGGTCTGCAGGTTGTATGCTATCTACTGGAAGACGGTTTGTGTGGCAAAGGGTAATCTATATCTGGCCTTCATAGATTTAAAAATGGCATTTGATCTGGTCCCCCGAGACAAACTCTGGAAGGTACTACTGGAGATGGGGTTCCCGAGTTATCTCTTGGAGTTGATAGTAAGGCTCCACCAGGGAAATTACGCCAGAATCAGGTGGGGGGCCCAGAGACAACTAACTGGGAGGGTACCTGTACAGAGGGGAGTCCGCCAGGGATGTGCGATGGCCCCGACATTGTTCTCCCTCTTTATCAATGGAGTGGTAGACCATTTGAGGGAGGACTCTACGGATGCCCCTGCCCTGGCGGGCGGGCGAGAAAACACCTACTCTCCTCTTTGCAGAAGACACCCTCTTATTGTCCAAAACCCCCTCTGGGCTCCATAAGCTTCTAGTGGAAGAGGTGTGGCGCCGCGGCCAGGGCGACTGACGCTGGAATCTGGGGACCACGGTTCGTTCCCCGGCTCCGGCGGCAGGTCAGCCCAGCACCATGTGACTCTGGGCAATAGCTCGCTTAATCTTCCCGACGGCCCCCCAGCGCCTAGAGACCCTTACGGGTGATTGTGCGCTTTACAAATGTGGACTTTACTTTACTTTAGATAGATTTAATGTATTTTGTGCCGAGAGGGGGCTTACTGTAAACACAGCCAAAACCAAAGTGATGGTGTTGTCAGGAGGAAAAAAAGCCAGGAGAATGAGTGTAACGTTGAATGGGTCCCCACTAGAGGTGGTGGAGGAGTTTGACTACTTGGGTGTCAGGATTACCAACAGAATGAAATGGGACTCCCATGTGGCCAAAATGCTCTTAAATCTTAAAAGAACTGCTGGAGCAATCTTGAGAAACCAGCGCTTGTCCACCAGCAGACCAGTAGCCCCAGCCCTGGCAGTCTATGATGGCAAGGCCTTGGCCTCTGCTATCTACGGCTCGGAGCTGTGGGGATGTGAAAACACCACCAATCTGGCAATAGCGGAGAATAAGTTTATGAGGGATATGGTTGCTCTTCCGCTCTCTACTCCTCTTAAACCACTCTTTATAGACATGGGAAAACACTCTATCTCAGACATAGTGCACCTTCGTCCTTTGTTGTTCTGGGTGCGCCTGAGAAGGACGCCAGAACTGGCAAACTATGCCTTAGTGTTGGATGAGCTGACCATCTTGAATAGTTCAAACAAGATCCACTGGCTAAACAAACTAAAGCAGTTGGTTTTGAATTTAGGTTTGGGAGAATTCTGGATCTCCCAATCCCTCCCCACAAGCAAATTATTAAAACAAGCATTGGAAATGCAATAGGTCTCGCATTAGGAAAGTTTGAGCGATTGGTGTTGTAAATGACACTTTTTTTATTTATGTGTTGGTTTTGAAAATAGCAAAATTAATAGCTTTGTCAGTTACAATGTCAATAGTTTTTACTTTCGCAAATGTGACACCTATAGCATTTGTAATGCAATGTGTGTTGTATTTACGGGACTTAGATGTATTGATATTACAAATAACAATGGTTTTTAATTTTGTAAATAATTAATACTTAAATAAAATGTATTGTAATTTATAATGGCAATAGCTTAAACGTTTGTAAATAACTTTTGTGAAGATTATGTTCAGTGTATTTTATTGTGACGAAAATCCAAGAACATTGCATTTGCACCTACACACACACACACAGACACACACACATATAGTTGTGGTGGTGGTGGATCTGGGGGATGTGGTGGTGGTGGTGATGGTGGATGTGGTGGAGGTGGTGGATGTGGTGGTGGATGTGGATGTGGTGGTGGATGTGGTGAAAGTGGTGGTGGATGTGGTGGTGGATGTGGTGGTGGAAGTGATGGTGGGTCTGGTGGATGTGGTGGTGGATGCGGTGGTGGATGAGGTGGTGGATGTGGTGGTGGTGGATGTGGTGGTGGTGGATGTGGTGGTGGATGCGGTGGTGGTGGTGGATGAGGTGGTGGTGGTGGATGAGGTGGTGGTGGATGCGGTGGTGGTGGTGCATGCGGTGGTGGTGGAAGTGGTGGTGGATGTGTTGGATGTGGTGGTGGATGTGGGGGATGATGTGGTGGATGTGGTGGTGGTGGATGTGGTGGTGGATGCGGTGGTGGTGCATGTGGTTGTGGTGGTGGTGGATGTGGCGGTGGATGTCATGGAGGTGATGGTGGATGCGGTGGTGGATGCGGTGGTGGATGTGGTGGATGTGATTGTGGCGGTGGATGTCATGGTGGATGTGGAGGTGATGGTGGATGTGGCGGTGGATGTGGTGGTGGTGGATGCAGTGGATGTGGTGATGGTGGATGCGGTGGTGGTGGTGGATGCGGTGGTGGATGCGGTGGTGGAAGTGGTGGTGGATGTGGTGGTGGGCGTGGTGGATGTGGTGGTGGATGTGGTGGCGGTGGATGTCATGGTGGATGTGGAGGTGATGGTGGATGTGGTGGTGGTGGATGCGGTGGATGTGGATGCGGTGGTGGATGCGGTGGTAGTGGTGGTGGATGTGTTGGATGTGGTGGTGGATGCGGTGGATGTGGTGGTGGTGGGTGTGGTGGTGGATGCGGTGGTGGTGCATGTGGTGGTGGTGGATGTGGAGGTGGTGGTGGATGTGGTGGTGATGGTGGATGTGGTGGTGATGGTGGATGTGGTGGTGGATGCCGTGGATGTGGTGGTTGTGGTGGATGCGGTGGATGTGGTGATGGTGGATGCGGTGGTGGTGGTGGATGCGGTGGTGGTGGTGGATGGGGTGGTGGATGGGGTGGTGGTGGGTGTGGTGGATGTGGCGGTGGATGTGGCGGTGGAGGTGATGGTGGATGTGGTGGTGGTGGATGCGGTGGTGGTGCATGTGGTGGTGGTGGATGTGGTGGTGGATGTGGCGGTGGATGTGGCGGTGGATGTCATGGTGGAGGTGGATGTGGTGGTGGTGGATTCGGTGGATGTGGTGGTGGTGAATGCGGTGGATGTGGTGATGGTGGATGTGGTGGTGGATGGGGTGGTGGATGGGGTGGTGGATGGGGTGGTGGTGGTGGTGGGTGGGTGTGGTGGTGGTGGGTGTGGTGGATGTGGCGGTGGATGTGGTGGTGGATGTGGTGGTGGATGTGGTGGTGGATGTGGAGGTGGTGGTGGTGGTGGATGTGGTGGTGGTGGATGCGGTGGTGGATGCGGTGGTGGATGTGGTGGTGGATGCGGTGGTGGTGGATGTGGTGGTGGATGTGGTGGTGGATGTGGTGGATGCGGTGGTGGTGGATGTGGTGGTGGGTGTGGTGGATGTGGTGGTGGATGCGGTGGTGGTGGATGTGGTGGTGGATGTGGCGGTGGTGGATGTGGCGGTGGATGTGGTGGTGGATGTGGTGGTGGATGTGGTGGTGGTGGATGTGGTGGTGGTGGATGCGGTGGTGGATGCGGTGGATGCGGTGGTGGTGGTGGATGCCGTGGTGGTGGTGGATGCCGTGGTGGATGTGGTGGTGGATGTCATGGTGGATGTGGTGGTGGATGTCATGGTGGATGTGGTGGTGGATGTGGTGGTGGATGTGGAGGTGATGGTGGATGTGGTGGTGATGGTGGTGGTGGATGCGGTGGATGTGGTGGTGGTGGATGTGGTGGTGGATGTGGTGGTGGATGCGGTGGTGGTGCATGTGGTGGATGTGGTGGTGGTGGATGTGGTTGTGGTGGTGGATGTGGTGGATGTGGTGGTGGCGGTGGATGTCATGGTGGATGTGGAGGTGATGGTGGATGTGGTGGTGGATGCGGTGGATGAGGTGGTGGTGGATGCGGTGGATGTGGTGGTGGTGGATGCGGTGGTGGTGGTGGATGTGGTGGTGGATGTCATGGTGGATGTGGAAGTGATGGTGGATGTGGTGGTGGATGTGGTGGTGGATGCGGTGGTGGTGGATGCGGTGGTGGTGGAAGTGGTGGTGGATGTGTTGGATGTGGTGGTGGAAGTGGTGGAGGATGTGGTGGTGGTGGATGCGGTGGATGTGGTGGTGGTGGATGTGGTGGTGGATGCGGTGGTGGTGCATGTGGTGGATGTGGCGGTGGATGTCATGGTGGATGTGGAGGTGATGGTGGATGTGGTGGTGGTGATGGTGGATGTGGCGGTGGTGGATGCGGTGGATGTGGTGATGGTGGATGCGGTGGTGGTGGTGGATGGGGTGGTGGTGGTGGATGTAGTGGTGGTGGGTGTGGTGGTGGTGGGTGTGGCGGTGGATGTGGCCGTGGATGTGGCCGTGGATGTGGCCGTGGATGTGACGGTGGATGTGGTGGTGGATGTGGAGGTGATGGTGGATGTGGTGGTGGTGGTGGATGCGGTGGATGTGGTGGTGGTGGACGTAGTGGTGGTGGATGTGGTGGTGGTGGACACGGTGGTGGTGGACACGGTGGTGGTTGTCGTGGACTTGTTGGTGGTGGATGTGGAGGCTACCTACTCTGTCAATAGCCTTCCCTTTGACCTGGTACAAAATATATTATTGTACTATGGTCTTGAGTATGTGCAGTTTTCTATCATATTACAAAGAGAAAAATAATGGCGTTACTCTATATTTTGCACCAGTGCAATTATTTCTAATATGGCAATGGGCGCATACGTTATTAAACTACACGCTGCCAAAGTAATCGGGTGAATTTGATTGTAGAAGAAGCAAATCGGATTTATGACGAGCAAAAATCTTGTAGAAAACAGGTACGAGTAAAACACGAGGAGCATCAACTTGACCACCAGATGGCGCTACATCGTGCCCGGTTTTAAGAAACATTCGAGTCAAACAAACTAGTAGAAGAAACAAGCATTCCTCGGTGGCGGCGTGGTTGCAAAGCAAGCCCTGCAGATTGCAGGGATCTAAACCGACTAATAATGTCTATGTAAATAAACAAAAAAAATACAAGACTATGCATGCAATTTATACCTGACCACAAGTTCATGCTCCCGTTGTAATGTATGGACCGTGCAACTACATGAGACATACTTGCATAACATACCTACACTCACTTTCCAAACTCTACCTCTGTAGAATGTAAGGAATGCATGCCAAGCTTATATGTGGCTGAATGTGCCTTCCTGTAATGTAACAGATGCTTATGTAAAGCGCCCACCTCTGTATCGAGTTTATGCTAGATAAAACAGCAAAGGGAAACAAGACGGAGGGCATTGCTGTGGGGAGGGGGGAGGAGAAATGCGACACGGGGCGGAGCGGGGAGAGCGGCGATGAGGGTGTGAAGCAGCAGGGGCCTTTGAAGTGAAGCTAAGCTTCACTTCAAAGGAGTGGGAGGAGTGCTGCTGGGGAACAGATGGCGATTTGATGATGTGCACGCGCATTTTAGGTCAATGCGCTTGCGCATTGACCTAAAAGCGCACGGGCACAGCATCAAATCGCCAGTCTAGGTAAACCTTGTTTAAGCCCCTATAGTCTCGCTCAATGCGCATGCGCGTTGAGAGGCGAGACCTAAAAATCTACTGGGAATGGGTCCAGGCGGAGGAATTAAAAAGTACAAAGTGGGGGTCTCTAACTACAAAATTTTTGGAACAAAAACCTACCAAGAAGTTTGAACCCTTCCTTGATTTTATCCAAATCCCAAGAGATAGGACGCTCTTCATGAAAATGAGATACGAAGTACTTCCTCTGAACAAATTCATGGAGGGATGGAAAGGAGTGAGGATCCATTCCCGCCCAGGTTGCCCATGTATGAGCGAATCTTTACCCCATTTCTTGTTCGCTTGTACAGCGTATAAAAAACCAAGAGCTAGATGGTTAAAACCTGTATGTAGAGAGTTGGGAGTGAGAGATTTTAGGACTGCTTTGCGTATCCTCTCATCAGATACTACATCTCTGTTTGTCGAATGTGGGATTGCTAAGTATCTATCAAATGCATGGTTTATACGATCAATGCTGTTAAAAACTATTGAAGGCTAGACTGTGGCTTCTAACTTGTCACCTAAACCCACTACTGCATATGACCTATGACTTTTTTATGAACAGAAAAAATGATTTTGGATGGGTGCACAGCCATTTAATTCATATTCATCCAGATTGGGTTCTCCTTCTCGGGAGCTGACGCTCTCGTTCACCCTGAAATCCATTTCGAAATCCGGTTCGTCGAATATCAGCTTTCCACATCTTTTGAACATAGACTAGAAACTCCGAACAGGCATTGTCATTCCCTGATGAAGGGCTCACACCGCAGCCCGAAATGCATTGGATATCTTGAAATGTAATGATGCCTCATGGATAAATGAGTTACGCATGTTTACAAAAATGTGAAATGATCAACAATTGAATATGCTATGAACCAATATTCAACGAACATTGACAATTAAATGAAATTTGATACGCTAAACCTTTTGTGTGGAATCCTCTGTTGAAAAGAGGAGTACTAGGTGTTCCCAAGGGGATGGTCCCAGTGACCTACTGGTATCACATCTTACTATGACTTTTTTAGACATAATCAAGTGTTTTATATGTAAATATTCTTTTATCTTTTTTAAAATTATGAAATGAACCGAACCGAATATGATATTTTAGATACGTGTGATTTTATGTTTAAATTGTTTGTACTTTTATGATATGTATATATCGAATAAAGTATTAAAAAAAAATATATATATATATATATATATATGTGTGTATATATATATATAAATATATAGGACTGCTCCAAAACCTCGTAGTTTGCACCACAAAGACCAGCACTCACGGTGGCGAACTTTACGTTTTTATTAAAAAGCTCACGGTGTCCAGACGCGTTTCGGCATTCGCCTTTGTCGATGGTACAGTGGCGGTGCCGAAACGGCCGTTTTTTATGTTTACAATTCATTGACACTGTTGATGGACCACATAACCACATTCATGGTCGCCATCTTTGAACATGCAATCAGTTGTTCATCTGATACATGGCACAATTACAGATCAACATTCATATACATTATGACCTCTTGATTATATTGTGCGCATTATACCACATTCGCGCGATATCTCGCCTACAAATAATGCCCACAGATGGGCTCAAAAAGCATACAATATACTTCATCAATATCTAGCCCCTAGATGGGCACACGTCATATAGTGATCATTCCTGCAATGTATTATTTTTCCTGCACGGGCCAGTAGTGTTCCACTCTACAGTGTCCTACCTCTCCATGAATGGAGATAAACCATCAAAACATTTCACATCAATAATAAAACAGAACCAGGAGTCTAATCAGTCAGATCATACCTTATTCTCTCTTCATTAGTTATCCCCTAAATGCACCGCCAGTTCCTCATGAGAATTCAAACCCCCAGGCGCCTTAGTGTTAAGGTCGATAATGTACCGTGACTCTAGCCTTCTTAGGGTCATTAATCTGTCTCCTCCCCTTGGATTCTGGGGTACATGATCCAGACAGAAATACGTCAACAGGTCTCTATTCCCTCCATGCAATTCTTTAAAGTGACGTGCCACAGGGTATGTCATATCTCCATTGTTAATAGCTCTAGCATGTTCCAATACCCTAACTTTGGCCGGGTGGATCGTACTACCCACGTACTTAAGTCCACAAGGGCACTGTAAGCAGTTTACTGCGTACGGGGTAGTACATGTCAAAAATGTGGTTATTGTTCTAGGCTGCCGCATTCCCGGTACTTGGAATGTCGTCACTTTACTGCTCCCTGTGCACGCCTTGCATTTTTTGCAGGGACGAAAACCCTTCAGATCTTTCTCAAAACCCTTAGATGTCTTTTTAACAGTATAGCTATTTGTAAGGCTATCTCTGAGGGACCTGGCTTTACGAAAGGTTATTAGGGGTCTCTTCGGAATATCCATTCCGATAACTGGATCCATCTGCAGTATATTCCAATGCCTGTTAAATATGGATCTCAGTTTCATGGCATGCTTAGAAAAGGAAGTGATCATCCTGAAACCCTTTTGTTTTGTCTCCTTCTACCTTTCTGGTAGTTTCTGTTGTGAGGAGCCTAGCTCTCGCTATGGAGTCAACTCTGCTTTTTGCTCCATCTAGGGTTTGTACACTATAACCTCGCCTACGAAATCTTCCCATACTTTCTCCTGCATATTTCTCAAAATCTGTTTTTCTGGTGTTATTTCTTTTTATGCGGAGAAGCTCTCCATACGGGATACTGTTTATTAATCTAGGCGGGTGCCCACTGCGGGCATGCAAGATTGAGTTGCCAGCAGTGGGCTTGCGGTAAAGTTTGGTACACAACTGATTTTCAATTACAATGACCTCGAGATCTAGGAAATTGACAGAACTTTCACTGATTTCTACTGTGAATTGCAAGTTATAACTGTTCTGATTAAGTATCCTGATATATTCCTCAGCACTCTCTTGCGTCCCTCTCCAAATGACGAAAAGGTCGTCAATATACCTGTGCCACGTGACAATCTTCTCCGTCCATGGACTTTTGTCCGCTGCCCAGGCCACCTGCTCCTCCCACCAGCCCACGAATAAATTCGCGTAGCTGGGGGCGAAGCAGGTTCCCATCGAAGTTCCCGACACCTGTTGGAAATATTGACTTTCAAATAAGAAAATATTGTTGTGTAAACAAAATGTCAGAAACTCAATCAACATTCTGTTGTGGTCTGAGTATTTAGCTTCCCTGTTCCTTAGGAAGACCTTTACTGCATCTATTACTTGCTGGTGAAATATACAAGTGTACAGACTAGTGACATCCATAGCAATCATTAGATCTCCTTCCCTCCAAAAAACCTTCTCCAATTTGCCCAAAAAGTCTTTCGTGTCCCGAGTATATGATTTCAATTTGACCACAAACTCTGATAAAAAATAATCAATATATATCGAAACATGTTCCAGCAGGCTCCCTTGAGACGAGACAATCGGTCTGCCTGGGGGACATAGGGCATCTTTATGCACCTTGGGGAGGTGGTAAAAACAAGGAGTGACGGGGTTGAGTTTCCTTAAATATAAATACTCCTCTGTCTCCAACATTCCCTTTCCATACCAGTTTTTCAACATTTCATGGCACTCCCCAATACTTTTTATGTACACATCCCTTTTGATTTTCATGTAAGACTCAACATTGTTCAATTCTCTTAATGCTTCTTTATTATATCCCGCAAGTGTCTGCAGAACAATGTTCCCCCCTTTATCTGAGGGTTTTATGATTATCTGTGGGTCATTACTCAGGTCATCAACCGCCTTGTATTGTTCTTTCGTGAAGTTGCCATTATTCCCCAAATCATTTTCATAATCACGCATCTGCATCAAATCACGTGTGACATTCTCTACAAATGTATCTATAATGTCATTAGGCATCTGCGGAACAAAAGTGGATACTGGCCTGAAAGTGGTAGGAACACTTTTCTGTTCGATTCCTGAGCGTTCCGCCGAACCCCCTGTAGTGTCCAATTCCTCACGCAGATCTTCCAGAACCTGTATTGCTGGTAGATCCCGTTCCAAAAAAATTTCAGTCCTCTCCTCAGTATCCTTTCTCAAAAGCCCTTTATCTTTCTTGGGGCGTAGTTTGAAGAATTTGTGAAACTTCATTTTTCTGGCAAATTTGAATAAATCTATACGTGTCTGCGTGTACTCCAACTTTTTCTTCGGACAGAAAGACAGTCCTAGTTGAAGTACGCTTTCTTCAGTTTTAGTCAAGACACGTGGGGTCAAATTGATAATGGTCAGGTTGTCCGGGATAATTTCGTTCAACGTCTCCTGTTGAACTTTTTCTTGCTCCTGGTAAGCATTGGAGTGCCTATTCCTTTTGCTCCTCCGGCCCCCTCTCCTTGTTTTCCGCCGTCTTTTCTCTGTTGTTCCGGGGGTTTGCCTCTCGTGTTTTGTTGCCATGATTGTCGAATAATTTGAAATTCGGTTTGAAAAAGCCCTGGTTTGTTTCCAGTACTGCTTCCCGGTCGGCTATCATCATCCAAATGTTCCGGTGTAGTGACTTCTGACTCCGAAGTCTCTTGTTGCTCGACCACTTTCTGAGCTGCCTTCGATTGCAGCATCTTCCTGGGGGCATCGTACTTTTTGGCGAACGTCAGAATTCTACCAGATGCATAGTCGCGTTCGTCCCTCTCGAACTTTTCTTGTTTTCGGGCACGAATTTTGCCTTCGTAAGCTTTGAGGTGTTTCTTCATAGCTTCTAGGAGATTATCTTGCCTATCTTTATCTTCATCTATTCCAATCTCCGATTCGAGGTCCTCGATGGTTTTTCGTACCTTAGCATGGTCCCTCCATGCAAATTCGATTAGAATCATTAGCATCCCTTTACATGAGTGCGCCGTATGCTCCGACCACTTTTGAAGGAGTAGCGGGTCAGGATTCTCGTAGGCAGGGACTGTGTATATCCTAAGGCCCCTCGGGACCCTCTCCACCTCTATATAATTTTGTAACGAGGTTCCCTCCCACCATTTTCGAATCTCTCGTTCGTAAAGTCTCTCCAAAGCCACAAACTGACTCAGTAAGGTAGATGGTTTCTCTCTGTTTTCACGGGGTGGTACACCCTATTTTGATGGTAATTTCTTTTTTAAAACTTCCAAGGCCGTTTCTGCACGGTCCACGTCACAATACATTTTGCATGTATATATTTACACCGAAATCTTCAAGTAGCGTTCTTGAGATTCAGCCTCCTCGCTCTGCCAGCTACAAGGTATCGTTCAGACTCTCACCCATCTCGGTCCCATGTCTCTCATACGATCCGTTGCGCTGCTCGGTGCACAGGAAATAAACTTGCTCGCTCCAGTGTTTGCACCAAGTTCCTAGCACTCTCGAGCGGGTGCCATCAAGCGGGAGGTGCCCCCGCATCCATGACTGCTCCAAAACCTCGTAGTTTGCACCACAAAGACCAGCACTCACGGTGGCGAGCTTTAAGTTTTTATTAAAAAGCTCACGGTGTCCAGACGCGTTTCGGCATTCGCCTTTGTCGATGGTAAAGTGGCGGTGCCGAAACGGCCGTTTTTTATGTTTACAATTCATTGACACTGTTGACGGACCACATAACCACATTCATGGTCGCCATCTTTGAACATGCAATCAGTTGTTCATCTGATACATGGCACAATTACAGATCATACAGAGCATACAATATACTTCATCAATATCTAGCCCATAGATTGATGAAGTATATTGTATGCTTTTTGAGCCCATCTGTGGGCATTATTTGTAGGCGAGATATCGCGCGAACGTGGTATAATGCGCACAATATAATCAAGAGGTCATAATGTATATGAATGTTGATCTGTAATTGTGCCATGTATCAGATGAACAACTGATTGCATGTTCAAAGATGGCGACCATGAATGTGGTTATGTGGTCCGTCAACAGTGTCAATGAATTTTTAACATAAAAAACGGCCGTTTCGGCACCGCCACTTTACCATCGACAAAGGCGAATGCCGAAACGCGTCTGGACACCGTGAGCTTTTTAATAAAAACTTAAAGCTCGCCACCGTGAGTGCTGGTCTTTGTGGTGCAAACTACGAGGTTTTGGAGCAGTCATGGATGCGGGGGCACTTCCCGCTTGATGGCACCCGCTCGAGAGTGCTAGGAACTTGGTGCAAACACTGGGGTGAGCATATATATATATATATATCTGCACCAATGTGATCCTTCGACTCCGTGCGCTCTATTACTGGTGCTCAGCGTGGGGGCCAGATCCTGGCCCAATTCACCAATTTTACACACCAAGGACGCTGCACTCAGTAATTGGATGTCTCACTCTTTTTGTTTATTTAACTTCAAGCTTTTGTTCAGGAACAAAAGCCTAAGCTAGGCTGAAACGCGTCGGTCCGAGCTTGAAGTTAAATAAACAAAATGAGTGACACATCCAAATCCTGAGTGCCGCCTCCTTGGTGTGTAAAATATATATATATATATATATATATATATATATACATATATATACATATATATATATATACATATATATACATATATAAACATCTGCATATCTATATAAATACATGCCTACATATACATATATGCATACATATGCAAGATATGTACGTGAAAGTTTGAAAAACACTATTAAAAGCAAAGCTAAAAAACCACCTAATTACAAACAGAATTGCTTTAACTTAAACGAGGGCGAGACCTATTGCATTTTCAATGCTTGTTGTAGGATCTTTAACTTCCTAACCCCGGTGTACTTCCTTTAAATTTTACCCGTAGGCTTTCCACCAACGTACTTTTTATGATTTCAAACCAGGCACTGCCATTTTTAGTTGAGATTTCTTCCAAGGGAATAGTCTGTTGGATACCCCTTAGCTTTTCTATATGTTCTTCCAATATACGGGTTGTAAGCCGTTTTGGGTAGTCCACATGTACCTGTAGTGCCGTCGCTCTATTTCTGCCCCTTGTTATATGTAGCTCTGACCTCAGTGGGTAATGATCACTGCCTCCAATTTTTACTACCTCAAAGTGTGAAGACAGTAAAAATGTATTAATCTGAAACCGGCATTCTGGGAGATCCAAGGTACTACCTCCTACATTTTAGCTCCAGGTCTGTTTCCCAGTGCTCCCATGGTACTACAAGGAGGGGTAACAGACATCTCCTGCAATACGATATACAACCCTGAGACCAGGAGGTGAGTGTTTCACACAAGAAGCGTCAACTATGGAGGAGCCTAGGCTCCACTCCACACCTTCCCCAGAGAGTGAGTACAGCAGCAGTTAGAGTACCATTAAGCAGAAACTCAATCAATCAATCAGGTCATTTATAGAGCGCACTACACACCCGTAGGGTCTCAAGGCGCTGGGTTGGGGGGGGGGGTGCCGTTACTGCTCGAACAGCCAGGTCTTGAGCTTCTTCCTGAAGGAGAGGTGGTCTTGGGTCAGGCGCAGGTCGGTTGGGAGTGAGTTCCAGGTCTTGGCGGCCAGGTAGGAGAAGGACCTTCCTCCTGTTGTCGCTCTTCGGATGCGGGGGACGGCGGCGAGGGCGTGGCTGGTTGATCTGACACGGTGGGATTTCAAACTCTGTACACAAGTCAGCAAATGCTCGCAAAACCCATCTGCATAAAGTGCGCCCAGACGTGCCTCCTAGTTCAACAGTAGTCTCTCCTCCACGCCAGGCATTTGTGTTACCAGTGCCCGCAGTCGAATATCCAGAGAGTATGGGCACCGTATCCTCGCCCGACTAAGAACCTTCATCCAACATGATCTGAAGCCTGTGACGTCATGGTGATTCATAGGTCCTGCCTACCTTGGATTGAGGCTAAGGGTCCAAAGATAACTCGAAATGGGAGGCTCCGGCAAACACAATGACCTCCCTTCCCGGAAACGAGCCCATACACCACTGCAGCTGCATTGCCAAATAATTTGCAGAAAAGCCAAGGGCATTCAACCCACCGTCCGTCGTCACTTGGTGCAATTTTGCAAAAGCTACTTGCGCCTTATTCCAAAAAAGGTCAATAAGAATGGAATCGAGGTCCTGAAAAATAGCAAGCAGTTTCACCAGTGAGAGCACCGCAAAAAATATAAAAGGCGGGTCAGTACAACCATTTTAGCCACGGCGATGCGACCCGCTACCTAGAGGGGCATGGTTTCCAAAACCCCATTCTCGAACGCACAGCCTTTCCAATATTGCCCTCTAAGAGGTCAGGGAGTGTCTGGTATTTTATTTATTTATTTTTATTTATTTATTTTATTTATTTAAAGAGTTTTATATAGCGCTGGCTAGACCCGAAGGTATCAGAGCACTTTACATGAGAATCAACAATGTAACAGAAAAAGATCAACAATTACACAATACATCAAAAAAATAGGCAATACAATTAGGAGAGGAGAGAAAGGAGAGAGAAAAGTAGTGGAGGGGGCAGGGGAGGTGAGAAAGGGAGGATAGGGGAAGAGACAACAAGGAGAGACGAAAGGAAGTCTGTCTAAAGACCGACTGGGTAGGTGATGACCAAGGAGGGAATCCACTGCCCATCTCCCCTATAGCTAAACCAGGTAGCTCCATCGGGCATCAGACAAAATAGTTCAGTCTCAATACATTGAGAGAGCAGAGAAGGAGAGACATAAATAGAGGGAGGATGCAGGAAGAGACGACAGGAGAGACGAGAGGAAGTCTGTCTAAAGACCGACTGGGTAGGTGACGTCCAAGGAGGGAATCCCCGGCCTGTCTCCCCTATAGCTAAATCAGGTAGCTCCATCAGGCATCAGACAAAATAGCTAGGTCTCAATTGACGAGGGAAAATTCACAGATAAACAGGGTGGGGACTACGGGCCAGGACAGGTGAGGGCAGAGGACAGTAGCAGGAAAGTGGAGAAGGGTAGAGCGGAGAGAAAAGTTTTATATAGCGCTGGCAGACCCGGAGGCATCAGAGCGCTATACATAACGAGGTACAGTTGCTTCAAGAACGTAGTTACATAATTACAACAGTTTTAGGAACAAAAATAAAGGAGAGATAGGAGTTATTTAAAGGCATGGGTTAAGTGTGGGGAGAGGAAATTGAGGCAGGGGAGAGAGAAATTATGGGAAGTGAGGAGTGAGGGAGGAAAAGGAGAGGGAGGGGTTGGGAAACGCAAGGGCGACTAGAGAAGAAACAGAGTCAAAAGAATGGATGGGTAGGAGATGGTCCAGGAAGGAGACCAGAGCCAGCTCTTCAAAAGCTACATGGGGTAACTCCATCAGCCAGAGGTTGCTCGGTCTTCCGAAGAACAGCAAAGTGTAAAGATAACAGCCTAGATGGATCGAGAAAAATAACAGGGAGGGGGCCTATCACGATGCAAGGTGAATGGGTTCCCAGCGATAATGGGAACATTCCTAAACCTCCAATTATGTGAGAATCCCTAAACACAGTGGACTCTCTCAGAGGGCTATCTGAGATTCCAGGGCAGAAATGCAGGATCCCTCCCCAACAAAGGGAGAAGGAGTACTTAGGCAAGGGGTACATTTAAAGGAGGCCAATTAAGGCCTTTTCCAATTTTATGTGAATCCCCTTAACTGTGGACTCTCTCAGAGGGGAATCTGAGACTCCGGGGCAAGAATGCTGGATTCCTGCCCAACAAGGGGAGAAGGAGCGCTTTGGCAAGGGGCACAATTAAAGGAGGCCATAAGGTGTCTATATCCCTAGAGCAGCTAACCTTAAAGGAAGAGGTGAAATAGATCAAAAACCGTTCACCGACAAGGTCTACAATGAAGGGGCTAGCAGCAAAAGAGCGTGGGAAGGAAAGACGTGGATACATTGGGAAAAATGAATGCGGAGGGAAAGGGAGGAAGTGGACCTGTGGGGAGAGATTCAGCTGCCATAGAAAGGGCAGGCAGGTATAAGCAGGCTCAACAGGGAACAGTCAACGGAGCTGGCAAAAACCCGGAGGAGTCAGTGTGCAAGCAAGGGTAATGGTAAGAGACAAAATTAACAGATAGAATAAAGGAAAGAAGTAGTGCAGTACAATACGAACCATAGTAATAGAACATTAAGACATGCAAATAATAGGGGGGGGACAAAACATGAGAGAATAGGAGGAACAGAGGTATCAATCACAATTTTAAAACAATGGCAGTATCCATGTGGAGGAGAGAAGAACACCAATAATAGTTTGTGAGGGGGTCAGTGGGATTGGCAGTAGGGCCCAAGTCGCAAGGTGGTGGAGCTCGACTGGAGTGACCATTGGAGGTGGACCCAAAATGGTGGCGGGCAATGTTGCTCAAAAGTCCAGAGGAATAACTTGTTCATACCTCCGGATAAAAACTCCATGTTGATCCAAGTGTTAGAGGGAGGCAAACCAGGAGGGATGGCAGTGGGAAACACATCAGTGGTGAACTACGTAGGCAGTAGAGAGGGCTTGGGGGGTGGGAGGGGTTAAGGATCTCGTACTCAGTCCGATTCATCGGCGACCAACCTGAGGGCACCGGAAGTGTGGCCATGGAGTACTCCGTGCGGCGCCACTGAGGAGTTCAGGTGGCAGTGATGAGTGTGGAGCAGATCCCATGGGGAGGGAGAGAAGGACGGTTGAGCAGTGCGGAACCGCGTCCCAAGCCCCGGGGGCACCGGCATCCGACCGACTGCATGGAAAGAAACAGGACCTCTTCTGTAAAACCGGAGCTGGAAAGGCCTCAATATGCTTGATGGGTGAAGCGAGTAAATACACTGATATCAAACCGTGCAATGCTAAACATTTCAGTAATGTTACAGGAACAGTGTTTCAAGATATGTAACGCCTACTTCTTATCACAGAACGAAACCCAGAAGTTAATGTCCACTCTTCATTGTCCAGATCAAAGTGCATGTTGTGCCAGCTAGATAATGCAGCAGAGGGGCTTCAGTGCCTAAGCGACTGAGAAGCAGTAATTAGACTAACAGACACATAACACTGTTGTATGTGTGTTGTAGGGTTGCAAGATCAGCAAAGGAGGTTGGGTCCTCTTATTCTGTGCCCAACAATTAGGTAAAGTTCATCAGGCTTTACCAGATGGTGAAATTCCAATATTTTTCAGCTTTCCAAACCTGCAGTCGCTGACGCGGTTCGGAGGCTCTTCCCTATCACTTTGGATCCAAAACAGACTAGTTTTCAGCCAGTTCACCTAAAGGCCACAGGCCATCCCAAAGACCGTGAGGAAATTGACTGCCCTGCCTGTGGAGGTCATGCATGTAGAGCACCATATTGCCTGCATTGAAGGAGATGAAACTAGCCATGCCGCGGGATGGAATACCAGTAAATGACAGGACAATACGTACCCTCCACACCAATGGTTGCACTGCAATAACAAAAAGCAAAGGGGATAGTGGACATCCCTTACGGGTGCCACGTCCCACAAAACACTAGTCCGAAATAGTTTGGCCAGTGCAAATTCTGGCAACAGGATATACATATAATATGAACCTCACCATATTGACATTACAGTGTCAAATCCTCCTTGAAAAATCTTCTGTGTTTACGTACAACACTGGGGACATACTTGCTTGCCAAAGGATTCCAAAGTTCCCAAAGGATGTTGTACTTCTATAATAGACTGATTGTGGTTTATGTTGAAATGAAAATAAAGAGTTATAAAAACAAATGGGTGTGCACCTAAAAGGAGAGGAACAGGATGGCAAAACAGGTCTTGTGTATCCATTGTCTGATTGCTGGAAAACCTTGCTTTTGTTTTATTCGACTTCTGTCTCTGGGTTTTTTGGGTGTACAGTGGCCGCTCCAAACTGGATGTTTGTGTTAGCTGCAGGAGGACACTGGGGTTACCATAGCACACGCTCCACACACAGCCCCAACCATCAAAGGCTTTCTCAATGTGACCAAACATGAACTCTGACCAACCAGGTAACCGTCGACCCTCACCTATGATCGCCAGGAGTCGTCTGACTGATATGTTTTAATCCTATTAAAATCTAGGTTTCCATAAAACAGTGTTTTATTTTTTCTGCTTTCTGAACTGCTGATTGTGTACAGTTCATTTACAAGTATTTACATTTTGTTATGTGTTATAAAAAATGGCATTCTACGGCCTTTCCTTTCACACTCTGTTGGCAGCAAGACTGCCCGTTAATTCACTTTACTTTTCTTTCTTTGCAAAGTGAAAGGAGTTTGTAAACACTAATCCTCATGTTAAAAAAACATAAGCACCAATTTGTCAGAAGTCATAGCTTGACATTTGACCTCTGTCACTGAAGCACAGCAAATGTGACAAGATAAATACAGAATTTAAAGGCATCTTTATTTATTCCTAATACTTTCACAACCCACCAAAAATCCGCTCACAACCAACTAATTTGTCGCGAGCCACAGTTTGAATGACATTTGTCTAGATAAAGGACTGGTTGCTTGCGCTCAGGTCCCTACTCCTCCTAAATCGTCCCCATGCATGTCCCCCTCCTCTGATCTACATAATAATTGCCCCATTTTAACCCACTCAATGCCCTCATGGGATTACCTGTATCCCAACCGTCTGAGCTGTATCTCCTCCCTTTGTATTTAACACCTAGATTTAGCTCTCTGACTGCTCCAATGTCACTGTATCTCTTGTAGTGATGCATGACTGTAAATATTTAAACGTTAACGGTTACTCTAACAGTTCTGTTTTCTGTAAACAGCCAACGTATTTGGTGTCAGTTTGTGTAAACAACAGATGCTGTATTTTGCAGCAGTCCTATAGGATGCTTCAGCGGTTTGTAACTGAGTTCTCGCTGATAGGACATGGAAAACCTTACTTGTTATTACCGTGGTTTAATGCATCTTTAAAAGTTTGTTTGCTTGGTACAGTTTAAATGTATCAAGCACTATGTCTGTCCTGAGGCATCTCTACCCTACATAAAGCAATAAATGTTCATGTTTAGAAGGGAAACAACCATGTTTTTAAAGACCTACTGGGATGCTTGTACTGAGAAAGATCTCCCTCCTACTCTGGCCTTCACAGACTTTGGTACCAAGGGTTTTAAGAGCAACTCCCAGACACTTTTGTATGCTTTAATTTTGGTTGACAGAATTTCTGGTTGATGACGATCTAAGGATTTGAGGGTGAAACACAGCTATCTGAACATTATTCTTTTTATTGTTTTATTTATTTTTATTGCGTTTTTCAAATAAAACAAAACAAAGCCTGAATACGCAATTCACATTGCATAGCATTCCATATTGACCATGCAGGGTAAGCATATAACAAAGTAACTATCTCGGTTGAATCTAGACATAAGTGTGAGCGGACTAGACGCAAAGAGAAATCAGAGGCATTTGTACAGTTCTCACGGTTACACATGCTTGGAAAAAACAGTACACCCTCTTCATCTCCCTACACCTCCAGACCGTAATATTTAATCCATGGGGGCCCATATTTTACAGAACTTTTTAGGACAGTGACTTGAATGTCACCCGTTCTGCAACCATGTACAAGTCAAGACTTGCCCTCCATTCGTTAATGGTAGGTATTTGTGGAGCCCCCCCAGTATTTAGCTATATCCCGTTTGGCTACTACCACCCCCAAGTTAGCTAAAACAAGTTTGCTCCTTGGGATGTCTACCTCTATCGGAATTCCCAAAAGGAGAAACCATGGCTCCAGTTCTATTTGGACTTCCACTATACGATTGAGCTCCCCCACAATCTATCCCCAATAGGCCTGTATCTCAGTGCACCCCCTAAGGCTATGTATAAATGTCCTGGCTCAGTGTGACATCGAAGCCAGACTCTTGGCTTTTCCTATTGTATGCAATTTGCTCTATCAAATAATGTACGGTGTAGTATTTTGTACTGAATGAGACGTAACCTTAATTTAATTTATTTCCACTTCACGTGGATGCATGAGAGCGGCCTCACAATCTATATCCTCCAAACCACCGGTGACCTTTTCCCATTTTGCACGAAGTGGACCCAGTCTGTCGGGCATGTTATGAAGTAATATTTTGTAGGTAAATGAAATAGCTTTAGCCTGGATTTCTTCCTGGAGAAGACTATCTTCTAACGGGGCATATTCCGGTATCGTCGTCCCATCTAACTCCTTCGCCACCCAAGCATGTTGCAAACAAAGATACGCATATGTCTGAGTGTCATGTAGTTGATATCTAGCTTGGAGCGTGTGGAAGTAGGCCAACACACCATGTTCCATGACATCACCTATTTTGGAGATCCCTATTAGGTCCCTGTGCCTAAAGCCACGCAACGTTCCAATCTCTTTTAGCCTAGTCCCCTCCCACAGTGGGGTTGTTCTAGTGCATTTTTGGCCTCACTTCATTTATCGCTCTGCCATGCCTCCAACGTCCTCTGGGTCACCTGGAGAAGTCTACTACATCCCTTACCTCCATAAAGATAGTGAAGATGGGTATGGTCTTTAAACTGCAGCCTTTCAAGTCTATATGTCGGATGATCCCCAGATGCATCGATCCATTCATTAATAAGATGAGCCGCTCTATAATACGACCTAATGTCTGGTAGAGCCAAACCCCCATTATAGGGATTCCGCTGCAGTGTTGAAAGTGCAATGCTGTTGTTGTTGTAATACTTTATTCGAAAAATATATCATAAAAGTACAAGCATACAAAAATACATAAGACAATATATCAAGTATTACAATTTCATTTCATTTAAGATATCATTGCTAAAAACAATTTAAGAGATAAAAGGGGGAGATTATTAAAAGATCCTTTTTTAAGGTGGGTCTGGACAGGCAATGGGTAGCAGCTTGGACCTGGTAAAGCAGGCACTTGCCAAATATTTAGCGACCCCCACAAACAATATACATAGAAGAAGTGTTGGTTAAAATAATACGCAAAGCTGATCTGTGGTCCCTAACTCCCTACATACAGGTTTCAACCATTTTGCTCTGGCCTGCTTATAAGCGATACATGCAAACAAAAAGTGGCCAAGGGATTCTTCCGGGCATGAACAACCTGGGCATTTTAAGTCAAGCTCCCTCCTGGCCTTCCACACTTCCTTGAATTTATTGAGGGGGAGGGTACCGTATCTTAATTTCAAGAACAGGGTTCTGTCACGGGGAGTCTGAACGAAGTCCAAGAATGGCTCTAATTTTCTGAAAGGCTTGTGTTCAAGGAAGTTATTCGTCAGGGGTCCCCAGTTTGGGCTCTTTAGTACCTTGGCCTCTATCCAATCCCAGTATAGTTTTTTAACGATTTGTTTAGGTGGGGGGGATTGCGAGCCCCAGGACTCACCCAAACCTATAGACTCCACCAATTTCTTTAAATTGTTAAGCCATTTTATTTTGTTGGATACATTCAGACTAATTAGCTCATCCAGTACTAGAGCATAATTTGCTAATTCAGGGGTCCTTCTAAGACGCACCCAAAATAATAAGGGGCGAATTTGGACTAAGTCAGAAATTGATCTTTTACCCATGTCGAAGAATAGTGGTTTCAAAGGAGTCGAGGGGGGGAGCGAGACTATATCTCTCAAACTTATTCTCTGCAACTACCAATGCCTTAGTGTTCTCCGCACCCCATAGTTCAGAGCCATAGACTGCTGAAGCTAAAGCTTTCCCCTCATAAACTGCCAGGGCGGGGGCTACTGGTCTACTGATAGAGAGGCGCTGGTTCTTTAAAATCGCTTCAGAGACCCTTTTAAGATTTAAAACCATTTTAGATAAATGGGAGTCCCATCTCATATTATTGCAGAGCCTGACCCCGAGGTAGTCTAATTCGTCCACCACCTCTAGAGGGGTTCCATCCAGAGAGAGATTAGCCTTCCTGAGCTTTCTATTAGCGGATAATACCATCAGCTTCGTTTTTGTGATATTAACCGTTAGCCCACGGTCTTTGCAGAAAACACTGAAGCGGTCGAGCAATTTTTTGCAACCCCATAGGGATTTTGGACATTAGGAGGGTATCGTCTGCAAAGAGGAGTGTAGGTGTTTTCTCGCCGGCAAGGACGGGGTCATCCGCAGGGTCCTCCCTCAAATGGTCCACCACCCCATTTATAAAGAGGGAGAACAGTGTCGGACCCATCACACATCCCTGCCTCACCCCTCTATTGACTGGTACCCTCCCTGTCAATTGGCCCTGGCTCCCCCAGCGAATCCTTGCATAATTGTCTTCGTGAAGTTTGATAATGAACTGCAACAGATAATCAGGGAATCCCATGTCCAGTAAGACCACCCAGAGTTTGGCACGTGGAATAACATCGAATGCTGTTTTCAAGTCTATGAAAGCCAGGTACAAACTACCCTTGGTGATTGACACTGACTTCCAATAGACTGCACAGAACCGAAAGACCTGGTCTATTGCACCGACATTACGCCTAAACCCCGCCTGAAAGTGGGATAAAATATCATCATCTATAAGCCATGACTCTGTTCGGTTTATGATGACCCTACCAACTACCTTTTGGATGGTATCTATTAAGCTTATTGGTCTGTAGTTGGCAGGGTCCTCTCTATCACCTTTCTTGTGTATGGTGATAACCTCCGCACCCTTCCAGGATTCAGGGACAGGATGACCGTGCTGGATTAAATTCATTAAGCATGCTATAAAATCTGCCCATAGTTTGGGATCGTGCAGTAGCAGGTCCCCCGGCAAGCCATCTGGGCCAGCCGCCTTCCCTGGTAATATTTTTGAAATGGCATCCTGAACTTCTCGCTGGGAAAACGGCTCTTCCTTGGTACCTGTCTTCATGCAGGGCTTGCTTTGGAGTTCAATAGCTGGAGATGTTGTTTGACCTTTAACACTATCCTCACAGTATAAATTAAAAAAATGGGAGTGCCATTGTTGTTCAGTAATATGATTTAAAATTGGCTCTACCCCCCTTCTATCAAGAGCATTAATCAATTTCCAGAAAATAATAGTTTTTTCCACAGGCTGCGGCCTTAAGCTGCTGTCAGTGCTCCTCCTCCCAGTCTTTAATAGCTGATATAATACTTCTGTGGTACTCCTGTCTGGCTAATCGGACTGCTATGGGATCCTTACTTTTTATAGCTAGGATGATAGCTTTCCTTTTTTTCCTACAATTTGCCGTGTACCAGGGGTTGCTCTTAAGGGATTCTTGATTTAACGTAGGGATCCCCTGGGACCTCTTGCAGAAAAATTCACCTAATTTGTCTGTTAGATTTTTATAGGAGACTAGCAGGTTAGGTCCGGGAGGGTTGGGTGTTCCTAGATACACGGCTGCAAGACTACGGGTTTCAGCTAAAACGAGCTCTTTAATGCTATTAAGTTTCTCCTCTTCGCACTTGACCACATTCCATTTTAATTTCCGATTACAATTAGTGGGAAAAACCTCTTTAGTAATCAACTCTGGATTTCCACTTGTGCCGATCCCATTTGCCCAGTGGATTTCCATACATAAAGGATTATGATCACTATCTGATGATTGCCTAACCTCCATATCAACTAGGCCTGACCATGAATGTGTGTCCAGAAGGATATAATCAATTCGAGATGGGCAACCTAACCTATTATAGGTCATTGCCCCATCGCGATCTGAAGCAGTCCGTCCATTAAGAGCCCGTAAGTTGTGTTCTAAAGCCAGAGCATTCAGCTGAATTGTTCTGGCTGTCCATTTCTTAATTGGTGCAAGCACTAGGGGGGGGTATAGTCTGTCTCCAATCCTCTGTGTTAAAACCCAATACCTCTTCGTCATCCAGGGGTTCAAAGGTACAGTTAAAGTCCCCCCCTACTAATATTTTGGATCTAGGTGGAAGATCTGATAACCTCCTATCTAGCAACTCTATTGTTGGCGAAACTAGACCACCCTGAAGGCCTCTAGCATAAACACAAAACCGTTCAAGAGTAATACCCCCAGGCTGACCCTTTAGGGAGATATGCAGAATATCATTAGAATCAATTTTGTGGGTGGTAACAACACAATTCAAGTTCACCTTTACCCAAATGAGCAGGCCACCAGACGGGCGACCTTTCCCCACCGTGACTACAGGAATAAAAAAAGTTGAGTACCCATTTTTATATTGCGGGGACAGGCACCAGGTTTCTTGGAACATACATATGTGAAAAGTATTAATAAAATCGTTCCAATCGGGGTTAACAAGATTTTTTTTTAATCCCGCTATGTTCCATGACAAGATATTAATGGAAATAGGGGCTATGGATGGTTCCTTGATTGTAACTGGAGTACTGGGTTCCATTTCGCCTAAACCAAAACTAGTTGTTCTCGAGCTGGCTATACCATCCATGGCGAGTTTAGATCCTTCCCCAGGGGTGACTGACACCTCCCTCTTTCCAGTTCGTCCAGAAGACTGGGATGGAAGTCAATCAACTCCCTCCAGTCCACTGAAACGATTATAACAGGGGATTGGATAATTAGGCTTTGGACCAAGCCATTCCCCATTAAACTGGTTACCACCAATGGTGGGCCTCCCTGCTCCTCTTCGTACTGTATTCCAACCTCCGTCATCACCCCCTCCCCATTTAAAAGTGTTCTGGTCCCTTAGGGGCTCTTGCCTCATCCCTCCTCTTACATAATTGGATCCCCTCAACCAACTCCACCTATTGTCGTAATGTTCCGGGGAGATATAGAAATATGACAGAGGTTTAACCATGATTGTGGAGTTGTTGTTGCATGTGGACCCAGGGCAAATATGCTCCACCAATCGCGGGTCTTCAAATGTAACCACAACACAGTCTCCCTGTAAGTTTTTCTTTTTCTCTCCTACCCATGGAGCTCTCTCAACCATAAGCATTTTATTATTAATATTGGGAGGAGAAGGAAAATTTCTATCTAACCAGTGGCATACTTTGTTTTTGAGAGCCCAGAAAGGTTCAGAAGTGGCAGGTACCAGCTCCGGGACGCCTTTTAAAACTATCACGTAAGGACAGGCGTCAGGTGGTAAACTGATGTTCCGGCGTAGCTTAGGTTTCTCAGAGTGAGATGGAGGGGATTTAGGGGCTAAAGTGGTGGAGCCAGCTACTTCCTGAGGTTTTATTGGTGCGTTGGTGGCTGGCTGGTTGGAACAAACTTGATTGCCCTTATGGGTGGGGGTTTTAGGAGGGCGAGGCTTAAGGGTAGAATTATCCCCTACAGATTGAATCTTAGCCAAGGGCGGAAGATTACGAGTGGAAGCCGGTACTTTGGGAACCCTTTGGACATGATTTTTCCCCTGGGATTTTAGTTCCTGGACGAGGGCCTGAAGCTGATGTTCTATATCCTGAAGTCTAATCTCCAGGGGCGAAAGTAGGGACCTAATAAGGTCGGATAGAGAACTTAAGAGTGGAGCGTTCTGGTCCTCCAAGTCTTCTGAAGATTCTTCAAGGCTACTATTGTCAAGGATGCTGACCAGACTATTGTTCGAAACTGTGTCATCTGGGATGCCCATTGGTAGGGGGTGGGATACGTACTGAGCCCTTTCTCTCCCTGTGATGGATCCAGAGGAAACCCTCCCCTCCTCGGTGCTACAGCTGGCACCAGCCACATCTCTAGAAGAACCCAACATATCTTGGTTGGCTATGTTTTCACCATTAACCTGGGGGGTTGTATGTTTAGATTTTGGAATTGCACCTTCCACTATACCCCTTTCGGTGTGGGTGTTCTCGCTGTGGATAATGGCTGGTACGGATATTAAGTTGTTAACAAAAGTGGTCGATGTTAAAGATGTTAAGGAGGGCATGGGAGATGGGTCCAAAAGAGTTGAATGGGACCCAATAGTAGTGTGAATCACAGCATCAACCTCAGTGGGGAGTGGAACGGAATTGCTCAAGGTTTTAGTTGGGGTACGTGCAGAGGCTATATTACCTAATGACGACCTTTTAGCATGCGCGAGACCTTGTGAAACCCTTCTTTCCATGAGGACTATACCCTGATCAATTAGGGAGTTGGTACGGAGGATAAAATTGTCCAGTGTGCCTGTTAATTTTTTGGTTTTATTTTTTGCACCTGCCGCAGCCTGGCTACGGGTTTCACGGGAAGACATAGCCTTTAGAAAAAAAGGCGGCTGGCAATAAGAAACACGGTCAGGCTGCTCACCAGATAAGAAACGAGTAAACAAGAAATTCGGCGTTACTAGGCGCCACAATAAGTACCGACTAACACAGCAAGTATGAAGTAAAGCTATAAAAGGGCCTGTACAAAATTATAGGGAAATACTTGCTATTGGGCGAGCTTTACATAATGAGTCCATCAAGGGACCTGGCCCAGTCCAGTCTCTGCAGTCCTCGGAGGGCCTCAGAGGGCCCGCCCTTGTCCCGGGCTTCTCCTGGGACGCTCCCGCGCAGCGGGCTTCTACGCCTGCTTTAAAGGAACGAGGATAGGCGGGGGCGTGGCTAGCAGGGAGAGCGGGCCAGGTGCTGGTCATTCAATCCTGCAGGGACTCCTGGGAAACTGAGTCCCTGACCGCTCGCAGCCCTGCTGTCCGTTCTGCCCCCGGCTCCACCAACCTCAAGGTCTCTGCCCCGGCTCCAATAACGACACCTCCAACCCGCGAAGCGGGACCTGCGCAGCGGGTCCGGCGAGCTGAGATGCAGGTCCAGGAAGAACAAGCGAAATCTCCACAAGGGCAAGGTCAGATAAGTCAGCGTGGGTGGATGGGCTCCGTCCCAGAGAAGTAAGCATAGCTCACTATCAATGCCTTTAAATATCATATCCTGAATCTTAATGTAAGTATTTTGCAATACATAGAGCAACTGCGGGAGCGTTACCATTTTAAACATGGCAGCCCTTCCAATAATGGTTATGAGAAGTTTCTGCCATCTCCTAACATCCTCTTGAAAGTTTTAGAAGACCCGCCTAATGTTGCTAACCAGGCTGGTGTTCACATCCATAGTAATGTAAAGACCAAGGTAGGTAAATCCTTCCGTGGACCAGTAGAAGCAGCTAGGGAAAGTCTGAGTTTCTACCATCCCTCCCACTGGGTATAGGGTAGACTTGGTCCAGTTAATTCTATACCCCGCATGGTACCCATAGTCTTCAACGATTCGCAGGATTTGAGGGAGCGTCTCCGTCTGATTCGTCACATACAGTAAAATATCATCCACATGTAACGATATGTGTTCCTCTGCTATCTTTCGGGAATCATCCACGAATCCACCCAGCCCCAGGCAAGCCCTAACAACACATGTCAGGGGTTCAAAAATAAGTGCAACAGTAGTGGGGAGAGCTGGCAACCTTGCCTAGTCCCCTGCTGAATCCGCCAGGTCTCTGAAAGAGCACCTTTGACCCTAACCCTGGCCTCAGGCGTATTGTATAACAGGGCCACCCATTCTGAAATCCCAGGCCAAAGTGTCTCTTGAAGGGCCAATGGATGGTGTCAAATGCTTTGTCCACGTCCAGGGAGAGTAGCAGATGAGCCTCCTCTTGGGCTCTGACCTCATCCATCCAATTGGCTGCCCGTCGTAGGTTGTAATGTGTGGCACGTATTACTTCTGGCAATGTGATTTTTGCCACTCTAATATGGCCGCCATTCTCATGAACTAACAACGTAGTCCGTTGTGTAGATCGGTGCCTTACATTCATATATCACGCGGTCACGTGATCTTTATTGACACGGTAACCGCCGACAACGCAACGCGGAGAGTTTACAGAACAGAGGATAACGCGTAACTGATTGGCGTCTTTTCCTAAAGTAAGTTTATCTGGTGTAACGAGCAATCTCACACTGTTACATTTTGTTTTAATCTTTGCCGCTAACTCTTCGTTTTTTCTGACAGCACGCTGCTCAAACTTTATGAACACACGTGAGTCCGCATTTACCGTTCTATTTTTTTCATAGCACCAAAGGGCACACTAATGCACTGAATCACTGGGTTAAGCACACAAGTCACACTGTTAAAATACTGGTTATGTAATGTCAGTAACATATGTACAGAGTATCAAGATGCTATGTCCTTTATGTTTACAGATAAGCTCCCGGAAGAAGGGCATACTGCCCGAAATACATTGGAGCAGATATGAAAAGAGTCATATATGTATTGATTATATAAAACTTTGAAACGGAATGAAATACAATTCTGATTAAGAAGTTCTTTGAATGAGGGGGAGGCAAGATGGCCGCTACAGGGTTGTAGAGAGAAGTCGCACATCACGCTCTCTCTTGCCTAAAAGAATGACGCTGGTAATCTGAGCACAGATATGCTGTTATCCCGCGGGCTGAATTGTATCTATCCAAGTAGCATTATTGGTGATATTGGCAGAGAGTGTTGGCTCAAGCAAGCGGTTTTCTCAGCACTGCGAGGTTTGAAGATCTACTGGAGGAGCTTATTCAGCGCCACTACAGCATCCCGAGGGATGTCAACGCATAAGACGAAGGAGAAGCCTCCGTCGCTTTCAACCGGTACGACTGAAGGACCGGCACAACGAGACGGTACAGGACCAGGGGCAACACCAAAGATGCCAGCTACAAGTAAAAAACAGACCCCTGCACCTAGCGTGTTATCAAAGGCTCAGCAGAAGAAAGCAGAAAGAGCCGAAAGGAAACCGGAGCCAAGGTTGACGCTTGCCGCAGCGAGTAAGGCACAAAAAGAGACACAGCAGGATGTCGGCTCACGTGGAAAAGAAACATCCAGCTCCCAACGGGTGAACCCTCCCCCCAACAAGGATATGGTCGGTCTGAGGCAGCCTACCTTAACGGAGTCTTTTTCGGCCAAAATACAGCCTAATCCCCCGACGCTCGACGAGGAGACAGCCAGCGGCATGATGAGTCATCCTTCTGTGCTAGACGCTGGATCGGAGAAAGCCGTCCTCGAGGACGCAAGCGTCACGGTTGCCGAGCAACCGGTAGGAACGACCACAGAAGCCACGCATCCCGCGGAGAACGCCAGGCTCACAGAAGGAGCGATGATTACACCTAAGGTGAGCGGAAGGGGGCCAGGGGAGGCTGGAGACACTTTGGAGGCTTTGGAAAGGCAGAACAACACACAGATGCTGGATGCCTTGCTGTTAGTCGAGGCAGGGCTAAACATTGATAGCAGCCAGAGACAGGAACCCAAATGGGGGAGCCTGTTAAGCCTGGACTCACAGCAGGAGCGGACTGAGAACAAGAGAACCAGAGGGGGCTCTCCTGAGTTTTTTTCTGTTAACGAAGGTTCAGACTCTACCGACACAAGTGACCACGAGGGGGAAAGCTCCGCTGATCCTACCACAGACTCAGATAGGAGCGGAGGCTCCAGGGACAAAAGCACACAAAAGAAAAAGAAACTTGTGGCTAGACGGGATGGAGGGGGATCTCCGGGCAGCATGAATAAAAAATTATCGTGGGACTACTCAGCCACCTCTGGTGTATACCACGAAAGCAGTCATGGAGAAGGTGCAAGTGGAGGGTCGACTTTAAGGCTTCCAGCACAGAATGTAACAATGGAACTGATGTTTAATATATTAAAGCAGATACAGACTGAGGCCAGGACGGAAAGCCGTAGAGCAAGGCAAGATACAAAAAAGATCCAAGCTTCGCTCAGGAAAATAAACAAAAAGTACGAAGAAGTTGAGGAGAGGGTCTCCCAAGTGGAAGAACGAACTGGTAGATTGGAAGACGAGACAACGGACTTGCAGGTTTTCAAAGCGGAGCAAGTAAAGGTCGTGGAAGATCTGCAATGGAAGATTAAAGATTTTGAAAAACGCCAGAGGCGGAACAATGTGAGACTCCTAGGACTAGAAGAAGGGGTGGAAGGGCAGGATCCAAGAGGGTATGTTATTAAACTCCTGAAGGGGGCCTTCCCTGAGTCCCAGTGGCAGTGGGAGACGGAGGTCCAGAGAGCTCATAGATTCCCACTGACAGCGAAGAAAAAGCAAGGGGGTCAACAAGATATCTTGCCTAGGGCAATGCTAGTGTTCTTAGGGAATTTCCTGGTAAGACAGGAAATCATGGATAGAGCCAGGCCTGATTCCAAAAAAACATATGATGGTGTTACATTCTTTGCAAGACCTGACTTCTGTCACGTGACAATTGAGAGAAGATGGAAGTTAAGGCAGTTGATCACCCCTTTCCAGAAACAAGGCGCCGAGGCATATCTAATGTTCCCGGCAAAATTAAAAGTTATCAACGGGGGGCAGACCAGGATGTTCTTCTCAGAAATTAAGGCAGGAGAATTCCTGGCGGAACTTACAGAACAGCATAGGGGGAGGAACAGTAGAGGGAAACGTCCAGTCAAAACTCCATAGGACATATATAGCTTACCAGCTTAAAATGCTCAGGATAGGTTAGTAGGCATGGGTAGGAGAGAGAGGCGACACTACAACCTGTAGAGGCTTCACATAGGTCATAATTGACCTATTTGCCCCTAGAAGGGGGGGGCGGGATCTCAGAGGGAGGGGGGGAGCAGGGTGATAAGGAAGCTTGTTCGGTAAATACAGCACGTGAGGTGAAAATACACAGACACAATGTTTTTTGGGTAAATGCACTGAATACACTGGGTGAGGGGAGGAATAACGGGGACATCAGAAAGGAAACATTTAATAACTTTAGATGGCATTAAGGATCGCCTCTATAAATATTTGCGGTCTAAATGATGGGGGGAAGAGACAGAAAGTGGCTGCTATGTTAAGAATGCTGAAAGTAGATGTAGCCTGCCTCCAAGAGACGCACATAGAGGGGAACAATACATTTATGCTAGATCAAATGGGTTTCGATGTGCTCGCACATACAAGACAAGGATCTAAGACAAGGGGGGTGGCCATATTAGCCAGGAAGGGGGTCTTCAAAACTAAAAGAAAAAAAGAGGATCAATGGGGGGGATGGGTTATGTTCGAGGGAGAATCAGCGGCGGGATGCTGTACAATCGTTTCTGTTTATGGCTCCACAGATGATGAACCAGAGGTTTTTGAATTTTTAGACCAGGAGCTGTCGTTATGGCCGGAACCAATCATATGTTGCGGGGATTTTAATATTACCGGTTTGGCGGGTTTGGGTATGACAGGAGGGGGTACATATGTGGGAAGGAAGATAAGAACTTGTAAAGCTATATGCAATTTAGCGCGTCGTCATGTACTGGTGGATGTGTGGGCTCAGAACTACCCACTTGGGACTGGGAGTACATATTACTCGGCGCCACATAGGATGGTGGCCAGGTTAGATTACTTTTTGATTTCAAGCTCTCTGCTAGTGGTAGTCAGCTGGAGAGGCTCCCCAAGATATTATCGGACCATAATCCGCTTGTGCTAACTCTCCCTCCGGTCATTGGGGGGGGAAGAAAGCCTTACATTTGGACTTTTGCGAGAGGGCTTTTAAGAGAAGAAAACTATGTTAACAGAATGCGGATCTGGATTAGCCAATTTTGGGAGACTAATAGGGGCTCAGCCTCCGCTGGTATGGTCTGGGATGCCTTTAAGGCCGGTATCAGGGGGAGACCCTCTGTTACACGCTTCAGAGGACCAAGAAGGAGAAAGCCGAAATGGATAAAAAGTTCAGGGACTTAGCAGACTTAGAAGACCGCCTAATTTTAGCCATCTCTAACCAAGACCCAATAGAAGATATACTATTAAATATAGAGATGAACAAAGCAGAGGCTAGTGAAAGTATAGCTAGAAAGACGGCAGGTAATTACCTGGCTAAACGGGAGAAATGTTACGAATACAATGAGCGAGTAGGCCATCTCCTAGCAATCCAGACTAGACAAAACTTAGCGACAGGGGAAATGAAGGAAATAAACAATGGGGCGGGAGGCGTAGTAAACAAGGTAGCAGATGTTCGGGAGGTTTTCAGGAAATTCTACGCCTCACTCTACGAACAGACCCTTAGCAACACAAATTTAGAAATCACTGAGTATCTGACAGACATACCACATGTAGTGCTACAGGATGAGGAGAAGGAGGAGCTAGATCTCATATTTACTTCGCAGGAAGCACAGGAAGCGGTGATTAACCTTCCCTCTGGGAAAGCTACAGGTCCAGACCAGATCCCAGCAGAATTTTATAAAACTTTTTGGGACACATTGGGGAA
This sequence comes from Lissotriton helveticus, assembly GCF_964261635.1. Classification (NCBI taxonomy): domain Eukaryota; kingdom Metazoa; phylum Chordata; class Amphibia; order Caudata; family Salamandridae; genus Lissotriton; species Lissotriton helveticus. The sequence goes on from NC_136061.1 coordinate 1,960,883,760, forward strand.
CGATATGTATGAGACTCTTATCCAGGCACAGATAGGGAATTCAGTTCCACATTCCTGGGCAGGGCGGACATCATCGTGATACTTAAGAAGAACAAACCCCCGCTAGAACCAGGGTCTTATCGGCCAATAACGCTTATGAATGCGGATGCCAACATTTTTTCTAAGATACTGGCACAAAGGTTAAGTAGGGTTATAGAACACTTAGTTAGCACATCACAGCTTGGGTTTATTCCAGGGAAAGGGACCACTCAGCACACAAGACAGATGATTACTATTCTAGATGCTATGGAGGTTGCAGGGGACCCTGTCGCGGCTGTATTCCTGGACGCGGAGAAGGCCTTCGACAGGGTCTCCTGGAACTACCTGTGGAAAGTGATGGAGTGGTTTGGTATTGGCAAGGGCTATATTAAGGCAATTCAGGCGTTATATTCAGACCCTACTGCCAGAGTAAGAATCAAAAAAGGTTCCACTGAGTCAGTGCAGATAAGGCGCAGGACAAGACAGGGTTGTCCAGCATCACCGCTTCTGTTCGCCTTGTACATTGACCCTATTTTGCATACACTAGAAAGGAACAACATGATCCCTCCAATTAAACTGCACGGCAAAAACTACAAAGTTTTCGCGTATGCGGACGATGTGGCCATCATTACAACTAACCCAGAAAGGGCTCTACCGGAGATAGAGAAGGAGGCAATAAGTTTTGGAGCAATCTCAGGATACCGGATTAACAAAGAGAAAAGCAAATAGTTCAGAACAGTTTTATGACATATCAAGACACTAGAGTGGTCGAGGAAGCAACATATTTGGGGATAAAAGTCACTGCCGATTTAGACAGACTGGTAGAGCTTAATATGCGACCCCTATTAAGTAAAGTAAAGGAAAATACCGAAAGGATACACAATCTGCATTTGACTTTGATGGGTCGTATAAACGTGATCAAGATGATTACATTCCCAAGGTTCTTGTATTTGTTCAGAGCCATTCCACTGCTTTTTGACCATTTATGGTTCAATAAAATAGAAGCAATAGTAAATAAATTCATTTTGGCACAGGGTAAGACTAGGAGAGCCTATCGACACCTTACACTACCAAGGGAAAAGGGGGGATGGGGGGCACCAGACATTAGGCTCTATTACTGGGCTGCAGCTATGCAGTATTTCCAGGGGCTAATTGGGAGCGGGGGAACTGAGCAAGGGGATGACACACCTGGCTTCGCTAATGTATATACGGCACTGCTGGGTGATGGGGCTGAGAATGGGTTCCTGAACACAATTGACTTTAGCTACTTCAAACACACAAGGTTCAAGACTGTACGAGCTGCTTACAGTATTTGGAAGGCGATCTAAAAAAAAAATGGGCCTAGGCAGACATAATAGCTATACACGTCTGTATACGAATCACTCTCTACCTGTGGATATTTTTAGGGATACGGTTATTAGGGACTGGGACAACAAAGGGATTAAGAAGGTCGGGAACCTCATGGATCAACAGGGGGGCATCCTGCAGTTGCATGATCTCCAAATAAAATTCAAGATAGCAGGCAGCAGCTTCTTTAAATATCTTCAGGTAAGAAGTTACCTCTTAAATAAACAGGGGGGTGCACTGGGCTTCGGTACATGCCACATAATGGACTATATAGAGCGCTGCACTCATTGTACAATCCGGCAGCTATACGCAGAACTGTATGTATATAAAAGCGATGACAGGGCTAAATTTGCCACGAAGTGGGTAGAAAAAGTGGGATCACAGCCGGAGGGATTTCAACTCTCCTTAGATCTGGGTCGTACGGTGTTATGCTCAGCAACTTTACAGTCGCAGCATTATAAGACCCTATACTCGCTCTACCACACCCCTGCTAGAATTGCACAATGGGGAGGCAACTCGGGAATAACTTGCCCGCGCTGCGATTCAACTAATGCAGACATTGTTCACATGTTCTCACAATGCCCACAACTGTATTCTTTAAAGGTTGATATTGAGAATTTTATTGAGGGATCATTGGGTTTAAAGATTAAGCTTTCAGATGAAGTAATACTGTTGGGGGTGCTGGCAGGGGCAGCGGGTATTCCCACGGAGTTCCTGTTTATGGTAACTGCAGTTTATCGAATATGCATAGCAAGATCATGGCTCGATAGGGTACCACCAACCTTCCAAAATTGGATCGCCGGGCTACTCTCAACTTATAACCTGGAAAAAGCAATATATGACAGAAAGGGACGAAGAGGTAGAATTCTGGGCGGGAAGATATGGCAACCTATAGCAAATTGGAAAAATGCGATGATTAACGGAGAGGCGACCGCTGTTGCTATCGGCAATACACCTGCCGTCATGGTTTGAAAAATGTAATCTTTTGGATCCTATGTGTAGTATTCATTGTGTAATGAATTAATTGGTAAATACTTGGCTTATGGTTGAAATGATATAATTTGTATAAGTGTGCTGTAACATTCATTGGACTTCTTGGGAAAAATTGCTAAAAAACTTTATAAAAGAAAAAGAAGTTCTCTGAACGAAATAAATAATTGGAAATTTATTTGAAATAATATTGAGGAGTCTTTATTCAAAGAACCAAAGGTGTGCCAAAACAAGGGATGCTTCCAATGCTTTTGTTATGATATGCCATGCTATGCTTTGTTTTGTTATGCTAGGTTTTGTTTTGCGATGTTTTGTTATGTTATGCTATGCTTTGTTTTGTTGTGCTATGTTTTGTTAGGCTATGCTATGTTTTGTTATGCTCTGCTATGTTGTGTTTTGTTATACTATGCTATGTTTTGTTATGCTTTGCTTTGTTATGCTATGTTTTGTGATGCTATGCTATGTTTTGTTATTCTATGCTATGATTTCTGATGCTATGCTATGTTTTGTTATGCTATGTTTCGTTGTGTTTTGTTATGCTATACTATGTTTTATTGTGCTATGCTCTGTTTTGTTTTGCTATGCTATGTTTTGCTATTCTGGTGTGTGGTTGTGTGTGTGGGTGTGCGGTTGTGTGTGTGCGGATGTGTGTGTGGGGTTGTGTGTGTGGGGGGTTGTGCGTGTGTGTGGGGGGTTGTGAATGTGGGGTTGTGTGTGGTTGTGTGCGTTTGTGTGGGTGTGGTTGTGAGGGTGTGTGGGTATGTATTTGTGTGTGGGTATGTGTGTGTGTGCGGTTGTGTGTGTGCGGTTGTGTGTGTGCGGTTGTGTGTGTGGGGTTGTGTGTGTGTGTGGTTGTGTGTGTGTGTGGTTGTGTGTGTGGGGGGTTGTGTGTGGGGGGTTGTGTGTGTGGGGTTGTGTGTGGGGGGTTGTGTGTGGGGGTTGTGTGGGGGGTTTTGCGTGTGTGGGGTTTTGCATGTGTGTGGTTGTGTGTTTGTGGGGTTGTGTGTAATGGGTTGTGTGTGGGGGGGTTGTGTGTGGGGTTGTGGGTGTGTGTGGGGTTGTGGTTATGTGTGGGGTTGTGTGTGTGTGGGTTGTGTGTGAGGGTTGTGGTTGTGTGTGTGGGCGGGTCGTGTTTGTGTGGGGTTGTGTGTTTGTGTGTGGGGGGTTGTCTGTGTGTGTGTGGGGGGGTTGTGTATGTGGGGGGTTGTCTGTATGTGGGGTTGTGTGTGTGTGGGGTTGTGTGTGTGTTGGGGGTTGTGTGTGTGTGGGGGGTTGTGTGTGTGTGTGGGGGGGGTTGTGTGTGTGTGGGGGGGGGTTGTGTGTGGGTGTGTGTGGGGGGGGTTGTGAAGGGTCGGGCCTGTGGCTCGGAGAAGGGGCTCAGTTTCCCGAGGGAGGGCTACTGCCTGCTTGGCCCAGATGTTACAGTCTGCTCGAGAGTCTCTGGCACCGTCAGAGATGGAGATAACATTCGTCCTGGGGGGTAAATAGTAGGAGGGAAGTGCGGGGGGAGAGAGGGAGGAGGGAGATCACAAACAGAGTGTGAGAAATTTAAAACAAGCCGCACAGGACTAGATGCTTGACCGCCATTATTTAAGATGTAAATAAAAAAATTTAAAAAAACGAGTTGGCCGAGCCGTGTGGAAACACATTTATTGCGAGGGTGTAACACCCCAAACACCTTCCCCATCCCTAAAGATGTGCCTCTCTCCCTGCAGGCTCTGAAGAGACAGCTGTGTAATGGGAGGGACTGTCCGTGCTGGTTGTGAAGTCTTAGGGACTGTTCGAACAGGCTCAAACTAAAGACACATAACGTGAGTCTCCGCATGGTCTGATGACTAAAGAGTGAAACTCAGGAGAAGAAATGTACCCAACAAAGACACACCATTACAGGTCCCGCCCCCACTGGGCACTTCGCAGCAGTCACCGTCTGGAATTCCGACAGAATTCCCCACAGAACAGCAGGTAGCCGAGCGGGGGAGGGGCCACTGTCTGTGTGAGGAGAGTTGACTGCCTCAACTGAAATGAATGTGCAATATCCTGAGTCACCACATCAGAATGGAAACACCGCTCTCTGCAAAGGGAAGGACGGTTCCAACAACACGCACAACACAGAACAAATACTGGGCACAACACAGAACAAATACTGGGCGGATGCCACACTCCTAACACGTCCAAGGAATCATGGCCGGTGTCGAGAAGTAAGCCAAAACTGGCGAAGCTTGTGCTTGTTTAAAAGGCACGTTGTCTATCACGGGTGATGTGGGACCATTTGCAGACAGTTTAGGGCTCACAGGAGGTGGTGTCTCACAGGCCATCAGTGTCCTGTTCACATGATGCCCACAAGTGCTTGCCACAGCATGCCTACGAGAGTGCTCAACAGAGTTGAGCAGGATTATAGGGACCTGCAGGGCCTACCAAGGTCTCATCATCCAGGATCAGCCGAGGACTATGAAGCTTGGTGAACGGGAAGGCCGTCGACGTCATGTACATGCCATGGATTGTCCCGGAGTCCGAGAGGCCTGTTGTGGGGGGAGCAGCCCTGTGTAGCGTCCTCACAGCGTATGCTTGGTGATAAAAGTATGTATTTAAGTGTAAATTTGCGGTTTACCGAAAACAAATCCGCAAGTGCTCCTACAGGCACCATATTTCCAAATAAATTCAAGAGAACGTGACTGTGACACGTGTAAACTGAAAGTGAACGAATCAGAAATACTGACTAAAAGTCTGTGCTCCATTAAAGCTACAGTATATGGTCACAGTACTCATAGCTTGGAGATTAATACAGTTGCGGTAATGAGTGCTACACTTGATATACTTTTATTACACCACAGTCATCCAACGGACTGCATATGTAATGTTCGTGATAAATGTCTGAGCCTGCGGCTGCGGGGATGCTTTCATGAAATATTCCCTTAATCTCCCTGTGCCTACCCAAACAAGAATAGTTGGCATTATGTGTATTTACAAACTGAACGTAACTGAAAATATGGAAGTTCCAACTTTGTGAAAGACTGTGACAAGTGAGGCATTTAGTGTGGGACGTGGGTAGTTACTGGGGGTATTTGGCAATGGGTGGTGAGACGGCATACTTACCTCCCATCCGCTGGTACTGAGTGATCACATAAGAGAGTTTTAGAGGAACAACTATGGCACTCGCAAACTCGTAGTGAAAAAAGCGGCCGTGAAATTAAATTAAAAGCGGCCGCGAAATGAAAATAAAAGCGGCCGGGAAATGAAATTACAAAAAAAAAAAAAACAAGGTAATGTTTGAGAATGGAGAAGGGGTGGGGCGATGAGAAGCTCGGACAGGACAGCAAGTATTTAACAGCGGGAAGGGGTTGATTGGGGGACGGGGGAGAAACCAGCTGCTGAGCGTAAGCGCGAGCCTTTGAAGTCTGTTGCGAGGCAAATGGTGGTTTGTGACGTGGCTGGTGTGGCGGGGGGCGGGGGAGTGGGAGGAAAATAGGGGGATGGGGTGTGAGGCCAAGCGCGCGCCTGGCGAAGCGTCACGCTTCAGTAGACAACATGCATTGGGAGGAATCCGCGGAATCCGCTTGTTCAAGAGTGTTGTTTCCCCTGCAATAGTTCAGAGCTATAAATAGCTCGACCTAAAGAAGTGAAACCAGCTGTGTGGGAGAGCTCGGTGGGAGGGGATGAAAACATGGAGCATTTTTTTATTTAAGTAAATGAAGCCCGTCCGCGACAAATGGTGGGGGCGGGCACACGAATGCCGAGGCCTCAATGCACGCACCGCTGTTCGCTCCCTTGCAATGCTTCACATTACAATGCAACATTCTGTTAAAGCCAGACTCATTGCCATTGCCAATGCTTGTTAACTATAGTGAACTAGGACATTCCAAACTGCACTCTCTTTCCTCCCACTCACTATGTCCATTTTTCCCAACCAGCTTCCTTGAACACTTTAGTGTAATAAAAATAAACTTTTTCTTTAAAATATATTAGGCCCCTCTCTGTTTCCTTATTCAAATGATACATATTCATATTTTGTCATGAAGCTCTAAACATTAGTCAATGTGTCTGCTTTTACACACTTGTGTTTATCTAGGCAGGTTTTCATACTCATTTGTTGGCATATCTTAAAGTGCACCAGAATAAAGAGGGCAGATGAGACCTGCAGACTGTGCTAACACCTAGAAGCAAGTTTGGATTTGCATGCCTTAACCCATAACCTACAAACCGCCTCAGGGAGCTATAGTTTCGTAATAGTCAGTGGAGAGAAAGACAATGAAAAAAGGCACTGATGGCCACTAAAGTCCTAAACATTAAATCGCTGAAAAGTTTGCCGCAAAAATCTAAGCCTTTTACAAAGTTTAAAGGGGAGTGTCCAGAGAGTAAATAAACAAGTGATTATCCACAACAGTGGGTAATATTAGAAGGATGCAAGCGTTTGTTTGTAGAAAGGTTAAGCAATATTGCTTAGAAAGACTCAACCCTGCTGCCAACTCAAAACTCATGGCAGGAACGAGTGGATTAGTGTTCAACCAGCCCGTGATTTTCAGTACAAAGAGATTAGTGATTACCTCGTGGTCAAAACTTAAGTTTCGAAACATGTGCCCACCAAGTGGAAATTCGACACGTGTAGTCTGTGCTAGCAAAGGATGGCAGAAAATATAAAACACACGAATGCATTTCAGAATTTAAAATATAAACACTACTGTATCGAAGTCCGGCCCCATCCCCAAAGGGGCTCATTGAGCCTGTCTCACGCCTACAAGAAGGGGGGATTACAGGGCAACAGCAGACGGAGGGGGCGGGGAGGGGGCTGGGAGGAGAGGCGGAGCTGAGAGGAAACCAAAGAAAGGTGAGAAAAGGAAGAGCAGGAAAAGAAAGCGGTTAGATGACAGCTTCACTCTGAGAAGGAATGTCGAAGAGTGGGGGGGAAAGAGAGGAGAAGGAGTTGCGAGGGAAAGCAAAACGATTACAGGAGAGCGGCTGCGATAGGAAGGGACGCACTTAATGAGCCATGAAGGCTTAATGAGATTAGAAAGGCAGATGGAAACTGCGCGCGTTCACGCGCTCATGCACTGCAAGCTGTAGCCAGCACATTTTTTGGGTAGCATTTTTTGAAGCCCTCTTTACTTAAGGTCTTGCCGGCTCAGCGCTGTGCACTGGAACAGGCTCGACCTAAAAACTGTAGATAGCGCAATACACACAGACCATCCATTCTCTGCCCCTTTCAGGGACACAAACCCACCTTCCCCCGCCCCTTCAAACACACCACAGGTGCGTGAATTGGAACCGTCTTCAACTTCTGTATTAATGAGAGTCACCATTTTGAACATAGGAGCAACTCCAAAGATGATTGTGTAGTGTTACACTGAGCAGCAAATCCAGTTGCGTGTAGGCGCTGCAGCCGACCAGGCACCAAACACTACGCCTGTGTGAATTACATCTGGCCAATCTGTGGGCGAGCGGTGGCGAGTGCAGCGACGCGCAGCGCCTTTGTGAATTACATCTGTACAATCTGTGGGCGAGCAGCGGCGAGTGCAGCGACGCACAGCGTTTACCTTGCAGGAGCGAGCGCGATAACTGCTAAAAGAGGGTGCTGCTCTCGTAAGGGAAACGCCAAACGTGCACGAGTCGCAATAGAAACCATTCGAAAACATGCACGCGTTAAGGCAAAATTCCTGGGTGATGGCTAAAGGGACCCTCCTAAGCAGCGTTTGCGAGCTGCGTAGGCGAGACCTAAAAAAGAAAAACAAATTAACCCCCGCCCGAGGCAAAAAAAAATTCTACAGTATTCTATACAATTGGCATCTCTAAACATGTTTAACAATTCAAACATTGGAGTTATGTTCAGTTATCCTTTTATAAAATGCAGCCCAATACGATATTGAAAATCATGTATCCGCAGCCTCGCCTCCCTTAACCCCTCCCATGCTGGTGACGGAACCGCTCCGTCACCTGCCTCGGTCGCGCTGTGCTGATGACGGAGCGGTTCCGTCACGGCCCGCTCGGCGCGCCTGCGCGGCGCGTTATATTGAGCGGGCGGGGCCGTGACGGAACCGCTCCATCATCAGCACAGCACGCCTGAGGCTCGTGACGGAGCGGTTCCGTCACGAGCATGGGAGCGCCACGCGGCCCATCCTCCCCCCTAGCACTCCGGCAGAATTACCGCCGCAGCCAAGGGGTTAATTGTGAAAGCATCCAGAGTGCGATTCTTTATTTTTTTTTTAAAAAGGGCCTGTGGCCTTGAGAATTATTTGAAGTGAATGGGGAGCCTAGTTTGAGGACCTGTGCTTTAAAAAGATGCTCCACTTTTAAGGAGGTGCTTCCCTATGTTCTGTACTGACGATAAGGGAGTAAGACTTGTATGGCGAGTGACAGGTGCTGTTGCAGCCAGGGGGAGGCTTACAAATCACATACCCAGGGCTTTAAGTGGGCCGGGTCTCACCGGTGCTGAGCAGTGGTAGTTTTTTAAAGCGACCCTCGAAACGGTTCTCTATTGGGCTCTGTTTGTTGCCCTGGCACAGCAGGGCTCGAAAAATCATTAAAAATGCACTAGATCTGCAGGTCTAGTAACCTACAAAATCTCCTCGACCTAACTGAAATGCACTTGACCTCTGACTCTGAAAACTGAGCAAATGTGACAAGTTAAGATTTAAAAGCATTTCTATTTCTCATTTACTTTGTGAGCAATAAAGATGCCTTTAAATCTTGCTATTTTGTCACATTTCCTCTGCTTTCAGAGGCAGAGGCCAAGTGTCAGTTTGTCTTCCTACTCGCCAGAAAGGGCGAGTAGGACCTAAAAATAGCTTGTCCTGAATTATTCTGACTCACAAATGCGAGTAGTCGAGTGAATTTTTCAAGCCCTGCACAGGCGGTTCGTTTTTTTCTAGACTGCAGTGACAGCAGGCACATCGATGTGCCCTGTGCGCACACTGCTCACTTCTCAGTAGTGGAGAAGTTACGGCATGACGTCATGCCAAGTGGATGTTCATGGGGAAGGGAAATCCTTTAAAGACAGTCATCTTCTCTCTGGATTTCCCTTCTCTTTTTGAAACTCAAGAGCAGCAACATTGTTGTGGTGTCACCAGGGCTTTAAGTAGAAGCTTTTTCAATACTATATACAGCCATAGTTGCTGCTTTATCTTATGCAACTATCAATCATTGACAAGGCCAATAGTCCTGACTTGTTGTAGGTATGATGTTACTTGTATCATATCTGGATGCAATGACAGAAACAGCAAAATTTAAGTGGTGCGGCACACTATGCTAAGCACAACTTTTTAGCTTCTGTGTTTTTAAGCCACGCCCTTAATTACATTGGCCATGCCCCTTTAAGCCCTACTCCCCCCTCCCCCCATCCGTTTTTTCATCCCACTTAAAGCCCTGCACATAACTATGATTTTCCTGGACTCATTTTCACTTTCCGCGCTAGTATAGAGAGCAATGGGATCAGCCGACTGGAAATCTTTCCCACCCTCCAAAAATGGTTTCATCTTCATCAATTTCATTTGAATCACTCTTTCGATCTGACTGCCCTTGTATACTAAAAACTGGTGACTGGAAAGGCATGAATGACCATATGTGTACACAGCGATCCCCAGAGGAGCAACTGGAGGGGGTACGGGGGGGTGGCAATGGACAGAGTGGAGATGCAGGGGTCTGAAAAGGGGTGAAAAAACAACAAATCCTCGCTAACAACTAAATGGTCTTTTTTTCAAGACCTATGAAGTAGTCGGGTGCGCCTGCAATAGGATGGACGCCAGACCAGCCAGCCTACGGCAGCTCAAAAACTGTCTGTGTGTGTGTGCCCGGGAAGCTGTCTCACCCGGGCTGACACACACGATGGGTGGGTGGGGAGGGGTGAAGCCCTTTGAGCCCTATGGGCGTTGCACGAAACCGCGATGCTCCGATCCACTGCGCCACCGCGATCCGCTCCACGAGTCAGCTGCTAGATCAGATCCACTGCGCCGCTGCGACCCCTGCCACCCCACGAGTCACAAGTTGCACTCTACACTCCTGGACCTGGCGCAGGAAAAGAGGGCGGCCACGGACCCCCTCCGCATCGGCACCTGAGACCGAGTTCCCGGCTCCAGCTCTCCTCTCACCCCCAGCCTGGAGCTGGAGAGTGCCGGCTGCCAGTGCAGCACCAGGATGGACACTGCCGGGCCGACCCCCCGCGAGACGACGAGGTGCCCAGCCGGGGACGTGGACACTGCAGCACATTCCGCCTCCCGCAGCAGCGCGGGCACAGAAACGAGCGAGACATGCAGGACAATGTTATATACCAACCGAGCCTGAACTCTGAAATCGGCGCTGCCTGACTCTAAAATGGCGCCTGCGGAGGACATAATGCCTCGTGATAACTCCAGACCATCTCAACAGCCAGTTCCTCGCCAAGGAATCCTGTCCTATGCTGCGTCCCCCCTCTGACTCTACTCCATGGAATCCTGCTCTCTGTGTTCTTCTCCTGATTCTTGACTTTCGTGACTTATGTGCTTCCCGCCTTGTTTTGTTTTTTGAGATGGTCTCTGTCTATACCCACGACCTGGACCCACCATTTTGTCTGATGACCCTTGATCGTTTTTCTCTTTTTCCTGGACGGCCTTAAATTTATATGTACATGTGTATTATATAATTGTCCAAGCCTAATTGCTGTTAAAATGTATTCCTGTGTGAATTTGTTATTTGTATATATAAGAATTCGAACCACTAGTATATGTAGTACACTTTTATACTACCATTCCTACGTGATTTTAGAGTTTAGCCCTTTGTATCTCTTCCTTGAATGACTTTCAACTTGTACATGTACAATTTTTTCCTGTTTTTATCTCTTCCTTGTGTGACTTTACACCTTGTACATTTGCAATTTATTTTCCTGTTTTTATCTCTTCCTTGTGTGACTTTACACCTTGTACATTTGCAATTTTTTTTCCTGTTTGTATCTCTTCCTTGAGTGACTTTCAACTTGTACATGTACAATTTTTTCCTGTTTTTATCTCTTCCTTGTGTGACTTTACACCTTGTACATTTGCAATTTATTTTCCTGTTTTTATCTCTTCCTTGTGTGACTTTACACCTTGTACATTTGCAATTTTTTTTTCCTCTTTTTATCTCTTCCTTGTGTGACTTTACACCTTGTATATTTGCAATTTTTTCCCTGTTATCTCTTCCTTGAGTGACTTTACACCTTGTACATTTACAATTTGTTCCTGTTTTTATCTCTTCCTTGTGTGACTTTACACCTTGTACATTTGCAATTTGTATATGTTTGTATCTCTTATGTAACTCATGTAATCCAAAGTCCTTATGTAACGCAACTGGTTCTTTTGTAAAGTGCTCTGACACCTTCGGGTTATGTTCGCGCTATATAAAAGCGCATTAAATAAAATAAAAAATAAAATAAAATAAACAAGCTGATTAGCAGGCTCCCTCAAATACCATTTAGCACCTCCATCCAGCGGTTCTATGGCTCTACCTCTAAACCCCTTCTCCCAACACCTGCCACCGAAACCTTTGATCCAGTCTTCTTCCCCCCTCCTACCTCCACACTTCGGAATCCGTTATACTTGCACCCCCTTTGTTGTGTCTTTTACACTAATGTTTTTGCACCTATCCTTGTAATACAGACGTTGCACCTTTGATGATTCCAGGGTACGTACAGGTCCAACTACCAACTATTCCCCTACCTGCACGTCGCTTAGTCCCACCCGCAAGTAAAGCTCTTTGTGACGCTGTGCCCAGTACACTTAGGGCAGGGGCTTCCTACATGCTTCCAGTTTGGGGATTCGTGGGTCTTATGATGGGGTCAGTTCGGGCATAGGGCACAATTCTATTACAGGACCGGAGGCTTCGGATTATGCTGTCTCTTTCTTTACAATAAAAACATCACCCAAAAAGATATGGATACCATGAGAAAAATCGCTAATAACAGACATCAAGTGTATAAAGGCTGACAGAGGAGCATTGGTGATCCTCAACATGGAAATGTATGAACGAAAGGTCATGGAACATATCTTGGATAAAGACACGTACGTACATGAAGCTGGAGGGCAATCCCACTAACAATTTTAAAGAGATCTTGAAAAAAATACTGGATAAAGCCCTGGAGGAGGGCACAATAAACGCAAAAACATACAAATATTTGCTACAAACACATCCCAAAAGTCCATCATTCTATATGGTCCCGAAAATACATAAATCATTGGAAGATCCTCCTCTCAGGCCCATTGTGTCCACCAGAGGAAGCCTACACGAGCCAGTAGGAAAGTTCCTTGATAGATATTTACAGCCCACGGTAAGAGGAATGACGAGTTACATCAAGGATACAAAGGATTTTTTATTGCGTTTGCAAGCCATTGAAATGAATGAAAACGACTATCTAATCATGTGCACAGCTGATGTAAAATCGCTGTACACCTCAATACCACACGCGGGTGGAATAGAAGCGATGGAAATGGCTATTCTTAACACAGACATCGAACCTTCCATGCAAAAAATCCCTTATGGTATTGTATTTCTATCTAGGACCCTAATTCGATATTCCTAATTTATGCCCTTATATGGTTATAATACATAATATCCTTATAAAGGCATAAGAATCATATCCATATTTAGTCGTAGCCCATGCAGTCCACATTAAGCAAGGCTACTTCCCCGGACACCGGGGTAGGCGTATTTAGAAGCACCAGTTGAGTAGGTTAGTCAATGTATATATTTTATCCATTTTAAAGTATCATATGGCTAAGAAACCATATCCATGCTTACAGTATTATTTTATAATACTCCTTTTACTGTACGCACTTTACTTTACTATAAGTATTGCAATTGTGGCAATTCATTTCTCTTGCATGAGAAAGATGACTCCTCAATAAATAACACCTTTTATTGAAAACGCCCGTCTCTCTATTTCTCTGCACTCTGGTGAAACTAAGTACGCACGATTGACTAAGTGAAATAGCTGTCTATTGTTTTCACACGACTCTAGAGATACACTCTTATTCTGAGGGAGCAAAGTTGTCATGTTTTATGGTTGTGAGAAGCTAATCCCTTCTTGTCTATCCAGGGAAGTTAAACTCCTCCTTGTTTATTTGAGACAGTTTCTAGTGACCTCTGAGCTAGCTGGCAAAACTAATTAAGTCTAATATAGTCAGTAGAGACCTAGATGACCTCAGTCCTACGTCTAAACTGCTGTTTATATTATTCCAATGCGCAGAGCCTATTGGGAATATAGGAACTACACTACATGGCGCCCAACGTTTGGTAAGGCGATAAATCTAACGCAAGACGTTAGAGTAACTCAGTCGTGCTTTTTCACACAGACCCTTTTCCCGTAAAAACTCCAATAGACGTCTGGAGTGGGTAAAAGGTTAAAATCCGCCGGAACTTAGTAGGAAGAGATTACTATGTATAGTTTTTGGTTTAATCAACGTTGAAGGATACAGTGTTCCAAAATATTGTGCACCTAATCTTTGTTTCCTTGAAACTTGATCTGCAACAAAAAGATTTCTGTTAGTAAAAATGACGGAAAGTGAAGACGAAAGGGAGGAAGCTAGAATAGCAGCTCAACTCCTAGCGGATGACACAAGTCTCCAACAGAATGACCCGAATGCTATACTCATTCCGGTCAACATAAGAAAAACTATAACTCTTAAACTTATAGAAAATGGACAACATCACGAGGTGGTACAGTCATATTCGTGGTAGAGGCCCATGAATATCGGCAGACAGAGGTATTCTATTCATGGATAAACTTTCCAGCAGCAAACGCTGTAACACACGAATTCCACTAATATAAAATAGAGGAACCTCCGGATGTACACACTCTTTTCGAGGATTTTGAAATCCCATTAAATTACCAAGAGCACCTGCTCTGGTTTAAAGGCGCCCTAAAACATCAAAATCACATCACCAGGCTCGGTCCACTAGGTAGACCAGGAGCAACGTGGCCGGTTCTAGCCAGCTACACACCACACCCCGACATTGAAACAATGACAGACCGGGAACTTTTAGCTCAGCTAAAAATACTAATTAAAATACATAGACAATTAGTTCAATATGTAATGCGGACTTCAACAGTCCAACCAGCTATTAACATTCCACAGATGACCCCTCATCAGGGGAACACAAACAAAATTACACCACAGAACATACAATCATGTCTTGGTAAAGTACCCTCAAAACGGGAACAAATTCCATTCTGGTTAGCACAAAAATCACTCAAATAGAGGCAGTATTTCCTGATACTACCCCTACTGAGAAACACAGAATTCTGACTATCTGTCTTCCAATGGGGATCGCACCACATGTGGAGGACTGTGACACTTGGGGCACAGTCTTTGCTTCCATCTATAAAAAAACACATGGTGTTCCGTTTATGGCGATAATACCAGATGTGCTAAGACAGATTCAAAATGAATACGGTCCAGAACCTGCTTTAACTCTGGGTATGAAATTACTGAAATACTTCAAGCAGGTCTCGGCTATATTATTAGCCAACATAAAAGGAGAAGCAGCATCTGTGGCGATCCGCCAGAAATTGAAAGAAACAGCTATAGCAGAACAACCATTTGAACTTGCCAGAATCATAGAAAATCCTATGAAGAACTAGGAAGAGATAGTTTGGGTGGGAAACCAGTAAAACCCCAACTAACTGAAAATCCTGAAAAACCATTTATTAAAAATAATCTAAATACTCCAAAAATTAGTTGGGATGGTAATAAACAATCCACTCCCAAAGAAAACAGATTCCAGTCCAGAGGAAGGTCTCCTCAACGAAGAGAAAGATCTCCTGACCGAGGAAACAAGTCTCCCCA
The DNA here is from genome assembly GCF_964261635.1 of Lissotriton helveticus. Classification (NCBI taxonomy): domain Eukaryota; kingdom Metazoa; phylum Chordata; class Amphibia; order Caudata; family Salamandridae; genus Lissotriton; species Lissotriton helveticus. The sequence continues at coordinate 1,960,898,897 of NC_136061.1, forward strand.
GAGGGAGCCCTCTGAGAAAAGATACAACCTTAGAAATAGGGATAATCTGAAAAAACCTGATAGATATCAAGATATTGATACACTTCCCTCTCGATCTTTTCAGACTTCCTCGCAGAAATCGGAAAGAAGAGGACGGTCAGAAAACAGGGAAGAGCACGTCAAGTCCAAAGACAAGGAACCTGCTCATCAAAGTAAAAAATTACAATTTCCAAGAAAGAAGGTAGCCAGTATTAAAATAATTAAACATGCCGAGGATACTGAGGACACAACTGAAAAACAGAGAGTGGGCCCAGACAATGCTAGACAGCGCAGCAGAAGTGACCATAGCTCGCAAGATACTGATGAATCTTCTGGAGACAGTGGACACGAATTAATACATTCAGGTGGAAACTGCAGATACCAGAGTTAGCAAACCTCATAAAATATACGAAATAACATTACGAATAGAGGGTGATAAGACCAGGAAAGTAAGGGGACTCTTTTGGGATAACCTTTCGAAAGGCTATGACATCCTTCTAGCTGAGAAAGACTGGCCACCAGAGTTTGTCAGGGAGTGCCCTCATGGCGAAGAAATGATTATGCCTGCCTTCTCAAATCATATTTCAATTCATAAAAAATCCTTATATGCGGGAAAATGGGCAGTGGCCCAAGCTCCTGCATTATATAAAAATCATGTAGGATGGGATGAGGACTCTCCTCCTCACAAAATCCAGTTAAAATGTCAACCAACTGCACAAAGGCAGTACCCAATTAAGCAAGAAGCTAAAAAACAAGTCAGGGAGATCTTATATCAACTTGAATACCAGGGGGTGATTAAAACATGCACCTCACAAATGAACAATCCTTTGTTTCCTGTCTCCAAACCAGACGATTCATATCGTCTAGTATTGGACTACAGACACCTTAACTCATGTTGCAAAACATTTGCAGTGCAAAATTCACACAGTGCAGCACTAATGAATAACATCATGCGCAAAAAATACAAAACGACATTAGATATCTCTAATGGATTCTTTTGTCAAAACATTGCACCTGAAAGCAGATATTTGACCGCTTTCTCAATAATGGGGTCACAAAAAAAATGTGTCGACTCCCACAGGGATTCAAGAATAGCCCAGGATTATTCTCAGCAAGGGTAACAGAGTTACTACAAATATATGATGATGAGGCATTATCTTATGTCGATGACATCTATCTCACAGATGATGACCTGGAGACACATTTGAAAAGAGTGAACACCATAATACTTGGGTTTGCAGCTGAGGGTTACAAATTCGACTTTAAAAAGTCACGAATTGCCCATCTAACAGTCCTGTTTTTAGGATATGAACTATCAAGTGAAGGCAAGAGCCTAGCAGACAACTTCTTAGAGAAGTGCGCTGTACTCCAAGCACCTAAAACGCTGAAGAACTTACAATCAATACTAGGTTTTCTGAATTTCGGAAGAACATACATTCTAAATTATGCGGAGAGGGTTAAACCTCTCTATGAATTAATAAAACCTGATTTCAAACCAATCAATTGGACTCAGAAACACACAGAAATTTTGAGATCATTGCAAACAGACATGTTAGCTAAAACAAAATTACAAACTCGCGAAAACGTAAGCAACCTTGTAATCCGAGTCATCCCACAAAGATGCGGATTCACATACCTGACCTCTAATGAGGGAGAAACGGTACCAATAGCTTACAAATCACATTTGTACACACAAGCTGAAAAGACATTCAGTCTTATGGAAAATATTGTAAATGCGGTTCAAACTGCTGTAGCAAAAGAAAGAGCCCAAGCCCAAGGCAGAAAGATAACTGTTTTAACAGCAGAATCAGCCTTTGAGGCATTAACAAGCCCACGCAATTTGACTGCTGTGGCATTAGATCCAAAATGGATACAATGGGAAAATTCTCTTGCTGCAGAAGACGTGAAATACTATTTTGACCCGAAAATGAAAAAACGGAAAGATCTAAAATATGAAGAAGAATATCCTCTGCCAATCGAAATTCTGCCTCTCGAACAATACACATGTGTAATCTACATGGACAGATTTTCACAACACTACGATCTAGAGAAAAAATCCTACAACGCAGCGTGCGCGATTGTTAAAGGTCGCTGGCGCTTGGGTAAATTCAGACCATTAATTTCCAAAACTGAATCACTCAAACTGCTCAACTCAGCGAGCTGAAATAAGATCTTTAAAGATGGCCCTTGAAAATGCCGATCGTGAATTCTCGACACTAATAGTGTGCGATTCGCATTACTGCGTCAAGTCTTACAATAATGACATGCAGAACTGGGTTCAAAACGATTACAAAGATGACACAGGTGCCACAATTAAGCATAAGAAGCTTTGGGAACAGGTAGTTCTTTTACAGAAAGAACTACAAAAGACTCACGTGATACATACACTGAGTCATCAACGTGATGGCGTTCACGTTGCAGGGAATTCATTGGCTCAAAGAGCCACAGCGGAAGCAGCTAAACCGGCTTCCGTAGCCACAAAAAAGCGTTCAGAAAAATACATAGACGTTTTTACCATGCTGGCGGTAAAAACGTCTTCAAAAGGCGACTGTGCAGCACTACCTGTGAACTATCCACTCAATTATACATACATAATTGATGCAAACTCTGTTCCTTTTGCTCGAATCCCTGGAGTGGGGGATAGAGTAATTCCAAACACGAACAGGAGAGTCTTTTTAATAGCAGACGCACACATGGGATTGGGTCTAAGGCACCAAGAGATCAAGGAATCTCTAAAAGAATTACAATCAGAATACTGGTGGCCTGGGATGAGCCTGCAACATCACAAATTTGCAATGGGCTGTCCAAACTGCAACAGAGATCGCAGTGGCGAACCGACCGGAGAGTTGCCATGGCTCTTCGTTTAGATAGCATAAGGCTATCTATACGCAAAAATCCAACAGGAGAAATGCGTCCCATTAATGTTTAAGACTAGATTCACTTAAAAATGCAGACACCAGCACTCGGCTGACGCCAGAACTGTTATACAAAGAGTCCGTATCGGCACATACGCAATTGGCATGCTACATTCTGACCAGGGTCCTGCGTTTAGCTCTAGGGCTTACAAGGAGGCCATGAACAGCATGGGCATTGCATTGCGGTACTCTTGTCTCTTCCATCCTGAAGGAAATGCGGTAGTGGAAAGAAAAAACCGGGACATAAAGCAATCTATAACGGCGACGGTATTAGGTTCGGGTGATGGGTGGGTCCAACATTTAACAAGGTTCCAACGTAGTCTTAATAATCTGCCAAGAAATTCTCTAAAAGGTTTCAGTCTGTACGAACTATTGTTCGGTACTAGAATGCATATTCAGAACCTTGATAGTCAGACTTCAGTGGTAGAAGAAAAATGCTTTGATATTAAAGACGTTTGGCTGTTTTACAGGACTTAAATGAAACAAGAAAAGGCCTGAGCAACGTAAAGTTAAAACAGCAGCCGACAGCCACTGAAGATAAACCACCTGTCCCAGCAAGACCTGTCTGGATTCCAAAGATTGGGGATCTGGTCAGGGAGAAGATCGCGGTGAAGAAGGAATTTGGGCCTTCTTACAGAAAAGCAGTACCTGTCTTAGCTGTCAGTGGAACAAGATCAGTTGTACTACCGCCCCTTGCTGGTAAAAAGGAGAACCGAGTTGTATCCATCGACCTGGTGAAACCACAATCATGTGGCCAATAATAAGTAGTAGGCCCAGTGGACTCCCAAGAAATAGCAGAATACCAAAATTTGCTACAATACAAGAGGTTCAAACTGAGATACTAATCACATTAGATAAACCTGCAGTGAATAAAAAAGGACTATGCAATAAAGCCATGGAACTTGTGCCTCTTGAAACACAAATTGCAACAGTTCGTCAAGAAACACCTGTCTACAATGATGTAGCCTCAGACTATGCTAATGAACCAAAGAAAAATCCAAAAGCAAATGAAAATCCGGAAGCGATTCCAACAATTGACAGAACTGCATCTGGCTACTTCATCAATTTCGATAACTTTTCTGAAGATCCAAGCGAACCTGAAGAAACGCCAGCAACAAAAACTTTTCAAGACAAAGTAACTGAACTCTTTCATCAACTCAAAGAAACCTATCTGATTTCTCCATGGATTGAATTTTGGAGTGTGTTAGGTGTACTTTTCCTCTTGCTTTGGCTCATCATAGTTCTTTGTTTGGGAAAATTCATTGAAGGAAAATACAGTACAATGGACACAGCAAGTCAGAACATCAACTTGGTCCTAAAGCGAGACAAGTCATCTCACATCGAGAAAAGAGAACTATCATCAGTGAATGTCACAGCCAATCCAATACCCGGTGGGGTAGCATGGGACAAAACGGATTATGAAATCTATGGCCCGATTGAGCTCTTGAAATATCCACATCAGTTCAAGGTTTCATTAAGTGACTTTGTAAAACCAAGTACTTTCTCTGATGATTGGGACTTTGAAAGTATTAATGATATGATGTCAGATTTAGTTATGTCAGCAACATTTACAGAACATGATTACTTACAGGGTTCATCAAATTATGAAGAAATGTATTGTTATAATCACTTTGGAGATTACTATTTGCATAAATCTGCACAGCCTAGAAATGTTTTTAATTATAATCAATGGGAACATTGTGCAACTACACCTAAAAGCAGCTCGAAAACATTTTATGAGAAATTGCCATACTTCTCAGGGTTTAACACAAGTGATGCAGAAACGTTTTATTTTAAAATGTTAAATAAGACAGGAATGAAAACAATGCTGACAAACACTAAATTGATCTATTCTGAAACATTTTATGAAAAAATTATTACATTTGGTTTTGATTTCTGGAAAAACAACATTGAAACAAAAACCACCTGGGGTACAAAAGAATGGCAGGTCCAAGGTTTAGAAGCATTATTTAGAGCCTGCATGATCCCAGAAAAATTATATTCTTGAATGACACCGTTCAACAGACTACTTGTCTTGGCCTAGCTAAGATAAAAGACTTAAACAAACCGTCTATTCCAAAGCCCATACCTGATAGCAATAGCACTACAGACATGGAGATAGACGTATCCCATATTTTATACCAAAACAGAACACAGCCTGATTGGAAAAAATGGTTGATCTGGCCCACAGACACAAATAACTGTCAAGATAGATTCCTGAACAAAATACAGGGGTTCAAAATGACCAGGCCAGACCCTAGATACTCCCAGAGACAACATCCAGGGATAGTTACAACATACAGTGTAGGGAAACTATTCCTTGAGTGGCTACAAAAATCCACACTGGCAGAAATTAAGCAACACTTGACTTTACTTAAAGACGGTGCTGACTTGCATGATTTCATATTGGGACCACGCAAACAGCGTCAAAAACGTTTCATAGCGGCCGGTATATACGCTGTGTACAACGAAGCTTGGAAAGTAATGCAAATTGAAACAGCAGAGAAAATACGAGAAATTGATCGTATTCATTTGGAAAAATCACTTTCTGTTGTGGACAATGGGTTAATGACTCTGTCCTCCAGAATATATTCTCTGGACAGTATTGTATCATCTGCTATTGATATAATAGAGCAGGACTTACTAATGTTACAACCCGGTCAGTCCCAATTACGTTCTATTGTACAGCTTGGCTGGACGTTGCAAAATCTGCGTTCAGGCTACGTACCATGGCGTTTAATCAACACAACGTCATTATTCTCTATCTTTAACCTTACTGATAAACAAATCAGTTTGGCACAAAAAGGAGCAGACTATACGATTCTGAGCATTGAAAAACTTGAGAGATTACCATTGACGATGTCAGAAAGACCTGTCATTGAATGGATAATACACGGAATAATTACAATTCCGATAACAACTTTCCAATTTAAATACTGCCAAGAGTATATACCAGCGGGCCAGTATGAAAGGTTGGGTAAAGGGTACATCAAGTCAACATGGAAATTACCTTATACACACACATGTTACAGTGAAAAGAAAAAGAATGTATTTCTTAGTGGTAACAATTGTAAAAGATCACTGAGCGGTACACTTCTTTGCCAAGGCATTAACCTGCATGGGGCCTGCGAAGGGTCTTCAAATAACCTTTCATGTCACCTGCACGGCACTCCTGCAACACAGATAGAGCCATTCTTTAGACAACTTTCTAACGGGAGTTATATTCTAATAACGGACCACAGCTGTTGTGGCATGGTGCCAGGGAAAGCCTATCTCGTGAGCGTAAGTTCCATGGTCACTTGCTGTATGCAAGTATTGTATCCAAACAGCTCTCCAGATACGGAGGCGACAATTTGGCCTTCTTTGAATATCTCTTCTATTCGAATTGATACTTTAAGCAGAATGAAGTCTGTTCTTTTACAGACAACTGTGCCCTTAACATCATCAAAAGAAACGTATGATCTGCAAGTTGCAAGGACGACGGCAGAGATACATTCCCTTTTATCAATAAATTGCCCCGTGCATTTCGTAGAAATGCTAAGCCAAATCCTAAATATGTCAGCTACCAGTGGCATCTCACATGTATTTAAGACAATTTTTTCGGGACTGTTAACACCATTCGAAACAGTTCTGGGCATTTTTCCTAATTTTGTCCATTCTGTCTTTGGCGGCCTACCACTACTTTTGGGACTTGTAGCAGGAATTTTATTTTTGATCCTTCTGCTCCGATATGGCAAGCCAAGTCGCAGACAAAACTCCAGCAACGATGGAAGAAACGATCCTAGCTATACGCTATCGGGACCGCATAACTAAAGTCCTCGGATTAGCCCGGCTTAGAGATCTGAATATGACCTGGTTTCTTTCATTCAGACCTATCTGGCAGAATTGCATCTTACCTGTGTTTCGATGTATGCTATGCGGAGAAGAATGCGTGTTGGACATCTGTCTTACACTACCATCAGCAGTACCAATGGATACAGATACTTTGCTAGGTCCTGTAACGGCTCATGCATCGTGTTGTCCCCAGCGGCTACCCATTCTGATGACGGCATTCGTTGAGACTTCACCACTACGAGTATGTGGCAGTGAAGTACGAGATGAGAGCAGCATCACCCAGGTACGACCTTCTGTGAGCATTGCTGATCCTGACATCGATGATAGCAATCATTCTCACGACTGCACTGTTGCGGCATTTTCAAACTTGGTCGAACTTTCACCTGATGCCGTAGACCAATTTTTTGCGAGTCTGTCTGAAATGATGTTCTCCCCGGAGCAGAAAGAATAACTTTTTAAGCAACGAGCACACAGCGTTCCCTGAACTCTGAATTCGGCCTTCAGCTTTGATAAACAAAAGCTACTGAAAATATTTGGAACTATTTTTTCCTCTGAAAGCGAAATTATTTTTTTTCCCACTTCCAAAATATTTACCCTTTTTCTGGCACATGTACTCTGCTTAAAGTAGAACTATTCTTAGAGAACAGAGCTTCTATTTTTGGAACTCTAGAGACAATATATTACCTCAGCCTCTAGCACAGTACAAAATCTGTATAAATATGTGATGAAATGGTCTCGACCTTATTTTCTGTTTTCAGAGCCATTTCATGTATAATTTTCGCAATTCATTCAGTTGATATATATATATATATGCATTTTTAACTGAATGAAACCACTGCTTGATAAGCATACAGTACCAATCATATACCATTTCAAATGCAAATTATGTATTTTGGGGTGGGTTGGAAAACACATGCACCATTATATGTTTACTATTGCTTAGTTTTAGTAATGATGGACATTAGATCGTGGAGTGGGTATTGTATTTCTATCTAGGACCCTAATTCGATATTCCTAATTTATGCCCTTATATGGTTATAATACATAATATCCTTATAAAGGCATAAGAATCATATCCATATTTAGTCGTAGCCCATGCAGTCCACATTAAGCAAGGCTACTTCCCCGGACTCCTAGAAAGTACAACGACTTCTCTAAACAAACCAAACCTCCAGCAACCTGGGAAATCCCCATGGCTTCTGTTTTGATTTGTCCTAGAACTCCTGTAAGCACTGTAAGAACGGCCAGTTCTTAGTGACCTCTTTATTGACGTCTTATGTCCAACCTTACGTCAAACCCGGCACCTTTCAGGTATAAATATACCAACGTTGCCTTAAGCAAACAGACAGTGTTTTTTTGGAGCAGAGCGGCTATCTACTTGCCCGAGAGCCCAGCTGATGCGAGAGCACACGGACGCCGCCCCTCCCTTTTGACGCAGTGAGAGAGACGCTGTCTTTTCTCCTGCCGAGAAATCCAGCTCCGGTGTTTCCAGATACCCTCGCGGGTTACTGGGATATCGAGTCCTGAGAGAGAGATACCAGACCTCCTGCTTTCTATTACCCAGGTACGGAGCTGACTAAACCCTTAAAGAGAATTCTTGATTCAGATTCTTGGCAAAACCAACTTAACTTAAACTGCTACTTACTTATTCCTTCCCACGTATTAGGCTTAGGTCAGGTACACCGGGGTAGGCGTATTTAGAAGCACCAGTTGAGTACGTTAGTCAATGTATATATGTATGTATATATTTTATCCATTTTAAAGTATCATATGGCTAAGAAACCATATCCATGCTTTTACAGTATTATTTTATAATACTCCTTTTACTGTACGCACTTTACTTTACTATAAGTATTGCAATTGTGGCAATTCATTTCTCTTGCATGAGAAAGAAGACTGCTCAATAAATAACACCTTTTATTGAAAACGCCCGTCTCTCTATTTCTCTGCACTCTGGTGAAACTAAGTACGCACGAATGAATAAGTGAAATAGCTGTCTATTGTTTTCACACGACTCTAGAGATACACTCTTATTCTGAGGGAGCAAAGTTGTCATGTTTTATGGTTGTCAGAAGCTAATCCCTTCTTGTCTATCCAGGGAAGTTAAACTCCTCCTTGTTTATTCGAGAAAGTTTCTAGTGACCTCTGAGCTAGCTGGCAAAACTAATTAAGTCTAATATAGTCAGTAGAGACCTACATGACCTCAGTCCTACGTCTAAACTGCTGTTTATATTATTCCAATGCGCAGAGCCTATTGGGAATATAGGAACTACACTACAATGGAACTATTACTTTTTACCCTGTATCAAAGTTATTTTGAATACCAAAATGAATGGTATCTTCAAATCTCTGGCACGTCCATGGGGAATTGCGCTGCACCAATATACGCAAATATCTATATGAAGAGACACATGGAAGAAAAATACAAAACTACTAGTAAGATACATCAATGATGTTTTCATACTATGGAATAACACTAGAGAGAAACTTCAGGAAGCCCTTATACCACTTAATGGTATCGATGATAGAATTCAACTTACCTGGGATATTCAAAATAAAAAAATTACCTTTCTAGACGTTGAGATTACCCTAACCAACACAGGCATGGAGACAGACCTCTTCAGAAAATCTACGGATAGAAATAATTAGTTACACTATTCAAGCTTTCACCAAATGCCTTTGAAAAATCACCTACTGTTTTCCCAAATGTTACGTGCAAAGAGAATAACATCAAACGAAGCCACAGCCATGATCAGAATCAATGAAATGGGACAAAGATTTGAAATGAGAGGTTACCCAAAAAACATTGTGGAACAAGCGAAGGAACGGGTAGCATTAATTCCAAGAATGAACTTATTGAGAAACACTGAAAAAACTCAAGACCACAGAATGGTTATGGTTTCAAAGTTTTCGACATTGAGTCCAGCTTTTAAAAAAATCATTCTAAAACATTGGCCAATCCTTGGTATGGAACCGGATTTCAAATCATTGTTCAAACAACCTCCAATTTTTGCATATTCAAGAAACAGTAACCTAGGAGAACTACTCAACCGAGAAACACCAAAGCTAAAAATATACAAAGGCACAAAAGCTTGCACGAACTGCAACAATTGCTATAATATCATCAAGGGAAACACGATAACCCACACCATGAAAGGGTTCAACATTAAATTGAGAACTAACGCCACATGTGATTCAGCTAATGTCATTTATCTTGTGAAGTGCCCATGTGGCAAAGCCTGTGTTGGAAAGACGGGGAGAAAGATAAAGACTCGTATCAACGAGTACAAATCTAATATCAGGACCAAAAATGAGAAATCATCCGTAGCATCCCATTTTAATGAACTGAAACATCATATCTCTCAATTAAGGTTCCTTGTTCTTGAAAACGTGAAGAAACAAGAAGGCAGAGATAATAACAAAGTCTTACTACAGAGAGAAAACTTCTGGATATTTAAATTAAACTCCATGAAACCATGTGGTTTGAATGATTGTTTGGAATTCACATGTTATTTATAATGATTTATAATTATGATGTGCCATTGTAGGCTATTTAGGCTTTTGATGTAATGTTCCATTGTTGCAGTTAGAATACAGTACACATTAAACATTTACTATACTGTATTTAACTACGTCGCACACAGATCGCCTGACACACAGCTTAACCCTATTACACCTAATCACTCTTTTACACTTTTTTAACAGTTTTGTCCCATATCCTTTTAGTATTACTTCTGGCAATGTGATTTTTGCCACTCTAATATGGCCGCCATTCTCATGAACTAACAACGTAGTCTGTTGTTTAGATCGGTGCCTTACATTCATATATCACGCGGTCACGTGATCTTTATTGACACGGTAACCGCCGACAACGCAACGCGGAGAGTTTACAGAACAGAGGATAACGCGTAACTGATTGGCGTCTTTTCCTAAAGTAAGTTTATCTGGTGTAACGAGCAATCTCACGCTGCTACATTTTGCTTTAATCTTTGCCGCTAACTCTTCGTTTTTTCTGACAGCACGCTGCTCAAACTTTATGAACACACGTGAGTCCGCATTTACCGTTCTATTTTTTTACATAGCACCAAAGGGCACACTAATGCACTGAATCACTGGGTTAAGCACACAAGTCACACTGTTAAAACACTGGTTATGTAATGTCAGTAACATATGTAAAGAGTATCAAGATGCTATGTCCTTTATGTTTACAGTTAAGCTCCCGGAAGAAGGGCATACTGCCCGGAATGCATTGGAGCAGATATGAAAAGAGTCATATATGTATTGATTATATAAAACTTTGAAACGGAATAAAATACAATTCTGATTAAGAAGTTCTCTGAATGAAATAAGTAATTGGAAATATATTTGAAATAATATTGAGGAGTCTTTATTCAAAGAACCAAAGGTGTGCCAAAACAAGGGATGCTTCCAATGCTTTTGTTATGATATGCCATGCTATGCTTTGTTTTGTTATGCTAGGTTTTGTTTTGTTGTGTTTTGTTATGCTATGCTATGTTTTGTTATGCTATTCTATGCTTTGTTTTGTTGTGCTATGTTTTGTTAGGCTATGCTATGTTTTGTTATGCTATGCTATGTTGTGTTTTGTTATGCTATGTTTTGTTATGCTTTGCTTTGTTGTGCTATGTTTTGTGATGCTATGCTATGTTTTGTTATTCTATGCTATGTTTTGTTATTCTATGCTATGATTTCTGATGCTATGCTATGTTTTGTTATGCTTTGTTGTGTTTTGTTGTGCTATGTTTCGTTGTGTTTTGTTATGCTATGCTATGTTTTGCTATGCTATGTTTTGCTATTCTGGTGTGTGGTTGTGTGTGTGGATGTGCGGTTGTGTGTGGGGTTGTGTGTGTGTGTGGGGGGTTGTGCGTGTGTGTGGGGGGTTGTGAATGTGGGGTTGTGTGTGTGGTTGTGTGGGTGTGTGTGGGTATGTGTATGTGTGTGGGTATGTGTGTGGGTATGTGTGTGGTTGTGTGTGTGTGGTTGTGTGTGTGCGGTTGTGTGTGTGGGGTTGTGTGTGGTTGTGTGTGTGTGTGTGGTTGTGTGTGGGGGGTTGTGTGGGGTTTTGCGTGTGTGGGGTTTTGCGTGTGTGTGGTTGTGTGTGTGGGGGGTTGTGTGTATAGGGTTGTGTGTGGGGTTGTGGTTATGTGTGGGGGTTGTGTGTGTGTGGGTTGTGGTTGTGTGTGTGGGTTGTGGTTGTGTGTGGGGGGGGTCGTGTTTGTGTGGGGTTGTGTGGTTGTGTGTGCATACATGCCAACAGACCCGATTCAGGCGGGAGACTACCGATTTTAAAAGCCAAAAATGGCTTTATTTTAGCAGTCTCCCGCCTGAAATTGCATTTTCTACAACAGAAGTCAATGGGGAATTTTCATTCTCCCGATTTTTTCTTTTAAATCTCCCACTTCCTGGTCCTTAAATGTTGGCATGTATGTGTGTGTGGGGTTGTGTGTTTGTGTGTGGGGGGTTGTGTGTGTGTGGGGGGGGTTGTCTGTATGTAGGGTTGTGTGTGTGTGGGGTTGTGTGTGTGTTGGGGGTTGTGTGTGTGTGTGGGGTTGTGTGTGTGTGGGGTGTGTGTGGGGGGGGGGGGGGTTTGTGATGGGTCGGGCCTGTGGCTCGGAGAAGGGGCTCAGTTTCCCGAGGCAGGGCTACTTACTGCCTGCTTGGCCCAGATGTTACAGTCTGCTCGAGAGTCTCTGGCACCGTCAGAGATGGAGATAACATTCGTCCTGGGGGGTAAATAGTAGGAGGGAAGTGCGGGGGGAGAGAGGGAGGAGGGAGATCACAAACAGAGTGTGAGAAATTTAAAACAAGCCGCACAGGACTAGATGCTTGACCACCATTATTTAAGATGTAAATAAAAAAATTAAAAAAACGAGTTGGCCGAGCCATACTGAAACACATTTATTGGGAGGGTGTAACACCCCAAACACCTTCCCCGTCCCTAAAGATGTGCCTCTCTCCCTGCAGGCTCTGAAGAGACGGCTGTGTAATGGGAGGGACTGTCCGTGCTGGTTGTGAAGTCTTAGGGACTGTTCGAACAGGCTCAAACTAAAGACACATAACGTGAGTCTCCGCATGGTCTGATGACTAAAGAGTGAAACTCAGGAGAAGAAATGTACCCAACAAAGACACACCATTACAGGCCCCGCCCCCACTGGGCACTTCGCAGCAGTCACCGTCTGGAATTCCGACAGAATTCCCCACAGAACAGCAGGTAGCCGAGCGGGGGAGGGGCCACTGTCTGTGTGAGGAGAGTTGACTGCCTCAACTGAAATGTATGTGCAATATTCTGAGTCACCAAATCAGAATGCAAACACCGCTCTCTGCAAAGGGAAGGACGTTTCCAACAACACGAACAACACAGAACAAATACTGGGCACAACACAGAACAAATACTGGGCGGATACCACACTCCTAACACGTCCAAGGAATCATGGCCGGTGTCGGGAAGTAAGCCAAAACTGGCGAAGCTTGTGCTTGTTTAAAAGGCACGTTGTCTATCACGGGTGATGTGGGACCATTTGCAGACAGTTTAGGGCTCACAGGAGGAGGTGTCTCACAGGCCATCAGTGTCCTGTTCACATGATGCCCACAAGTGCTTGCCACAGCATGCCTACGAGAGTGCTCAACAACAGAGTTGAGCAGGATTATAGGGACCTGCAGGGCCTACCAAGGTCTCATCATCCAGGATCAGCCGAGGACTATGAAACTTGGTGAACGGGAAGGCCGTCGACGTCATGTACATGTCATGGATTGTCCCGGAATCCGAGAGGCCTGTTGTGGGGGGAGCAGCCCTGTGTAGCGCCCTCACAGCGTATGCTTGGTGATAAAAGTATGTATTTAAGTGTAAATTTGCGGTTTACCGAAAACAAATCCGCAAGTGCTCCTACAGGCACCATATTTCCAAATAAATTCAAGAGAATGTGACTGTGACACGTGTAAACTAAAAGTGAACCAATCAGAAATACTGACTAAAAGTCTATGCTCCATTAAAGCTACAGCATATGGTCACAGTACTCATAGCTTGGAGATTAATACAGCTGCGGTAGTGAGTGCTACACTTGATATACTTTTATTACACCAGTCATCCAACGGACTGCATATGTAATGTTCGTGCGGCTGCGGGGATGCTTTCATGAAATATTCACTTAATCTCCCTGTGCCTACCCAAACAAGAATAGTTGGCATTATGTGTATTTACAAACTGAACGTAACTGAAAATATGGAAGTTCCAATTTTGTGAAAGACTGTGACAAGCAATGTTCCCTCTAATTTTTTTCCTCTGTGTGCGGCAGTGTAAGATCTATGTGCGCTGCAACCAAGGCTGTGTGCACCAGTAACCAGGCGCGCGTGTTGGCGCAGCGCTAAATATCACTCCAAACGTTTGCTTAAAAAAGTGAAAAGACTGTGCATTTCCTCACATACAGATCCTCGTGAACGGTTTTAAGGCAGGTTTGAAACCGTCCCACATAGCAATTTGAAACCTTAGCAGCTATGTTGCTGCATTTCTCTTCTTAATAGAGCTGGGCTGCAGGGTGATTGTGTGCATTTGTTCAAGTTTTCATGTTCATTTCAGCTCATGGTGGGCGCTGTGATTAACATGAAAACTTTAACCAATGCTCTCTTTGAGCAGGAAAAATAAAATTATAATAACGTTATTTTAATTTAACTTTTTGCAGTTTCAGGGCTGGGTTAGGGTAGGGCCGCATCAGGCTTCTGCTAACACATTTTAATGCTAGTGTCCGCATCACCGCATTAAAATGCATTAGTCACATATTCTAGCGCCCCTCTGACAATACTGCAATTGAGGCACACTGTCAATGAGGCAGCCCAGCACGCTAAAATTGTCTAACATTTGAGAGCATGCAACTGTGCCTTCGAATTAAAAATGCTATGTGTCAGAGATATAATATTCATGAACAGCGCTGAGCAGACAGGCCAAAATTTAACAGATCAATTAGCCGTGCCCCAACCAGCCTTCCTGTGAGTCTACTTCTTTAATGTGATAGATTGCATTCCCCAGATTTTTTATTTTAAACATGTGTCTCAGGATGGCAGAAATAGCCAAGGCCCACAGATAAGGCTCAGCGTCCGTGGCAGTTCGGAGCAGGGTGGGTAGAGAAGGAAAAGGACTCTGTCTCTTCCTTCTTGCCCAGAGAAGACAAGGACAGTGTCCACTTCTGCTCTGCCGCTGGCAAAAGCACTCACTGATATCTGAACAATTAATGTAAAAGCGTCAAGGTAACCATGTTGTTCCTGCTTACATTTCACATGCTTTACTTAAACTTGCATTCCTTATGAGTATTTGCTTTCTCCATGATTTTGTAACTTTTTTTAGGCAGCATATTACTCTTGTCTAATGGGTAATTTGAATTGTATTGCATCCAGGAGTTTATAGCGGGCCACAATTGGGTTGTAGCTGAAGGCAGTGCGAGTGTCTCTCAGTGGAGCAGTATGGTGTTCAGTGGAGGAGAGGATGTGGCACTACGGTCAGAGCTGCCGAGTTTGGAACTGGGGAATCAGGTTCAGCCTTCATGACCAGTCCACCAGACCACTCTCCTGAGGGAGCACATTCCCCTGCGATACCTTAGAAACCCTGGTGTCTTTGCACCATCATGCGTGCCTGTCAACCACAATCCATACCGAAGTTCAACTCCAGTCTTGCAGGCAGGCCTATGAAGCAGCGCACAATAGAGTGACAGTGACTGTCACTTAGGTCACAGGACCCTTGAGCAAGGTGGCTCTAGGGCGGTGCATTCGCACTGGGCGCTGACTTCGGATGGGGTGACATGCTAGCAGAAAAGTTGCAGATTATGGTGCAAAGTGGGAATCTTTTCCCTTGCTGGCTACTCCATTGTAGGATCCTCCTTGAGGAAAAGTCTTGGAACAACGTGAGAGTGTGTCCAGAAAAAAACTCCTAAGAAAAAAGCTGAAGGCAGATACAATGAAGTCCTAAGATCCAGTTGTAGAGAAGATCGAAAATAACCCACTAGATCAGGAGAACCAACAGCAGGGATCCACCTAAGTGTTAGGGCACAGTTGTGATGTCAGTACAGGCAGGAAGAGGGCCTTTTATACCTCCAAATTCCTGCAAGCAGACCCATCATGGATACTGTTAATAACCTTGGTAGATTTCATGTTGGCCACTTTGAAACTTATAATGGAAAAGTAAACAACATTCATCGATTGCAGTCTGGGAGGAGGGGTTGGACAAGGCATTTGTGCAAAGAGGAGTGTTTGGTGCACTGTGCGAGGCAAGGTGGCAACACCAGGAGACAGAAACATGGGAGTAGGTTGCTGTGCAGGAGTTGTCCAACAACATAAGGGGCTCTAGCAGCGATGAGGGAGAAAGAAGTGTGGGTGCGAATCAGTTTACAGGAGCTGTGCAGCTTAATATACAGTCCAGCATCTCTGGGTTGCTTCATGTGACTGACTGCCTGGAATCAATAAGTCCTCAGTTATCTTGAATAATAAGGTTATAAGAAATAACTTCTCTCTCTCGTAACTGAAGAAAACAGATCGTAGTGTGCAATTCATCGTCGGCTGCCTCAAGCCCTTTCCCCTTTGCAGACTGTGGCTGGCTCTTAATTGCCATTCAGCCTTTAATTTTGCAAATGCGCATTCGAGTTTTGTATCACTTGATGAATTTATTTAGCATATTTATAAATACATAAAAAGGTTAAAAACACGCTGGAAACATGAATAGCCGACATAGTGAACAAAGGCACAATGTGGACAGAATGTGGCCTCACAGTTATGGCGGTAGAAGTAGGAGCTGGGAAACGGTGTTCGAGTCTCCGCAGGGATGCTCAAGAATGTGTGTTTTTGGGCAAATCAGTCAATCTCCCTGTGCCTAACAAAAATGATTGCGTGTGTATTTAATGCAGCTGTTGCTTATGTAAAGCGGTTTGATACCTCCGGGTCTAGTTAGCGGTAGATAAAACTCCACATATAATGTGAGAGTGAAGTGTAAACGGTAAATATAGTAGTGAACAGAATGTGGCCTCACGGACAAGTAACGAATAAAAAGCGAGCTATTCAGAAAGGTGCCTTACAATTTGCAGGGACTTTAGGCTATAGTGCAAGTTGTAGCGTTTTAAAATGCAAAAGTAACGTGATATTACAGTATTGTGCAGAGGACAGGTGTGGTAAATAAATAAAAAAACGTATTTGAACGATTTTGTGCAAGTTATTCCTGAAAAACATTTTTGTGTAAAGCTTGCCATATGATAAAAGCCGTGGCGCCTGTTTCTTACAAATTAATAGGTAGCAAAGCGGCTGTAGGTAACCTACAAACAATAAGGAACTGCAGCTGGCTGGGTATATGTGCATTGCGGGGGAAATTGCCTTTGAAAGTAAAATAAACGCGAGTGCTGACAAAGTAGATATGGCCATTGGGGGTACATATGGATGTGCGTAAAAGGCACGCCTGGAAGCGGATGTATGTATGAGTTGTGAGTCACATACTATGCTGTTTATTAGGAAGGAAAACAACAAACATTTTATAAAAATCTGCCGCCTAATAAGAGCCCTGGGACCTCTTTAGTGACAATTTAAGCACTGGCAAAGGGCCACCTTGTGACAGACTGCCACTTCGTAGCACTTGTTGAAGTATGCCCACGAAGAAGAGTGTGGTGTATTGCAAGGCATTTGTATGTGTGGGAGTCTGTTAGGAGGTGAATGTACCCCAAAAACGAAAAACGTTTGCTTTAAGGAGAGAGGGGACCCTGTAAACACTTTATTCAGCATTGCTTTACACAAGCATCTGCGCCCCACGCTGAAGAGAGGCCACGCCTTTCACTGTGCACCGACAACTAGATATTAGTGGGTAAAGAATGACATGTTCCTAAGGAGAGATTCCGTGTCCAGAGGGTAGCCCGGAAACACATCCCTTTCACACATGTACAAAGTTCTTTCTTTAGCCCTGCTTTACACAACAACTGAGGGCCCTAGCCCGAACCCACTCTGAAGAAAGGCCTGACCACTGGGCTCTATTTGCTAAGGGGTCTGCCCTTGAGGCGATAACCCCCTTCTTCAAATGGTACCCTTTAAACATGTTCCAGGTATGCAACTTATTTACACGGTTCGTTTCTTCTGTGCTGCCTTACACAACCGAGTGCAGCCGTCCTGGCTTCACTCTGAAGTAAGGCTGCTCCTTTCACTGCACACCGACCACTGGCCCCTATTTGTAAGGAAGTATGTCTGTTCTCTTAAGGAGAGAAGCTGTGTACACAAGGTACCCTGTAAAGATGACCCTGCATGCATTTACAAGGGCTCTTTTTTCAGCACTATTTCCAGAACCAAATGAGCTCAGCTAATACTGCGCCACACACACTTAAATTGCGCACCCACACCATCACTTCCAAATAGCGCATTTAACACTCATATGTGGGATCGTCGTCCTACCCATTACCTGTCCCTTTGTTGCGTCCACAATGACTCAAGACCACTGGGCATTAGATACAGACAAGGGGTGGTGTGTACTTCATTTTCCATTGGCCTACCGTTCAACCATTATCCAACATAAACTTTGTTTCATCATCATGTTTTTTTTATCAAAAAGCATAATCTGCTACAATTTACTGGGTCTTGTGTTTAACTTGAATAACTGCCAACATCGAGTGCGCGCGTGTATGTGAATGTGCGTGGGACAGTGTCTTTGTGTATAGTGTGTACCCGTGTACGTGTAGCTGTGTTATTATGTGTGTTTCTCTGAATATGGTGTGTGCCCATGTACATGTGGCTGCGCCAGTGTGTGTGTGTCTTGGTATGGGTTTGTGTCCATGTGTGCATTTGTGTTTCTATGAGTGTATGTTACTTTGTGAGTCGATGTATTTCTTTGTTCGTGTTGGTGTGCGTCCATGTTTGGTTATTTGTTTGTGTCTGTGTCAGTACAGGTGGGTGCTAGCTTGTATGTGTGCGTGTGATATACTCCCGTTTATGTAGCTTAGTGTTTACATATGTGCATGCATATTTGTATCTTTGTTTACGGCCCCTCGCGGCGGGATGCCTGGCTTTCACCTTGTGGACACCCTGCCGGGGTTTCTCACAGGGGAATACCAGGACGGGTTCCCTAAGCAAGCGCCGGGACGCTTACGGGCAGCCGTGCGCTTTACAAGTCCAATACATTTACATTTACATTTATGTGTGATGTTTCTCCGTGTGAATGCCTCAGAGTGTGTTATGTGTCTGTCTGTGCTTGCATAAATATTTGAGGCAGTGTGGCTTGCATGTCTTATATTCGACGTATTGTTGTGTTGCAAGAAGACACAACTCCTTGGTTCCTATCACAAAGCACACTGTTGAGAACACAATATAAACACTGCAATAAGTTAAGGTGGGTGGGGTTAGCCTTCCAAATTAATCCCAACACTTTGTCACACATTCCCAACGAGAGGAAACATGACGCAGTCTGGGCTCTGGAAACATCTGCTTCTTGTCTTGGTGTATCTCCCAACTCCGTTTTATGTGACTGTCAGAAACATATAACCCATTTGGTAACCTGTGCTTGAAAGAGCTCATGTGTTCGAAATAAAGTGTGGGGACAGGAACTGCACTTCTGATGGGTGCAGGGGGCACAGGCCCATGTATAAATCGGAAGGTGGTGGAGGACTTGTTGTGGACAGGCCTGGGTGGGTGTTGTGCAAAGGCCCATCTTGCGGAGGGAGTGGGCACACCAGACGAACTCTCATTGCAGAGGGCCCAGTGGAAAATGGGCCCTCTTCCTTGTGGATGCGGTCAGTGAGCACCCAGGGAGGGGGCCGGGAGAAACTGCATTGGGGTAGTATCCCTTCTTGTGGAAGGGAGATGTGAGTAGGGCTCCTTGAGTTGGAGGCAAGAGCTGTCCTTGAGGTGGATGGGGCGAGGGGGCAGAGTGCTGGAGCCCTTCTTGTAGAATCGTGGGTGACCTGGAAGCAAATGCCGCGTTTGTAACCTTGCTGCATTTCTTCTCATAATAGAGCGCAGCTGCGGGGTGATTGTGCGCCTCTGTTAACGTTTTCATGCTAATGGCAGTGGCCTTCATGGGCTGCAATTAACATGAAAACTTTAAAAAGGCATACTATCACACCGCAGCCCAGTTCTATTTAGAGAAGAAATGCAGCAAGCTTACAAACACAGCGTGTGCTTTTAAGTGATTCTAAAAGCACACGCTGTGTTTGGTGCTGCATTTCTTTTGTTTTCTAGAGTGTGGCTGCTGGCAGATTTGTGCTTAATCGCAGCTCCTGACAGGCTCTGCAATTAACACAATGAACCCCACAGCCACACCGTAGAAAACAAAAGACATTTAGCAAGATGGAGCACTTGCTAAATGCAGCGGCGGCATGAATGCTCTCGGGGATGTGCGCGCCACAGACACAGCAGTGCGCGCTCCAGGGCTCAGTGGTGCACGGCCCCCCAGCCGCGCGGCTTCGTGGGAACACTGGTGACAAGTGAGGCATTTAGTGTGGGACGTGGGTAGTTACTGGGGGTATTTGGCAATGGGTGGTGAGACGGCATACTTACCTCCCATCCGCTGGTACTGAGTGATCACATAAGAGAGTTTTAGAGAAACAACTATGGCACTCGTAAACTCGTAGTGAAAAAAGCGGCCGTGAAATGAAATTAAAAGCGGACGCGAAATGAAAATAAAAGCGGCCGGGAAATGAAATTAAAAGCGGACGGGAAATTAAATTACAAAAAACAAGGTAATGTTTGAGAATGGAGAAGGGGTGGGGCGATGAGAGGCTCGGACAGGACAGCAAGTATTTAACAGCGGGAAGGGGTTGATTGGGGGACGGGGGAGAAACCAGCTGCTGAGCGTAAGCGCGAGCCTTTGAAGTCTGTTGCAAGGCAAATGGTGGTTTGTGACGTGGCTGGTGTGGCGGGGGCGGGGGATCGAGCGAGTGGGAGGAAAATATGGGGATGGGGTGTGACGCCAAGCGCGCGCCTGGCGAAGCGTCACGCTTCAGTAGACAACATGCATTGGGAGGAATCCGCGGAATCCGCTTGTTCAAGAGTGTTGTTTCCCCTGCAATAGTTCAGAGCTATAAATAGCTCGACCTAAAGAAGTGGAACCAGCTGTGTGGGAGAGCTCGGTGGGAGGGGATGAAAACATGGAGCATTTTTTTATTTAAGTAAATGAAGCCCAGCCGCGACAAATGGTGGGGGCGGGCACACGAATGCCGAGGCCTCAATGCACGCGCCGCTGCTCGCTACCTTGCAATGCTTCACATTACAATGCAACATTCTGTTAAAGTCAGACTCATTGCCATTGCCAATGCTTGTTAACTATAGTGAACTAGGACATTCTAAACTGCACTCTCTTTCCTCCCACTCACTATGTCCATTTTTCCCAACCAGCTTCCTTGAACACTCTAGTGTAATAAAAATAAACTTTTTCTTTTAAATATATTAGGCCCCTCTCTGTTTCCTTATCCAAATGATACATATTCATATTTTGTCATGAATCTATAAACATTAGTTAATGTGTTTGCTTTTAGACACTTGTGTTTATCTAGTCAAGTTTTCATACTCATTTGTTGGCATATCTTAAAGTGCACCAGAATAAAGAGGGCAGATGAGACCTGCAGACTGTGCTAACATCTAGAAGCAAGTTTGGATTTGCATGCCTTAACCCATAACATACAAACCGCCTCAGGGAGCTATGGTTTCGTAATAGCCAGTGGAGAGAAAGACAATGAAAAAAGGCACTGATGGCCACTAAAATCCTAAACATTAAATCGCTGAAAAGTTTGCCGCAAAAATCTGAGCCTTTAACAAAGTTAAAGGGGAGTGTCCAGAGAGTAAATAAACAAGTGATTATCCACAACAGTGAGTAATATTAGAAGGATGCAAGCTTTTGTTTGTAGAAAGGTTAAGCAATATTGCTTAGAATGACTCAACCCTGCTGCCAACTCAAAACTCATGGCAGGAACGAGTGGATTAATGTTGAACCAGCCCGTGATTTTCAGTACAAAGAGATTAGCGATTACCTCGTGGTCGAAACGTTAGTTTCGAAACATGTGCCCACCAAGTGGAAATTCGACACGTGTAGTCTGTGCTAGCAAAGGATGGCAGAAAATATAAAACACACGGACGCATTTCAGAATTTAAAATATAAACACTACTGTATCGAAGTCAGGCCCCATCCCCAAAGGGGCTCATTGAGCCTGCCTCACGCCTACAAGAAGGGGGGATTACAGGGCAACAGCAGACGGAGGGGGCGGGGAGGGGGCTGGGAGGAGAGGCGGAGCTGAGAGGAAACCAAAGAAAGGTGAGAAAAGGAAGAGCAGGAAAAGAAAGCGGTTAGATGACAGCTTCACTCTAAGAAGGAATGTCGAAGAGTGGGGGGGAAAGAGAGGAGAAGGAGTTGGGAGGGAAAGCAAAACGATTACAGGAGAGCGGCTGTGATAGGAACGGACGCACTTAATGAGCCATGACGGCTTGAAGGCTTAATGAGATTAGAAAGGCAGATGGAAACTGCGCGCGTTCACGCGCTCATGCACGCGCTCATGCACTGCAAGCTGTAGCCAGCACATTTTTTGGGTAGCATTTTTTGAAGCCCTCTTTACTTAAGATCTTGTCGGATCAGTGCTGAGCACTGGAGCAGGCTCGACCTAAAAACTGTAGATAGCGCAATACATACAGACCATCCATTCTCTGCCCCTTTCAGGGACACAAACACACCTTCCCCCGCCCCTTCAAACACACCACAGGTGCGTGAATTGGAACCGTCTTCGACTTCTGTATTAATGAGTCACCATTTTGAACATAGCAGCAACTCCAAAGATGATTGTGTAGTATTACACTGAGCAGCAAATCCAGTTGCGTGTAGGCGCTGCAGCCGACCAGGCACCAAACAACACTACGCCTGTGTGAATTACATCTGGACAATCTGTGGGCGAGCGGTGGCGAGTGCAGCGACGCGCAGCGCCTGTGTAAATTACATCTGTACAATCTGTGGGCGAGCAGGGGCGAGTGCAGCGACGCACAGCGTTTACCTTCCAGGAGCGAGCGCGATAATTGCTAAAAGATGGTGCTGCTGCTCGCTCTCATAAGGGAAACGCCAAACGTGCACGAGTCGCAATAGAAACCATTGGAAAACATGCACGCGTTAAGGCAAAATTCCTGAGCGAAGGCTAAAGGTCCCCTCTTAAGCAGCATTTGCGAGCTGCGTAGGCGAGACCTAAAAAAGAAAAACAAATTAACCCCCGCCCGAGGCAAACATTTTTTCCACAGTATTCTATACAATTGGCATCTCTAAACATGTTTAACAATTCAAACATTGGAGTTATGTTCAGTTATCCTTTTATAAAATGCAGCTCAATATGATATTGAAAATCATGTATCCGCAGCCTCGCCTCCCTTAACCCCTCCCATGCTGGTGACGGAACCGCTCCGTCACCTGCCTCGGTCGCGCTGTGCTGATGACGGAGCGGTTCCGTCACGGCCTGCTCGGCGCGCCTGCGCGGCGCTGATTTCGCGCCTGTGCGGCGCGTTCTATTGAGCGGGCGGGGGCGTGACGGAACCGCTCCGTCATCGGCACAGCACGCACCGAGGCTCGTGACGGAGCGGTTCCGTCACGAGCATGGGAGCACCGCGCGGCCCCCCTTCCCCCTAGCGCCGCAGCCAAGGGGTTAATTGTGAAAGCATCCAGAGTGTGATTCTTTATTTTTTTTTTAAAAAGGGCCTGAGGCCTTGAGAATTATTTGAAGTGAATGGGGAGCCTAGTTTGAGGACCTGTGCTTTAAAAAGATGCTCCACTTTTAAGGAGGTGCTCCCCTATGTTCTGTACTGACGATAAGGGAGTAAGACTTGTATGGCGATGTAGCGACCTGGGACAACAACAACAGAAGGGGTGGACACAGAGTGCAATGAAACAAAGTTACAATGACACATCTCGTTCATTATACCCCCCACAGAACGTCAACAGGGACTTTGAAATACAAGAAGAAGAAACAGATCACTGGCCCTTTAAGGGAGACTGGAGCCAAGAGTGGGAGGAGTCACGACAAGACGACGAGACGTCTTATACCAGGAACGACGAATCAGAGGTGTGCTTGTTCACCCGGAGGGAGCGGAGCGGAGAGGAGAGAGAGCGTGGAGAAAGGAGGAAGTTGACGGAGTTCGAGAGAGCGGAGTTCGAGACAACGGAGACCCGGCGCGGAGAAGAGGAAGGAGAGAGAGAGAAGCCAGGAGGCCACCGATACCGCGGATCGCCCAGCCATACACCCGCGGGAGGTGTATGGCTCAACCAGGTACGCGACACTATTAAGGGCTGGGTCAGCCGTAATGGAGGGTTTTTGGAATAACCGCCGTGTTTACCTCCCCTTTGGTCTGGTGTCCCCCACCCCGAGCACAAACCCTTCACAGCCGGCACTAGACGTGGAGCACAACTGGTTATTCCCCTCACTCCCTACCCTTTAGTATCGCAAGACGTGTGGACATTCTCCTCACACTTTGTATTTCTCCTTTTGTCCCGACTGCGAGACGAAGACGGAGCCGGACGAGACACCACCCCGACGGACACCTGAGAGAGGCCGTCGACCGGAAATAGTGGAAGCCTGCATCAGGAGAAGCGCGAGAAGTAGATCGCCAAGAGGAACTGTTACTAGAGGAAAGAAAAGCTCAGATCTTTTGTTTGCCAAAATAAAACCTAAGAAGACAAGAATTCACGTTTTGCCTATTAATCCCGACCCCGTTACAGTGGTGGAGAATGCGGGCATAGGCACCATCGCTGACAAAAAGATGGAAACCGTAGTAGATCAACTGGTAAAAGGTCAAGAGAAACTCGAATGGGTCCTAGAGCAACACTTGGTATCCGCCCAAGCAGACAGGGAAGTATTGCGAAAAGCCATTGAGGGACAAAGGGAACAGCCCTGGGTCGACCCCACGGGTAGGTCTGGAGCAACTGAACGACCAATGTCTCACGGAACACCGGCCATTTCTCTCCAAAAATATAGAACCGGAGAAGACCCGGATGCGTTCTTGTTAAACTTTGAAAGAGCAGCACGAGCTTGTGGCTGGCCAGTTACGAAATGGCCTTTCTTTTTAGCACCACTACTGGGGGGAGAAGCTCAGGCAGCTTATCAAGTGGCTAATCCAAATGGGAACACTGCCTACGCCGATATAAAACGAATCATTCTCGATCACTTGGGGTTAGACCCCGAAGCATATCGGCTCCGTTTTCGTAAGGAGAGGGGCACGGTGGGAGAAAACCCCAAAACATTGTTTGTCAGGTTAAAAATGGCCGCAGACAAGTGGCTCACACCTACTACTAGCAGCAAAGAGGAAATACTCGACAGGATTTATTTAGAACAGTTCCTAGAAGCACTCCCCTACGCCACCCAAAGGTGGCTTCGACAACATTCCGGGATAACCACCGCTCAAGCAGTTGAAATGGCCTCATCGTTTTCACGAGCTCAACCAAAGGTGGGTCCAGCGGACTGGGATAAAGAGAAAAAAATGCTGATCCGACCGGAACGGTCTGTTCCGAAAGGTAGAGAGCCGGCACGACCTCGTACCTGGAGAACTGAGAACACGGGAACATCAGGACCACAATGCTTTGATTGTGGACAGTGGGGCCACATCGCCCGATTGTGCCCCAAAAAGAGACTAGAAGAAGACCCATGGAAGTGGGATACCTCCCTAAAGCGGTGCTGTACTCGGCGGAATTGGGCGGATCCTTCCGAGTAAGTGTAAAGGTTGACCAGAAGACCCTGGTAGCGTTGTTAGACTCCGGCTGCCGCCAGTCGGTCATTCAATCTCAATACGTAAACCCAAACCAATACATCACTAACGGGAAGGTTAATATTAAGTGTGTCCACGGGGATGTCAAAATGTACCCTATAGCTAATATTACCATAGAACACACAGCAGGACCCCCACACATAGTAAGGGTGGGTGTAATGTCAGAATTGCCGGAATACCTAATCATTGGGACGGATAACCCCGATTTCTTGACTATGTTTAAGAATACCCTAGAACCAGGTCAGGCAGGTAAACTTAAAAGAGTGCCCAGCCCAAGGGACGAACACAGTGATCCGTCTGTACAACACCAGAAGGGCACTTTAAAGTTTGTAAAATTGTCAGAAAAGGCGACCCCTCCCACTAAGGGTTCAACTAAAGCCGCCGGTTACGATTTATGTTGTGCTTATGACTACGAATTACCGGCTAAAGAAAAAGTATTGGTCAAAACAGACCTGCAAATCGCAGTACCCCCAGGCTGTTACGGTAGGATAGCCCCTCGCTCCGGATTGGCCGCGAAACACTTCATAGACGTAGGAGCTGGCGTCATTGACGAAGATTACAGGGGTAACGTAATGGTCCTTCTTTTCAACCTGGGAACAACCACCTTTTCAGTACACAGAGGTGACCGTGTAGCCCAACTGATATGCGAAAATATCGCTTCCCCGGCACTCCAAGAGGTGGCGGAATTAGAAGACACAGAGCGTGGTTCAAACGGGTTTGGGTCCACGGGAGATCGAGGTCATTCAGTAAACGCAGTGGTTTCCCCCGACCCGTGGATTCTTGATAAAAGTTTCAAGTTTGCGCAAATTAGTGACTCCACTCTGTTTCATGCGTGGGAACAGGCCCACCAACAGGCCGGTAACTCTATAACATACTCAGCCTTCGTGATTCAAGAAGAGTTGCTTTATAGGATAGGTAAAGAGGGGGACTCTCCTCAGCTCCTGGTCCCAGTGTCGTTCAGAGAACAGGTCCTTTTTTTTGGACATAGCCACCTAGTTGCGGGACATAGCGGCACAGAAAAAACGACCCAAACTATCCTCCGAAATTTTTTTGGGCCGGGGATTTACAAGGACACTGAAGAGTATTGTAGAACTTGCGACATTTGCCAAAGGTTGAACATGAGCAGACCCCCGGCTGTTCCTCTACAGCCATTGCCGGTCATTGGTAAACCTTTCGAAAGAGTTGGCATGGACCTGATTGGACCGTTGCCAAAAACACGCTAAGGGTTCCAACACATACTGGTTGTGGTAGATTACGCCACTAGGTTCCCCGAGGCTTTTCCCTTATCAACGGCTAATTCCAAACAAGTTGGTGATAAAATGATCGAACTATTCAGTAGGGTGGGATTTCCGAAAGAAATTCTGACGGACCAGGGCACTCCGTTCGTTTCGAAGTTGATGAGGGAAATATGCCACACATTGCAAATCCACCAGATCCGTACCTCGGTTTACCATCCCCAAACGGACGGACTGGTGGAACGTTATAATCGTACCCTAAAAACAACACTCCGTAAAATGATGGAAGTCAGCGGGGATGAGTGGGACAGAATGTTGCCACTAGCACTGTATGCCATACGAGCTCAGAGACAGTCTAGCCTGGGGGTATCGCCCTTTGAACTCCTCTACGGGCGTCAACCCCGCTCCCTCCTGGAAATGACTAGGGATGCTTGGGTGAATGAAACCTCGGAAGAGACGTCGGCGACGCTCGATTATGCCCAGAGCCTGAAATCCAAAATCGGCAAGTTGAGGGAACTAGCGATGGTCCACCTTGAGAATAGCCAACGTAAACAGAAGCATGACTATGATAAGGGGAAGAAGTGGAGACAGCTACAGGTCAACGACTGGGCATTGGTTCTCCTACCGTCGTCTTCGCAGAAATTTAAGGCTGCATAGACAGGTCCATATAAAGTGGTTGGGGTGATAGGTAGAACTAGTTATAAATTACAAATAACTCACTCCAAACAACAGTCATATCACATAAACCTATTAAAAAAGTGGTTAGGTCCCCCGCCAGCACAGGTTAACCTCACGGGGGTCGACTCAAATGGAGAGTCTACGGTTGAGCTTCTTCTCCATAACGAGGAACTAACTACAGGACAACAACGAGAACTTAGACAAATTCTTGAGGGTTACGCCGGTGTTTTTTCCAACAGACCAGGGCGTACATCTATAACCGAACACTGCATCATAACTCCACCGAATAAAAAGATCAGAATGAGACCATACAGAGTCCCGGAGGCTAGACGAGCT
This sequence comes from Lissotriton helveticus, assembly GCF_964261635.1. NCBI lineage: Eukaryota > Metazoa > Chordata > Amphibia > Caudata > Salamandridae > Lissotriton > Lissotriton helveticus. The sequence goes on from NC_136061.1 coordinate 1,960,926,657, forward strand.
GCCATTAAGGCTGAAATAGACGAGATGCTTCGCCTTGGGGTCATCCGACCCTCAAAAAGTGATTGGTGTAGCCCCATCGTGATGGTCCCTAAGCCTGATGGCAGCAGGAGATTTTGTATGGACTTTCGCGCCCTTAATGAGATTTCTCTCTTTGACGCATATCCCATTCCTAGAGTGGATGAATTAATTGAGAAACTGGGCCACTCTCAGTACATCACTACCCTAGATTTAACTAAGGGTTATTGGCAAGTTCCACTGAGACCTGAGGATGCCAAAAAGACAGCGTTTTCAACAGAGGAGGGCCATTTTGAGTGTACGGTGCTCCCCTTCGGACTTCATGGGGCGCCGGCAACTTTCCAACGCCTTATGAACACTGTCTTAGCCGGATTGTCTGACTTTACGTCGGCTTATCTGGACGACATTGTGATCTACAGCCCAGATTGGCGCACCCACTTGGAACATCTGTCCACAGTACTGAGGGCTCTCAAAACTGCGGGACTCACAGTGAATGCAAAGAAGTGCAAAATGGCCTTTCGGAAAGTGAAATATCTTGGCTATGTACTGGGCCACGGGTTGATTGAACCGCAAATTGAGAAGGTCAGGGCAATTGCCGACACCCCTTTTCCTGCCACTAGAAAAGAATTGAGGTCTTTCCTCGGACTTGTCGGGTACTACCGGCGATTTATACCACAATTTGCAGACATAGCGGCCCCTCTTACGGATGCCCTGAGGGTTACGGGGAAATCCTCTACGCCGGTGCGACCTTCACTTGGAATGTTGGAAGCCTTTCGAACTCTGAAATCGAGGATAACTTCTACACCGGTGCTCTCTTCACCGGACTTCTCACGGCCGTTTTCGCTGCATACGGATGCATCTGACTTTGGGATTGGGGCAGTCCTTTCCCAAGTGGGTAACGACGGTCTGGATCATCCAATACTGTATGTTAGTAGGAAACTGTTTCCTCGTGAACTGAAATACGCCACTATTGAGAAGGAGTGCCTCGCGATAAAATGGGCTATCGAAAAACTGGCTTACTACCTTGAAGGCCGTCGATTTGACCTGTTTACGGATCACGCGCCACTGCTGTGGATGGCTCGCAACAAAGCGAATAATGCTAGAGTAATGCGCTGGTTCCTGTCACTACAGCCATACGTGTTTTCGATCCATCACCGTAAAGGCGTTGATAATGTGGGTGCTGACTTTCTATCCCGTCACCCACTCACCGATCGTGAGTGTCCAGGGGGGGAGGTGTGTAGCGACCTGGGACAACAACAACAGAAGGGGTGGACACAGAGTGCAATGAAACAAAGTTACAATGACACATCTCGTTCATTATACCCCCCACAGAACGTCAACAGGGACTTTGAAATACAAGAAGAAGAAACAGATCACTGGCCCTTTAAGGGAGACTGGAGCCAAGAGTGGGAGGAGTCACGACAAGACGACGAGACGTCTTATACCAGGAACGACGAATCAGAGGTGTGCTTGTTCACCCGGAGGGAGCGGAGCGGAGAGGAGAGAGAGCGTGGAGAAAGGAGGAAGTTGACGGAGTTCGAGAGAGCGGAGTTCGAGACAACGGAGACCCGGCGCGGAGAAGAGGAAGGAGAGAGAGAGAAGCCAGGAGGCCACCGATACCGCGGATCGCCCAGCCATACACCCGCGGGAGGTGTGTGGCTCAACCAGGTACGCGACACTATTAAGGGCTGGGTCAGCCGTAAGGGAGGGTTTTTGGAATAACCGCCGTGTTTACCTCCCCTTTGGTCTGGTGTCCCCCACCCCGAGCACAAACCCTTCACAGCCGGCACTAGACGTGGAGCACAACTGGTTATTCCCCTCACTCCCTACCCTTTAGTATCGCAAGACGTGTGGACATTCTCCTCACACTTTGTATTTCTCCTTTTGTCCCGACTGCGAGACGAAGACGGAGCCGGACGAGACACCACCCCGACGGACACCTGAGAGAGGCCGTCGACCGGAAATAGTGGAAGCCTGCATCAGGAGAAGCGCGAGAAGTAGATCGCCAAGAGGAACTGTTAATAGAGGAAAGAAAAGCTCAGATCTTTTGTTTGCCAAAATAAAACCTAAGAAGACAAGAATTCACGTTTTGCCTATTAATCCCGACCCCGTTACAGGCGAGTAACAGGTGCTGTTGCAGCCAGGGGGAGGCTTACAAATCACATACCCAGGGCTTTAAGTGGGCCGGGTCTCACCGGTGCTGAGCAGTGGTAGTTTTTTAAAGCGACCCTTGAAACGGTTCTCTATTGGGCTCTGTTTGTTGCCCTGGCACAGCAGGGCTCGAAAAATCATTAAAAATGCACTAGATCTGCAGGTCTATTAACCTACAAAATCTCCTCGACCTAACTGAAATGCACTTGACCTCTGACTCTGAAAGCTGAGCAAATGTGACAAGTTAAGATTTAAAAGCATTTTTATTTCTCATTTACTTTGTGAGCAATAAAGATGCCTTTAAATCTTGCTATCTTGTCACATTTCCTCTGCTTTCAGAGGCAGAGGCCAAGTGTCAGTTTGTCTTCCTGAGTAGGACCTAAAAATAGCTTGTCCTGAATTAATCTGACTCACAAATGCGAGCAGTCGAGTGAATTTTTCAAGCCCTGCACAGGCGGTTCGTTTTTTTCTAGACTGCAGTGACAGCAGGCACATCGATGTGCCCTGTGCTCACACTGCTCACTTCTCAGTAGTGGAAAAGTTACGGCATGACGTCATGCCAGGTGGATGTTATAGGGGAAGGGAAATCCTTTAAAGAGAGTCATCTTCTCTCTGGATTTCCCTTCTCTTTTTGAAACTCAAGAGCAGCAACATTGTTGTGGTGTCACCAGGGCTTTAAGTAGAAGCTTTTTCAATACTATATACAAGCCATAGTTGCCGCTTTATCTTATGCAACTATCAACCATTGACAAAGCCAATAGTCCTGACTTGTTGTAGGTATGATGTTACTTGTATCATATCTGGATGCAATGACAGAAACAGCAAAATTTAAGTGGTGCGGCACACTATGCTAAGCACACCTTTTTAGCTTGTGTGTTTTTAAGGCACGCCCTTAATTACCTTGGCCATGCTCCTTTGAGCCCTACTCCCCCCACCCCCCATCCGTGTTTTCATCCCACTTAAAGCCCTGCACATAACTATGATTTTCCTGGACTCATTTTCACTTTCCGCGCTAGTATAGAGAGCAATGGGATCAGCCGACTGGAAATCTTTCCCACCCTCCAAAAATGGTTTAATCTTCATCAATTTCATTTGAATCACTCTTTCCATCTGACTGCCCTTGTATACTGAAAACTGGTGACTGGAAAGGCTGAGGTATGAATGACCATATGTGTACACAGCGATCCCCAGAGGAGCAACTGGAGGGGGGCGTGGGGTGGGGCAATGGGCAGAGTGGAGATGTAGGGGTCTGAAAAGGGGTGAAAAAAACAAATCCTCGCTAACAACTAAATGGTCTTTTTTCAAGACCTATGAAGTAGTCGGGTGCGCCTGCAATAGGATGGACGCCAGACCAGCCAGCCTACGGCAGCTCAAAAACTGTCTGTGTGTGTGTGTGCGCCCGGGAAGCTCTCTCACCCGGGCTGACACACACGATGGGTGGGTGGGGAGGGCTGAAGCCCTTTGAGCCCTATGGGCGTTGCACGAAACCGCGATGCTCCGATCCACCTTGCGCTACCGCTATCCGCTCCACGAGTCAGCTGCTAGATCAGATCCACTGTGCCGCTGCGACCCCTGCCACGCCAGGAGTCACAAGTTGCACTCTACACTCCTGGACCTGGCGCAGGAAAAGAGGGCGGCCACGGACCCCCTCCGCATCGGCACCTGAGACCGAGTGCCCGGCACCAGCTCTCCTCTCACCCCCAGCCTAGAGCTGGAGAGCGCCGGCTGCCAGTGCAGCACCAGGATGGACACTGCCGGGCCGATCCCCGCGAGACGACGAGGTGCCCAGCCGGGGACGTGGACTCTGCAGCACATCACGCCTCCCGCAGCAGCGCGGGCACAGAAACGAGCGAGACATGCAGGACAATGTTTTATACCAACCAAGCCTGAACTCGGCGCTGCCTGACTCTAAAATGGCGCCTGCGGAGAACATAATGCCTCGTGATAACTCAAGACCATCTAAACAGACAGTTCCTCGCCAGGGAATTCTGTCCTATGCTGCGTCCCCCCTCTGACTCTACTCCATAGAATTCTGCTCTCTGTTTTCTTCTCCTGATTCTTGACTTTCGTGACTTATGTGTTCCCGCCTTGTTTTGTTTTTTGAGATGGTCTCTGTCTATACCCACGACCTAGACCCACCATTTTGTCTGATGACCCTTGATCGTTTTTCCCTTTTTCCTGGACGGCCTTAAATTTATATGTAAATGTGTATTGTTATGTTATGTTAGTCTGAATTTGTAGAGCGCACGTTCACCGCATGGTTTCTTGGCGCTGTGTGCCGCTGGGGAACCCGTCCTGGCTTTCCCTGTGAGATGGTCCCTGTTGGGCATCCCCAGCAGCTAGGGGGCCGTTGTGGAGATTAAGCAAGCTATTGCCCAGAGTTGCAGCGTGGGACCCATGGTTAGAGAGGCACCGAGGCGAGATTTATCGAGCCCGCTGACATTAGTTCCGTACCCTGCCGCGTCGGGAATTGAGCCCCGGTCCCGGGCCGACCTCTGCTTCTGGGTCTGCCGCCTCTAACCGGTGAGCCACACTTATATAATTCTCCAAGCCTAATTGCTGTTAAAATGTATTCCTGTGTGAATTTATTATTTGTATATATAAGAATTCTAACCACTAGTATATGTAGTACATTTTTATACTTACTACCATTCCTACGTGATTTTAGAGTTTATCTGTTTGTATCTCTTCCTTGAGTGACTTTCAACTTGTACATGTACAATGTTTTCCTGTTTTTATCTCTTCCTTGTGTGACTTTACACCTTGTACATTTGCAATTTTTTTTCCTGTTTTTATCTCTTCCTTGTGTGACTTTACACCTTGTACTTTTGCAATTTTTTTCCTGTTTTTATCTCGTCCTTGTGTGACTTTACACCTTGTACATTTGCAATTTGTTTTCCCTATCATCTCTTCCTTGAGTGACTTTACACCTTGTACATTTGCAATTTTTTCCTGTTTTTATCTCTTCCTTGTGTGACTTTACATCTTGTACATTTGCAATTTGTATATGTTTGTATCTCTTATGTAACTCATGTAATCCAAAGTCCTTATGTAACGCAACTGGTTCTTTTGTAAAGTGCTCTGACACCTTCGGGTAATGTTCGATCTATATAAAATCGCATTAAATAAAATAAAATAAACAAACTGATTAGCAGGCTCCCTCTAATACCATTTAGCACCTCCTCCATCCAGCGGTTCCTTGGCTGTACCTCTAAACCCCTTCTCCCAACACCTGCCACCGAAACCTTTGATCCAGTCTTCTTCCCCCTCCTACCTCCACACTTCGGAATCCGTTATACTTGCACCCCCTTTGTTGTGTCTTTTACACTAATGTTTTTGCACCTATCCTTGTAATACCGACTTTGCACCTTTGATGATTCCAGGGTACGTACAGGTCCAACTACCAACTATTCCCCTACCTGCACCTCGCTTAGTCCCACCCGCAAGGCTCCCCCTCCTTCCAGCAGGATCCGTTCCTTCTTCCTGCTAGAAGCTAGAACAATCCCAGGACACACTGCGCCATTCCCACGCCAAGCATGGCAGTAGCGCATGCGCAAGGTAGTGTCTATCTTGTGAACTGCTTCCGGGGTCTGTGGGTGGATACCACTCTTCTATGGGCCTGGTTTTAGAGTGGTCGCTCGAGCATGCCCCGATCTGAGCCGCGTGTCTGAACAAACTTTTCTTGTGGCAATAAAGGTCCGACATTTCGCATCGTTTCTTAGTAAGTAGAAATGTGTTCCTAATCGGCGTGGGCGTGTACATTAAGATTACATTCCAACTCCAGCTCTAGAATATTTGGAGAAAGCATAGCCCCCTCCCCAAATTTACATACTACATGCCAACATTTTACAATAGAAACGTCAGAGATTTTAAGAAAATAATCTGGAGAATGCATTTCTTCCATTAATGTACAGGCAGTTCACGGCGGGAAACAGCCAAAATAAAGTCCTTTTGGTTTTGAAAATCGTGAGTCTCCCGCCTGTATCCGGCATGTATGCAGATATTCCAGGAGGCTGTTTACCAATATAACTCCAGCCCTGAACTTCTTTTGAGGAAAAGGTATCACATCGCCAAGTATTTTTTTTGGGGTGGGGGGGGATGAAAAGTTTTGGAAAAATATTTAATTTTGAGTAAGGTTACCTTGCCGCACTGAGCTGTATGTAATTAGGTTAAAGCCCAGAACTGAATACTTTTATCCTCGTGTCACGGAGAGGTGCAATGATGACAACATTTGTTTGTAGCAGTTTAAGGTCAGGGAAGGAAGGCTCCAGTAAAATATTTTTTTACACTTGTGGTACTGTAAAGATGCTCCTGGACACAAGCTGCTTAGAATAACTTTATTCTTAAGACAACACGCCATAAGCAAGTCCGCATGGCAGTGAACAGATATTGTATGAACTGTCAACTGTCAAACTCACACAGCTGTCAACATTCCAGCTGGGAGCTGACCAATAGGGAGCAGGGGAAAAGCACGCGCAAGGGAGGGAAGGAAAAGAAGAAAGGACTAAACACAACACATCTCCTTCCCAATGGAACAAGGGAATATTATACACTTGCAATGTGCTTAAGTAATGGTATATTCAAGATTGTAATTCACACACAAAGTCCTTATATTTACTAGGTTTACTAAGAATGCGGCCGAAACTGCTGGTGCTTGTGCTGGCTCCTCCAACACCTTCCGTGTGCCCACTTCCAGTGTCCTCAGTGGATGTGTTCGCCCCACTGGCAGTGTCATCAGTTCCTTTAGGGCTGGCATCACACTTCCCCTCTCCATTAACCGAAGTCTCAAACTCAGAATCTGTACAACTTGTCTCCACACTTTCCTGTGGCTCCACCGACTCGTCTGAGCTCAGAGCCCTGTCCATTCCAATAGATTCTATTCCATCTTGACTTGGTCGCGTCCTGACATTCATGTTTTCCATTGGTGCACAGACTTGGTTATGTTCTACACCATCCTCCTCATCAGAACATTCTAAGTGTCGATCGTTTTGCTCATAGCCGCCATCTTTTTCTGTTTGTTCCTTTATTTCTGAGCTGCGACACATTGCCATCCTAGAAGCATGCCATACTTTTCCATCACTAAGTAAAGCTGAGTTACAAAAAACTTCTACCACATCTAAGGGTGCGGTATATCTATCGTTCCCTTTGGCAATGTGTCCACTTTTCTTTATCCTCACCTTGTCCCCTACTTTGATGTACACTTCTTTGCAGTTCTTGCTCCTGTCATGTTTTTCCTTGTGAATATCTTGTGCGACCTCTATCCGTTCTTTTATCTTTTCCATTGTCCATCCAGTAGTTCTCGCTGATTTGAGCCACCCGATGTTGTCCTTAGAAATGGGCGTTCTCCCTCTCATTATTTCGAATGGGCTTACTAATGTCTTTTCTCCAGGAGTAATTCTGTACCCCCATATCATCGCTTTTACTTCCTTCCTCCAACACTTCCCACTTTTGTTTGCCAATTGGATGGTTCCTTTAATCACCCGATTAAATCTTTCCACGGCACCATTACCTGCCGGATGATAGACTGAAGTTGTTTTATGTGTGATGCCATTCCTATTGATGTATCTTTTGAAAGCTTCTGAAGTGAATTGACTGCCGTTGTCACTGACAACAGTTTTCGGAATACCTTCCCTGGTGAACACATCGTCCATAAATGTTAATATGTCGCTTGTGTCAACCTTTTCTTTGCACACCTTTATCTCTGGCCATTTAGACAGATGATCCACCATCACTATTATATACACCTGTTCGTCTTGCCATCTTATTGGTCCTGTTATGTCCACTCCAATCCTATCCCATGGCATGTTAGGGCACGCCAAGGGTTTTAGTGTTGGCCTGAGCGTTGTTTGAGATTTGTCTGAATTCTCACAATCAACACAGTCCCTTACCGCTCTTTCTATCTCAATGTCGCAGCCCGGCCACCAGTACCAACTTTTTATCCTTTGTTTAGTTTTATTTATGCCCAAATGCCCTTCATGACATATTTTTATAACCCTATTCCTGAGAGTTTTGGGTGGTATGATTTTTCCTTGTCTAAAGACGAGATTGTCTTCCACCGAAAGTTCGTTCCTCAATTCCCAAAATGCTCGTATTTCCTCCTCCAGACATTTTTTCTTTGGCCACCCTTTGACTAAGAGTTCACGTACCCTTTGTAATGTTGCATCTGTGAGACTACTCTGAGTCCACTCCTCTTTTTGGATGGTAGGGAATTCCTCGCAGACACTTGCCACGCATAACTCTTCTTCTTGCTCCATACTCTCCACATTCTTCAATGGCAACCTGCTCAGAAAATCCGCCACCACATTTTCCGCACCGGGCAAGTATTGAACATCATAATTATAGTCCAAAAGTCTTAATGATAGACGTGCTAGTCTGGGTGACGCTGTGTACAACCCTTTCACAGTTAACACTTTTGTAAGTGGTTTATGGTCGCTTCGTAGTACGATTTTCTTGCCCCAGATGTACTGGCGAAAATGCTCCATTCCCCACACACAGGCCAGTGCCTCCCGTTCTATCACTGAGTACCTCTCTTCTGTTTCTGTCAATGAACGAGAGGCAAACGCGATGGTCACTTCTTTTCCTGTTTTTTCTATTTGTGTAAGTACCGCACCAATTCCTCTCCCACTTGCATCTGTGGTGATGACGCACTCCAATTCTCCGTCGAACCCTTGCAGGGGAGGTGCAGCGCAAATTTCTTTCTTTAACTTTTTGAAACTTACTTCACAGTCCTTTGTCCACTCAAATTTGTTTTTGTTCTTCAATAGTGTTCTAATATCGTAAGTTTTGGTTGAAAAATCCTTTACGAACTTTGAATAGTATTCAATTAAACCTAAAAATGCTCTTACTTCATCCTTGTTCGCGGGTACAGGTGCATCACTGATAGCCTTTATTAGTTCCTTCTTAGGCTTTATCCCTTCATGTGTTATTTCGTGTCCCAAATAATTTACGCTACTTTTGCTGAATTTGCACTTCTTGTATTCTGCGGTCATCCCGCACTTCTCCAATTTTTTTAGCACTTGTTGAAGTCTGTTATCATGGTCTTCTTGATTTCTACCCATGACTAAGATGTCGTCTTGGAAGATGAGGATGTTCCTTACACCTTTAAATATTTCCTGCATGAGCCTTTGAAATAACGCAGCAGCAGATGCTACACCAAAAGGGACTCTTTTAAACCTGAAGCACCCGAATGGTGAAATGAAAGTTGTAAGGTGTCTACTCTCAGGGTGCAATTGAACCTGGTGGTACGCTGCCGCAAGGTCAATGGTAGAAAACACACTCATTCCTTTGGTGAGTGACAACATTTCCCCAATTCTTGGTAGCGGGTATTGGTCGATTACTATATTTTTATTCAAATCACGAAGGTCCATGCATAACCTAAGCCTACCATTAGGTCTCTTAGCGACAACTAAGGGTGCGACCCACTCCGCAGATTCTGTTGGTTCGATTATATCTGCTTCTAATAGCTTGTTAATTTCTTCCCTTACCTCTTCCTTTATCGTAATGGGTATTTGTCGTACTTTGTGTAGGCAGGGTACTGCGTCCTCCTTTAATTTAATCTTGTGTTGAAAGCCTCTTAACTTTCCGATTTTTCCATTAAAAACCCCCGGGAACCTTTCCAAAATGCTCTTGTCTAATAGAGTGTCATGTTGAACCACTAAGACGGGCTCCGCACTGTTGGGGTCGAGAGTAATGCCCAGCTTTCCCTGGTCTCTCCATCCTAATACAGACGGCCCTGTTGCTGCCACATAAAGTTTACTGGACATTTCTCTTTCCTTGAAGAAGAAGGGTAATTCTCTGAATCCCAAGAGTTTTATAGGTTCCCCTGTAAAGGTTTTAAGTGTAATGTCAGGTTTTTCCAACTTCCTTCCTACGACCTGTTTAAACTTCCCTTCCCACACACTGTGGTTGACAATGGTGCAAGGCGAACCCGAGTCCGCAATTATTTCTAGTTTTACACCCCCAATTTCAACTTTGCACATTGGTTTTCTTTTATTGCCATTGTCTTTGCTTTTGTTATCCTTTGCCTCTTTCACATTTAACACACAGAAATTATATTCCGAATCATCTGACGAGTTTTCCTCATTCTCTTCTTCATCACAGACATATTTTATTCTCATTTTTCCACTCCTCTTGCATGCTTTCTGGAAATGCCCTACCAATCCGCACTTACTACATTTGATGTTCCTTGCCGGGCAGTTCCAATCATTAGCCAAATGTCTGTCACTATCACAGCGATAACACCTAAGGTCATTATATGTTCTCTCCTTATTGTATGTTTTTGTACTGTTTCTTTCCTTGTTGCTATAATTAGTTTTTTTTTTTCTTGTAGCACTCACTTTGGCTACCACACTTGTCTCTTCACTCTTCCCTTTGCTCTCATTAATCACTTCCTTTGCACATCTTCCTGTGAGTTCCGCTTTTTTCACAATGTCGATTACCTGTTGTAGGGGCTTTTCACCTTTGGCCCATAAAGCATCTTGTATATTTTGATTTGAGGTACACATAACTATTTGGTCCCTAATGAGATCGTCGTGTAATACCCCAAATTTACATGTGAGTGCTATGTTTTTTAGAGCTGCAACATACTCATCAACGCTTTCCTCTTTACTCTGTTTCCTCCTGTAGAATTTATATCTATGCACAGCTACACACACGACAGGCTTATAATACGAATCCAAATCCTCCAAAGTATCCTCAAACACATTCCTGTCCGCCCCCTCGTGGCTCCTTTTAGCAATGTTATTGTATACCTTTAAACCACCTGCCCCTAAACTGTGCAACAAAATTTTTTTCTTTTCCTCAGGTTTTAATGCCTCATCCTCCTTGTCGAATGTTGATATATAATTACAGAAGTATTCCTTCCACTCTTCCCATTTAACATTAGGAGTACCTTCTCCTTTCAAAAAAGGCTCAGGTGGCTGCAAGTTGTATACGTTGCTGTTTGCCATATTAGAATGTTCGTGGTATTACTATATATATGTATTTACTCCTTTATTTAACGTGTACTTCAGCTCACACAATACATAGAATTACGTGTTTACTTAAAAGGATACGATAATTTCTTTTCCTTGTAGCTTTCACTGATGTACTCAGTGACTCGCGTTGCATCAAATAGATTGTGAGAGTGTTTCTTTAAATTTTCATGTAATTTCTCAAAATGGCGCCTAGCGCGATGACGTCACAACCGCCGTTGCGTAGCGCTGATTCTCCTCACATGAAGAGCCTCCTCACACGATACTGACGAAGTGAGTTTTTTCTTGCTGTTTACTCTTTTGTCCTTCGTTCACCACAATGTTTATCCAGCAGACTTTAGTCATTCAAGAGACGCCACTTACTTCAAAGCTTCGAAGTTCCGTTCATAAGCCTTTAGCGCACCTCTGATGGTCTCGTAAATTATCTCCTGCTCAGTTCATATAGATGTGCTTTAGGGAAGAGTACATTAAACTCACAATTCCGCACCTCCGCTCCTGCTAGTACTTCAAATGATTGACTAAGAAGTCAATGTTCCGCTTCGTGACAAGTCGTCAAACCATCTTTTAGTCCGGTTCCCTTGTCAACGCGTCTCCCTCACTCAAAATTGCTTCGCGTAGGTTCACTGGCGTGTTGTGTCCTCGTCGCCAATTTGTAAAGATGCTCCTGGACACAAGCTGCTTAGAATAACTTTATTCTTAAGACAACACGCCATAAGCAAGTCCGCATGGCAGTGAACAGATATTGTATGAACTGTCAACTGTCAAACTCACACAGCTGTCAACATTCCAGCTGGGAGCTGACCAATAGGGAGCAGGGGAAAAGCACGCGCAAGGGAGGGAAGGAAAAGAAGAAAGGACTAAACACAACAGGTACGTGCTGCGTTTTAAAGACCATCGAAGCCTGTAACATTGGCCGGAACTAGCAGCATAAAGGATTCTGTAGAGACCGTGTTACTCGTAATACTGGCCACCAGCGGGCCCTGGATATTGCAGTCAAATATTATCCTAATCCTGTTGCGTTTTTTTATTTTTGTGTAACTGCCACCTGTTGTTAGAATACTTTTTAATCTATCTCGTATGTATCTGTAACGTGCAAGTATGTAAATTTCCTAATGTAATGTACTTGGTTCTATTGTGAAGCGCGCCAACTCCTTTGGGTAGCGTCCGCGGTATATAAAATTGCATTAATTAAATATAGAGGGCCGCAGAACCTTACAAGATAGCAGCTTCACTAGGTGTTCTCCAGCGGCCCTCTTTTGTGTTAGCTGACTGCCTCAGTGACGCCCTACATGGCACTGGCAGAAAGCAAAGGGCCTTCAAAAGTCATCTGTTGCGGTTTCACAGCCGACTTTGAGGGCCTTTTGCAAAGCTTCCTTTGTTGCTGACTAGTCTCTGCCCGCAGCTCTGACTCTGTCTGCAGCTTGCTCTCCCTCGCCATTATGACTGCAGCAGCCAGCTTCACTCCTCGCAAAACCGCTTGGTGGTCCATTCAAAGTAGGTTCGCCGAGTGCTTTCTGCTTGTTTTTCCTTTTGATTCTTCACTCTTGCTTCTGTGTGATTCTTTTTGTGTCCACATTTCTTATTTCTCCTTTCTCCTGCATTTCAGCATTCGTTTCCGATCTACTCTCTTGATGCTGGATCCATCTGTCCTCCTAATTTTCAGTCCACAATTACAGTATCAGTCTTTGCCCAGACAACGTGAAAGAAATGATCTACAGAAGAATACTCACAAAGCGTAATAATGTAATGTGATTATTAATGTGTAACATGTTTTCAAGGGAGCATCAAAAGTGATATGCTCTGAGCCCTGTCTGCAGCCCATGAGGCTGTCTTGGAGGACATAAATAATAACCCACGTATTAGTCCCATTGGCGATGTATTTGGTGAGCTGTTTGTCGTGGCACCAAACACACAGTTTCACGTCCAAGCAGAAACTTAAACAACGTTTTTAAGGGGGTTGCGTGTGAACAGAAACACAAATATGACAGTGGGCGCCTACCGTAAAACTTTCCATCCAGTCAGGGGATCCAAGTCTGAGAGCACATCCATTGTAGAGCGCCGAATTGGGGTCAGCAAGCAGCGCCCAGAGGACAACACAAAACAGCAATGGAGCGAGCCGTGTGTGTAACTAATGACACCAGCACCGCCCCTCACGCTCTCTCTCTCCATTACACCGATAAGCAGTTGTCACAAGATCTTTCTCCACCCCTCTAAAATCAGCCTCCCCTCGCTTGTGACCTAACTTTCCCCACAGATAGCCCTTGCTGCATCGCCCACACCACCTTGTTTCCCCTGTCTCTGCCGTTTAAACGCTGTAATAGCCTCCCACAGATCAAATGCAATGTGAAATTTGTTATCTATACTACTATAATAAAGTAAGAACTTTCAGGCTTTGAGGCGGGTAAACTCGGGAACCACGGCGCCAATCTACACACCCGATACACCGTTGAAATCGTCAGGGTGTGTAGATGGTTATAGGCTATATAAATATAAAAAATAAACGTTATTTACAAAATGGATATAAAAAAAAGTAGTCCCTCCAAAGTAGCGCCGGCCGCGACGTGCGTGCTCACGTCAGGAGCACGGGGAGGAGCGGCGGACATGGCGCGGGGGAGGAGCGGTGACGCGAGGAGCTGCGGACAGTCCAGCGGCGGTGCGAGCAGCAGAGAGGGGGACATGGCGCGGGGGAGGAGCGGCGGCGGACAGGCGGTGAGGAACAGAGCGGCGAGGAGCGGTGACTGAGGAGCGGCGGCTGAGGTAAGGCTCCTGGGACAATGTCGGGGCAGGCGGGTGTCGGGCCAGGCGGGGGACGGGGAGTTACAACAGAACAGACTACAAGGCAGGCGGGTGTCGGGGCAGGCGGGGGACGGGGCGGGCGGGGGCATTGGCTGCTGGGCAATGTGGGGGGAGGCAGGAGTAGGGCAAGCCTGAATGCTCCCGGACAAGGTCGGGACGGGCTGCTAGTATATATATATATATATGGCTGTATGTTTTTGTCTTAATCATGACGTTTTATTCTGACACGCCACACATGGAATAATGCGTATGCCCATCTGTGGGCTTAACCACTTGATTACATTCTATGTATAATGTCAATCTGTGTTATATATATAACACACACTACAAGATGGCCGCACCTATTCCATGTGAGGTGAAAGTCCCCTTGTTTATGTCCATGCCTAATTGAATGTGGGAGTGATCATTATTTGTTTAAAACAATGTCGGAAGTTAACACAGTGCATCACACACTGACGAAGGCAGACCGCCGAAACGCGTCTGTGTGCACCCCTCCGCTAAATAAAATCTAGCGCGTTTAAAAACTTCATCCTCGAGTGCTGTCTTATTCTTTCCGTGAGTTGGAGGGATTTGGAGCGTCATATATATATACACGCCAGTAGGTAGTTATAGTTAGGATCGTTTTCCATAGGAAATCCGCAACATTCTATTGGGAATAACTTTGGCGCCGAATGAGGGTTCTGACTGTAATTTTCCTTAACTGTGCCACCAGTTGAAGCGTCACTGATGTCCCCCTGTAAGACATCCGCCACAAAGCAGAGCAGGTACACGCCTGAGCCACACATCAACCCACTTGGGACTTATTTTGCTGAACTTTGACGTTGGTTAAGCGCACCCACTGTGGAACAATATTTTCTTGCATGCACTACATGCCCCACAAGGCCAGAGTGATGGCCACGCCTATCGGCTGAGGTATGTTTATCAGGTGCATGCGAACTTGGCGCTTTCCAACTTCGTGAAGAGACGCTGCTGACGAAGGGAACACTCCCGAAACGCGTTTGGTGTCTTTATCATTTTTTGCTGTGTACTGGGATTGTGAACCTGCTTGCAAGCTGCTGAATTGAATAAATGAAGCTTATTTCATTTCTTGTGGCCTCCTTTCGAATGGGGTTCCTGTTAGTTTTGGATGTTTAAACGGCCCTCCCGGTCGTGAAGGAGGCTCACTGCTGTTGCGGGTCCTTGCTGATGCCCGATGGTTTCAGCGCGAGGAAAGAAAGATCGGATGTCGTACAGGGGTACATCAGTGACGCTTCAATTGGTGGCTACAAAGCAGAGCAGGTACACGCCTGAGCCACACATCAACCAACTTGGGACTTATTTTGCTGAACTTTGACGTTGGTTAAGCGCACCCACTGTGGAACAATATTTTCTTGCACGCACTACATGCCCCACAAGGCCAGAGTGGTGGCCACGCCTATCGGCTGAGGTATGTTTATCAGGTGCATGCGAACTTGGCGCTTTCCAACTTCGTGAAGAGACGCTGCTGACGAAGGGAACACTCTCGAAACGCGTTTGGCGTCTTTATAATTTTTTCCTGTGTACTGGGATTGTGAACCTGCTTGCAAGCTGCTGAATTGAATAAATGAAGCTTATTTCATTTCTTGTGACCTCCTTTCGAATGGGGATCCTGTTAGTTTTGGATATATATATATATATATATTTAAAAAACCTATTAAATTCACTGAAAAAAAACCATAGGTTTCACACCAGTTATAGTTAGGTGGAAATTTTACTCGCATAAAACCATTGAAATTCCCACGTTATAGTTAGTTGGACTCACTATAACCCCCTCCCTCAAGTGAAAATCCTCAATAATTCACTTCAATCAGGGTCGGTCCCTCAGGCCTGGAAAAGCGCCATAATAAAACCTACCTTTAAAAAAAAAAACTTTTGTGCCCGGACATTCTGAGCAACCTTCGTCCCATCTCCCTCTCCTGGGTAAACTCCTTTGGTGTTTATTATGTTACAAATGGTGAATTGGGCCACGCTAGGTCTCTAAATGTTCCCTTAGATCAGAGGTCTTCAAACTTTTGGATGCCGAGACCCCCCCCCTGTCGACATTTTCAGGTGTAAGGACCCCCTCATGACAAAAATTTCCAAACCTGTAGGCAGAATCTGCACATGCATCAAACTCCAGCTCTGGTCCAGGCAGCACAACAAGTTTTGGTCCCAGAGCAGGAGCGGGCAAAAAGCCTGGATTCATGGCTCTGCCAGTGCCGCAGGTTAACAAACTGTTTCCTAAGTCTACATACTCAGGGGCAGATTTACAAGCCCCTGCTCCACCACTACGTCACTTTTTGTGATGTATTGGTGGCGCAGGGGGCCCCGCCATATTTACAAGGAGATGAAAAGCCACCCTTCCAGCCTTTTCCTCTCCTTGTAAATATGGCCCCTTAACATGCAGCACTGTGCGTGGAAGGGGAGTGTTCCCACGCAACACCCATTGAACAAGACACATCTCCATATTTATGAGAAATCGTAAATCTGGAGATGCATGTGAATTCTACACCACACTAGAGGTGGCGTAGCGTGGCACAGCGAGGAGAAATGTTTTAATTTCTCCTCAATTTTTCCTCTTTCAATGCGTGCTGCATTCTGCAGCCCCCTCGATATCCGTGAAAGAGTTGAACAACCTCAGAAGGTAAGGTCGAAGCTGTGACTGGAACGTGCGATAAAAGGACCGGGGTAGGACATCCGGCCCGTAGTTTTCCCCAAAGGTCCCTCACGGCTGCCGTTATTTCCTCCTCGAGGATGGGTCCTCCAGAGTCTTCGCACACAATGGATGCATTGGCGTCCCCTCGTAGCTAGTTAGGACGGCCGCAACCGTGTCTGTAGATGGAGTCTCCCTCTGATACAGGGCGGCATAATAGCCCCGAAATGCCTCGCGCTAGTCTCTCTCCGAAATAGCCCTATTCCCATCCGGGAGCTGGACATTGGCTATGTGGGCCCTGGCCGCACTCACTCTGTCTCCCCGCCAGCAGGCGGCCCACCCTATCTCCTCCCTCAAAATATCGCTGCTTCAGCGTCAGCAGAGAGTGCTCTGCCTTGTTGGTGTGTAAAAGCCTGAGCTGCCCTGTCGGGTTGGCGAGCCGCCTCCTGGACTCTAGTGAAGAATGCTCCCAATCTTTTAGCTCGGCACGCTTTATGTCCTTTGCCAAGCTGTCCTCCAATTTACAAGCCTCGCGCGATCGATAGAGAGGTGATGTGTCCCACACCACAGGGAAGGGCGTCTCCGGGATATCATTACTAGTGAAGTAAGAGTCAAAGGCCGCCCGGATGCTTTCAAAGTCGGCTGCATCCCGGAGAATACTTGGGGGCAAACAACAACGCGTCTCCCGAGCAGGACAAGCGGCCGGGTCCTGCAAGAGCAGCTCAACATGAGCGTGATCAGACAACGAGATATCCGACATAGAGGCCCCTAGCATGTCCCGCACCAAATCATGCGAGGTAAATAAGAAGTCTATGCGAGAGTACGAGCGGTGTGCGTGAGAGTAAAATGAGTAGTCCCTCAACCCCGGGCAGTGGTAGCGCCCCGCGTCTATCAGCCCCAGCTCTGTTATCTGTGTGCGCAGAGGACATGGCCCCGGCTCCACTGAACAAGGCGTCACTATGATCCGTGTCCGGATCCCAGACTAAGTTGAAATCCCCTCCCATTACCAAAGAGTGGTCACCAGATGGAATCTGTTCCCGCAAAAGTGTCTGGAGGTATCTATCCTGCATCTGATTGGGCGCATATACTGTACATAAAGTAAACAGTCGCCTCCCTATTTTCACTGTGACTTTAAGAAAGCGCCCATCTCCACTCCTAAAAGGCTTAGTGTCCCCCCGCCTGAAGCCATTCCTGCACAATATTGCCATACCCGCCGTTTTAGAGTCAGCCGCAGCCCAAAACTGGAGAGAATATTTAAGGTGCGCCATGCACTTCATGTCCGCTTGCAACAAGTGAGTTTCTGGCAGGAATATGATGTCGGGGCTCTGCTGGAGGAGGTAGCGCCATGTTTGCCTCCGCTTATTGGGGGAGTTCAAGCCCATAACATTAAGCGTTAAGATCTTTAAGGGCCTAGGCAAGGTCGCAGTTATGCTGTGCATCAGTCGGGGCCCACCCATGACCCCACCCCGCCTCTGCAAGGGTATAGACACAGAAGAGACCTCCCCCATCCCCGCCCACTCAGAAGGCCGCAGCCACCCGATCCCCCACCCATCGCACACAGAAGAAAGAAGATAGAGGGGAAAAAAGGTCAGTAAGGAGCCAAGAGAGGAAGAGAAGGTCAAGAGCTCTTAAGGCGGCCAACCATGCCACCCAGCAATGGACGTCAACAAAGACCAACAGGGCCACACTGTACTGTCCCATTCACAAGGCATCCTCTACCCAAGGGAATCTTTTATTATTAAGCATTAATCTTTATCCTCTGGAATATATAGCTATTCCTTAAAAAAAAATGGCCTTAGACCTGGAACCTACAGGCCACAATGCCTACACCATTCGCTACCCAGCTAACCTCAATAAAAAAAATGCAATTAAGAAATTCAAACACCGTCTTGTGGTAAAAAATACGGAGACTCTTGTTTTAGATACATACTTCTGCACTAACAAGGGCATTGTTGCTAACGACCTTATCTTCCATACGAATAAACATGCCCAATGGAGAAATACCTTCCACGCTATGCTCCATATTTCCACAATGAAGAAAACCCCGTATGCCATCAAATTGACAGTCCTTGCTTCAAACCTTTATCCTCTGAATGCCACCATTACTATTTACAATAATGGTAATATTCTTATACAATCCACTGACGCGTATCTGGATATGTTTGACAATCAATCAATCAAAGACATTTATAGAGCGCACTACTTACCCGGAGGGTCTCAAGGCGCTGGGGGGGGGGGGGGTTGCTGCTACTGCTCGAACAGCCAGGTCTTGAGCTTCTTCCTGAAGGAGAGGTGGTCTTGGGTCAGGCGCAGGTCGGACGGGAGGGAGTTCCAGGTCTTGGCGGCCAGGTAGGAGAAGGACCTTCCTCCTGTTGTCGTTCTTCGGATGCGGGGGACGGCGGCGAGGGCGTGACTGGCTGATCGTAGATGGCGTTTGGGAGCGTAGAAGTTGATGCGGTTGTTGAGGTAGCTCGGGCCTTGATCGTGTAGGGCTTTGTGTGCGTGGGTGAGGAGGCGGAAGGTGATTCTTTTGTTGACGGGGAGCCAATGCAGGTCTCTCAGATGTCCGGAGATGTGGCTGTGTCGTGGGATGTCGAGGATGAGTCTGGCTGAGGTGTTCTGGATCCGCTGGAGTCTCTTCTGGAGCTTGGCGGTGGTTCTGGCGTAGAGGGCGTTGCCGTAGTCCAGTCGGCTGGTGACGAGGGCCTGGGTGACCGTCTTCCTGGTCTCGGTGGGGATCCACCGAAAGATCTTCCGTAGCATGCGCAGGATGTTGAAGCATGACGAGGAGACGGCGTTGACTTGTCTGGTCATGGAGAGGGAGGAGTCCAGGATGAAGCCCAGGTTGCGTGCGTGGTCTGTCGGTTTGGGTGCGGTGCCCAGGGCGGGGGGCCACCAGGAGTCGTCCCAGGCGGAGGGTGAGGCGCCCAGGATGAGGACTTCCGTCTTGTCTGAGTTCAGTTTCAGGCGGCTGGTCATCATCCACTCGGCTACGTCTTTCATCCCTTCGTGAAGGTTGGCTCTGGCGGCGGCGGGGTCGTTGGTCAGGGAAAGGATCAGCTGGGTGTCGTCAGCGTAGGAGATGATGTTGAGGTTGTGTTGGCGTGCGATGGCCGCGAGGGGACTCATGTAGACGTTGAAGAGGGTGGGGCTCAGCGAGGATCCTTGAGGGACGCCGCAGATGACTTCGGTGGCCTCTGACTTGTACGGTGGTAGACGGACTCTCTGTGTTCTTCCGTCGAGGAAGGAGATGATCCATTCCAGTGCCTTCTCCTGGATTCCGACGTTGCTGAGGCGCTGCACTAGGGTGCGGTGGCAGACAGTGTCGAATGCCGCGGAGAGGTCTAGAAGGATGAGGGCCGCTGTTTCTCCGTTGTCCATCAGGGCTCGGATGTCATCGGTGGCAGCGATGAGGGCGGTCTCGGTGCTGTGGTTGGCTCGGAAGCCAGACTGTGAAGGGTCGAGGGATCCATTCGTCTCGAGGAAGGCGGCCAGCTGTTTGTTGACGGTCTTCTCGATGACTTTGGCTGGAAACGGGAGGAGCGAGATGGGGCGGTAATTCTTGAGTTCGGTGGGGTCCGCTGTTGGTTTCTTTAGTAGGGCGCTGAGTTCGGCGTGCTTCCAGCTCTCCGGGAAGGTGGCGGTGTCGAAGGAGGTGTTGATGATGTCCCGCAGGTGGGGTGCGATGACAGCGTCGGCCTTGTTGAAGACGTGGTGAGGGCAGGGGTCGGTCGGAGATCCGGAGTGGATGGAGTTCATCATGCGGACGGTGTCTTCGGTGCTGATCGGAGTCCAGGCGTGGAGGGTGGTGGTGGGGGGCGGTGGTTCGGTCGTGGCGTGCGTCGGTTGAGGGCTGAAGCTGTTGTGTATGTCCGCGATCTTGTTGTGGAAGTAGGAGGCGAGGGAGTTGCAGAGGTCTTGCGATGGGGTGATGTAGTTGTTTTCGGCGTTGGGGTTGGAGAGCTCTTTCACGATGTTGAAGAGTTCCTTGCAGTTGTGTGCGTTGTTGTCCAGCCGGTCTTTGAATGCAGTTTTCTTGGTGGCACGGATCAGTTGGTGGTGCTTTCGGGTGGCAAGCTTGAGGGTGGTCATGTTGTCCGGTGTTGGCTCCCTTCTCCAGGCTTTCTCGAGGGCTCGGCAGTTCTTCTTGGAGCTCTTGAGTTCGTCGGTGAACCATGGGGCCTTCTTGCTGCCGGGTCTGCTGGGCGGGGTCCTCAGTGGGGCGAGTTCGTCCCCGCAGTTGCTGATCCACTTCGTGAGGTTGTCGGCGGCCTGGCTGGGGTTCGCTGAGCTGGCGGGAGGGTGCTGGCTCAGGGAAGCGGCGAGCTGGTCGGCTGTGATCTTGTTCCAGCTTCTTCGAGCAACCTGTTGCTGGTGGTGGTGGATAGTCGTTTTTCTGAAGGTGAAGTGGACGCAGCTGTGGTCCGTCCAGTGTAATCCAATGGCGTGGCTGAAGTCGATGTCTTTGCTGGATGAGAAGACGGCGTCGAGTGTGTGTCCGGCGAGGTGGGTGGGGGTGGCCACCAGCTGCTTGAGTCCGAGGTTGGCGAGGTTGTCGAGCAGGGTGATGGTGTTGCGGTCGTTGTTGTTCTCCAGGTGGAAGTTGATATCCCCCAGGAGGATGTAGTCAGCGGAGGTGAGGGCATGCGGGCTGACTAAGTCGGCGATGTCCTCGCTGAATTGTGTGCGTGGTCCCGGGGGTCGGTAGATCAGGGTGCCTCTGAGGGTGGTCTTCGGGTCGGTGCGGATCTGGAAGTGTAGGTGTTCGGCGGTAGTCAGGGTGTCGTCGGTGTTGGTCGTGATGTGGATGGTGTCCCTGTGGATGATGGCGATGCCTCCTCCCATCTGGTTGGCGGTGCGGTCCCTCCGGGTGATCTTGTAGCCCTCTGGGATGGCGATGGCGATGTCGGGCGCTGAGGAGTCGTTCATCCAGGTTTCCGTGAGGAAGGCAACGTCAGGAGCTGTGGTGTCGAGGAGGTTCCAGAGCTCGATGGCGTGTCTGTGGACGGAGCGGGTGTTGAGCAGGATGCACTTGAGGTGGTTGCTGCTGGTGTTTGGCTTGGCGGGTGCTGGTGCGAGGCAGGTCCGGATGCAGGAGAACTTGCAGGCGTGGCAGCTGAAGGGTCCGTGGGTGCGTCTCGGGGTTGCTCGGCAGCATCCCGGGATTCGGCCGGTGTTGAGTGCGTTGAGGGTGTCGGCGTCGTACGTCCGGCGGGCGGGCTGGGGTATGCGGGGACCAGGGGTCTTGGCCCTGGGCGCGGGCCAGGCGCGGACGGGCGCAGACGGGCTTACCTTTGGCGCGCCTTCGGCGCACAATCGGTGCTCCCGCTGCGCGCGTCCGCTGCGCGGTCGCTCTGGGGGCGTCATAAGTGAGGAGCCTGGGAGGGCGGGTCAGCTGGGTGGCGGGGCCGGCGAATGGGATGGAGGTGGGCGGGGCCGCAGGGAGTCAGCGGCGGGAGCTTCTGGGCGGCAGCCTCGACCCGGGGGCAGGCGAGGCGTCAGGCGGGGTGATCCGGGCGGCCCAGCGGCGGCTGGGTCGCTCTGTAGCTGAAGGAGGTCGCGGGAGGCGGGAGGGGTGATCCGGGCGGCCCAGCGGCGGCTGGGTCGCTGAAGCAGGAGCTGGCAGGCAGCAGGAGTGGCGGCTGGCAGGAGGGGTGACCAGGCCTTGACAGAGGCACAGTGGTCACTCCTTGCTCTACTCTACAGGCTTTTCCCTACTCTCAAGAAAGCAGTAAACAATAGTATCACACTCTCTGCCTCCTCCCATCGCCAAAACTTAGACTTCCCCCTAACGCCTCCCTCTCAGTATACCTGTTCAGACTCCAAATCGGACAAATGTCGCTTCTGTCTTGGTACCTATCTCTCCTGACATTTCAAATCCTCCAGACTCTCCCAATCTGACAAATATCGCCCCGGTCTTGGTGCCTATCTCCCCTGACAATTCTATTACAGGTATACATGGGTCCCCTGTGTGTTTGGTCTGCTCTCAGCCCCTATCATCAGTGGGACTGACTCCCCCAATAATCACCGCCAACTAGTCCATCTGTCTGAAATTACTCCTGATCCCCTCGTACCAGAAGATACATACATAGTCATTGATATCGATCACTCCAATTCAATATTATCCAGACCACTCTTGGTAGATAGCTCAAAATTGGATATGGCCATTATTGTCCCCCTCCCTCTCACACAGGGGATAGCCCAGTCCCCACTCACCTATTATCCGCTGCAACATCTGAGGGAACTCTTACATCTACTACATTCTTTTCGCCTATACAATCGCACATAAAGGATGGTCTAGACTCCACTCACCTACCACAATATCTGAAGGAACCCCGACAGTGGCTACACTCATCTCGCCGATACCATCATTGAACTCAATGACCCTTCCCCAACCTCAAGTGGGGAGCTATTATACCACTCCTGCAATAGACATGCACATTGATACCACGGACATTTCGTCTCCCCAAACAGCTCATACACCACCACCTATTACTTTCTCCCCCATCTCTGTCCTGATCGACCAAATTAATGTGTTAGCATCCAGCATATCTCATCTTAAGGATGATATGCTTAATCTTTCAACCATCACGAAAGATCTTCTTACCCTACATAGAGCCACCAATGACACAGTGAATCTGATCAGTCTCCAAACGAGAAACTATTGCTTCACTAATGCTCCCATTGACAACTCTACTCAACACAACCAAAACTATGCCCAACCTAGTATAACTACACCCTATGTCTCCCTCCCGATCAACACCATTCATGATAGTCTATCCTCCATCTCTGGGTCAAAGAGACCAAGCGATCATCTCTCCAACAGTGACATTGATGACCTTATATCCTATGCCCTGGATTCTGACAATAGTAAGTCTCATTGCAGCGCAATTCAATCCATTGTAACCAACCCCCTCAGAGAACCTACACTTAATAACAGAGCGGTTAACAGAGATAACCTCACACACATCAATTTAGGACTGACTGCCTCAATCCCCTCGTTCAACATGCTGAAGTGTGGGCTTTTAAATTGTAGATCTGCCAGCAAACATGCTACTGATATCTTCAATCTCATTTTAGATGACAACTTAGACATTCTGGTCCTCACAGAAACTTGGCTAAATAACTCCTCATCTCCCATTCTTGACCTACTGGTTCCTCCCTCCCATGATCTAATTCGACTTGATAGGATTGGGAAAATTGGTGGAGGGGTATCCTGCATTTATCGTAACTCACTATCAGTCAAACAAGCAGTCTCCATTGAACTGACTTTGTGCGATTATCTTTGCATCAATATCTCAGACTCTAAGCGCATCACTTGTAAGTTACACATATTTTACCACCCACCTGGTGATAATTTGACTTGTATTGATGAGATTATGGAGATCATGGCATCCAACTCCAACTCCCTAGTTCCTCATATTTTCTTAGGCGATTTCAACCTCCATTGGAATACTTCTAGTGATCATATTGTAGGCTGTTTTAAAGAATTTCTATCAGAGCAGGAATTATCCCAATTCTGTGATAGCCCAATGTATAACAAGGGAGAGACTTTGGACCTCATCATTGCAAAATCTAACATCATCCTACTGGAATCCATCACTCCCTGCGATTGGTCTGATCATTACTGCATCCTCTTCTCCATCAATACTGAAGTAATGCATAAAAGGGGACAACCGTCAAAGTTAAAGCAATGGAAACGGAATCTACAAAATATCAATCCCATCTCCCTAGTAAACCAGTGCAAATCCGCGCTGTCCCTAATGACTGACTTAACTGATGTTCATGAGCTTACAACCTTCTACAACGACAAGATGCTTGATACTCTGGACTCCACAGCTCCATTACAGGAAAAAAATGTTTCCACCAAGAGGTCCAAACCTTGGTTCAATGAAGACCTGAACTTGGAGCGTAGACAGCTAAGAGCTGCTGAATGTCTTTGGAAATCAGCTCCTAACACTCTCAACCTTGATCATCTTAGAAAATTAAGGAACTCATACAATAGGAAGATTCTTAAGGCAGACTTTTTCCGAACTCAGCTGAACCTAGCGAGCAACCGACCCAAAAAACTCTTTGAAATCATCAAGGAACAATCTTGCAATACAACTAACTACAGTGAGTTAAATGACCTGGCCACTCCTACATGTGATGTGCTTGCCAGTTTCTTCCTTGAAAAGACTAGAACTATTGAGCTAGACATCCAATCAAAGCTGGCCACCAGCCAACCTATGGCACTAGATCCTAAATTGGACGGTTTATCTGAAGACCTTTTTAATTATATTAACCCAAGGGAAGTTCCAAAAAACAATGCCTCCTGGCACACCTTCTCGCCAATCTCTCAACAAACTATCTACAACACTCTACAAGCAATCAACCCTTCCAATCATTTCTCGGATCCCTTGCCACCTGCCCTGTTCAAGATTTTAAAAACCTCTATACTACCATTATGGTCTAAAATTGTAAACGCCTCCCTGACTCAAGGTGTCATTCCGGACTGCCTTAAAATAGGACAGGTCACTCCTATACTAAAGAAGGCCGACGCTTCTCCAGCTGATCCTAACAACTACCGTCCTATAACCAATATCCCCACCTTGGCTAAACTATTGGAGAAATGTGTTCAAATTCAATTATGCAATCACATTGAGATCTTCAACCTCTTAGACAGTCACCACTCGGGCTTCCGAAGTGGGCACAGCACAGAATCTGCACTCACGCACATTATGGATGATATACTAATCATGCTTGATCGAAATGAATCATGCCTTTTAATACTTCTAGATCTGTCTTCCGCCTTCGATACGGTCAAGCACGATAAGCTCCTAGCCCTATTGGAAAGAAGGATGGGCCTCTCGGGCGTTGTGCTACAGTGGTTCTCCTCCTTCCTGAATAACAGATCTCAAAGATTCAAGATGAAGAACTCCCTCTCGCAACCATCCATGGTCACTCTTGGTGTACCTCAGGGATCTGCCCTTTCACCCATTCTCTTCAATTTGTTAATGGAGCCCCTGGCGAATGCTCTGAATTCTGCGAACCTTCTAGATCACCTTTATGCGGATGACACCCAGCTATACCTTAAAATCACCTCGCCAGATGACTTCGTTGCTCTTAATACTATGCTTCTGAACACGCAAAGCTGGCTCACCAACAACCATCTCATGCTAACCACCAAAAAAACGGAATTCATTCTCATCTCACCACCAAACTACACCCCAAAGATAGACCTCTGATTAAAACACCTAACCTCCTTTGACTGTGTCCCCCTCATCATAGACTCGGCTAAATCCCTAGGTGTCACCATTGACAAACACTTGAATATGCAGGCGCACATCTCTACTGCCACCAAGGGAGCTAATCACAAAGTGAGTATATTAAGAAAACTTAAACCCTTCCTCCCTCAGGATGACTTAAAAGTTGCTGTACAAGCTTTGGTACTACCAAGACTAGACTACGGCAGTACCGCCCTCGCTGGTCTCCCGAAATACAGGCTTGCACCGTTGAGAGCAGCTCTGAATGCTGCGGCTAGACTGGTATCAGGAACCAAAAGAAACCATCACATCTCACCAACCGTGAAAGCACTGAACTGGTTGCCTTATGAAGCAAGAATACACCTTAAAGTGGCGTGCATGACGCACAAAGCAATTCACAACAATACACCCAGCTACTTGGCGCTAAAGTTGGAAAAATCGGGAGGCTGCAGACAACTACGAAGTGCGAACACTCTACTTCTGAAACCCCAATCCTTCAGGAAGAAGAGAACTGGCTGTAGAGCTTTCTCAGGGATTGCTCCAAAGATTTGAACTCTCTACCACCCGAGTGCGTGGAATCACATCCCTTACTGTATTCAACAAGCATTTACAATGCAACGGTTTCGCCTTTGCAAAAGTTAGAGCTATTGGTATTGTAAATGACAAATTTTTTATTTATGTGTTGGTTTTGAAACAGATAAATAAATGGCATTGTCATTTACATTGCCAATAGCTTAATCTCTGATGAAAGGCGTCCAGAGACGTCATCTAGATTGAAACAAATCTCACCAAATTCTGTAGTAGACTAAAAACACACATATTCAGAGGCAAATAGATATAATTACGGCACACATATAAACAGCAGGCACATAAACGGGACAGCGCGGTATTCAATATTTGGTGACAATTGAGAGCTACTCGCTGCCCATCAGTACACACAATGGCAAATCTGTTCACGGGTACTCACAATACGAGATAGTCCGCGTCATTAGAACTTACAGTGGCAGGCATGCCCACACGGACAGCGAGATACTCACACGGCCATCAGCACCAACAGTCACCAGTATTCACAATGATTGGCATGGTCACAGGAACTGCGGTACTCACACTATGAGGCGCTGACAAACACTTACAGATAGATACTACGGTGCGTGCCCTATCTCGAAGGCCGAAAGTCAGGTAGGAGAGGCCTGAAAGGAGGCGCAGAGTCACCTGGCCGAAGGGTTCCTGCTGGATGGTGGAGCCCAGAATGGCTGTTCCTTCTGGTGAAGGAATTTGAGGGATGTCTGATCTGATTCCAAAATAAGCCGGAGTGGGGACTGCCGGGCAATGAATGCATGGCCCTGGCAGTCTGTAAAGGCTGCTGACCTAGTCTGAGTACCGATCCACTGTCAGCCGGCTGGAGCAGGTAGCAGTGGAGCCGTCTAGGGGTCCGCCCACAGTGAAGTAGGGCCAGTCCGGATGTCGGGCCAAGTGAAGGTGATGAGGATCCTGGGTCGTGAAGGGCGATCTCCAGGGGGCCGCCACGTTAGTCGGCAGTTAAACAATAGCTGCCGCCCCACACAGCACTCGCGGGGTTGGCCGGCAGCTATAAGTGGAAGCGCAATGCAAAAAAAAAAAGAGCGGCTGCCTTTGCGCAATAGCTACAGCTTGATTTTTAAGTTCTGGAACGGGCACACGGACAGCGGGAGGGGAGGGGCGGGAACGGGCACACGGACAGCGGGAGGGGGGCGGGAACGGATGAAACGAGGAAAGGCACGGACAGCGGGAGGGGGGGCGGGAAAGGCACGGACAGCGGGAGGGAGGTGCTCACCTGGACTTCCGGCGGCGGTTGGCCGCGGAATGACCAAAAAAAACATGTACGACCAAAAAAATAAACCCCGCCCACCGCCGCACTGACGTCCTAAAAGGGGCTGGATGAGAAAAAATCTCAGGAACGCCCACGAGTCGCCTCGCAGAATGACTGACGCCTCTCTCTTCCAATGGCTAGCCTCCATTTATGGAGCTAGCCAATGGAACAGAGAGGCAGGACTTTTGTCCATACTAGTAAACAAAAGTTTTCGCCTTGCGCGAAAGTCTGCTGCGCAGCTTTCGACGAGGCGAAACATAAAAAGGAAGTAAAAAGTCTATTAATGAACAAATTCATGTCCTAAATCTAAGTATGGGACGTATTTGGCTGCATGTCTTTTATCACATCCCCTGTTGCTCCACAATTGTTTGCTGATTAATGTTTTTCGTGGGATGTAGATCTGTGCGGCTGATCGCACAATGTGTAATGTAATTTGTTCTGCAGATGCTATTGCTCTATTATGGCAAATTGACATTTTGTTTGTGTTGATTACCTCTTCCACTGTTTATTCTTCTATTATAAAGCGCTCTGATACCCTCGTGGGTCTCGTTCGCGCTATATAAGACTTTATAAATAAATAAAATAAGGGTTCAGACGCACTCAGAGATGTCTCTCCCCAGGGAACAGCCTGGGGTAGGCCTACAGTTGTCTTCAAGAGCTAACATCACTAGAGCTCCAGTGCCCCCACCACCCTGGTCGGGAGCTGGAGCGCAGGTGTATGGCTGACTACCCAGGGGAGAGGAGTCACTGGCAGCAGTAGTGCAGGCATCGACATGTAGCTTACTTGCTGACCGACAGGTCACGGGGTGGATGGGTGTGATGGCGGCCCCTCTCGGTCCCCCTCGAGGGACCTGATGTGTGCTATAATGTCTTGCTTGGCCTCCGAGGCAGATCTCTCATCTAGTGGAGGGGAGTGGCAGTGGCGCTGCACAGTTGTCCAGGACGGCCTGGCTGGGATCCGCTCCTGACGCCGCTGTCGAGAAGGGCTGTGTGATGGCGACTCCGGTAATCTAAGCAGTTGCGCCTCCTCCCGATATGACCTTATTACTCTGTGCTTATTTTCCCACTGGAAGATGAGGGCAAAGGGATGGCCCCACTGGTAAGAGATGTTGAGGGCCCTTAGCTTCTCCGTCACTGGCTTGAAGGCTCGTCGTCTGTGCAGGGTGTTAGGGGCCAAGTCCTGGAAAATTTGAATCTTGTGCACCTCGTAGCTGAGATCTGGCTTGTCCCTTGCCGCCTTCAATATAGCCTCCTTTTTGGTGAAGAAATGCACCCGTGTCAAGATGTCTGGGAGAAGACCCGGTCTCCCCGGGGC
Source organism: Lissotriton helveticus (assembly GCF_964261635.1). NCBI lineage: Eukaryota > Metazoa > Chordata > Amphibia > Caudata > Salamandridae > Lissotriton > Lissotriton helveticus. The sequence goes on from NC_136061.1 coordinate 1,960,955,650, forward strand.
CCGGAAACTCGGTGGGCCCGGTCCAAAGCCGACGGGGAAGCGTCCTCGTCCCCTCAAACCTCGTGGAGGAGATGCGCCTCATAGGTCATGATGTCCTTCCCCTCCGCCCCGATAGGAACCCCCCGGATACGGAGGTTGTTCCGGCGACTTCGGTTTTCTAGGTCCTCCTGTTTGACTTGCAGTTCTATATTTTGCTCTTCCAGTGCCGCCAGGCGTTGCCACAGTTGCTCCTGATCCTCTGTGCGAGCATCCACTGTTTTCTCCAGCCCGCCCACCTGGTCTCCCAAGTCGGTGACCTCTTTCCGCAGTTCCCGTACACAAGAGTGCACCTCAGAACGCAACGAGCCTATTTCCATCTTGAGTTCGGACATGAAGGGGGTCATGAAGGCCTGGGTCACTGGCAGTGTCTCTCCAGCGGCTTGTGGTGGCCCCTCAGCAGGCGCCGATGCCCTGACTTTACCCCACATTGCCACAACTGAATTGTCTCTGGAGGCCACAGCCTGATCGGCTTTGTCCCCTTTGGACCGCGTCATCGCCAGTTCCGCAGCGGTAGTCAATCAGCGTACTCTGCACCTGCCAGATGGTGTGTGCCCGGGGAAGGCCCAGTCCCAACCCCCGTCTCCAAAAGGCCTAACTGGCAATAAACAAGGAAGTAACTAGAGGGCCAGATGCGTTATGATCCTCCTTTAGCCCCCAGCCCCCCAGGGCCAGCAAAATCAGGGAACTGCTATACAGGTGGCAAGCCCTCCTTACCAAACGTGCACCTCCCCTGTCCCCGGCCTTAACAAGCAGGAAGCACAATCTCTTCAAAAAGTTCGTGCAGGGCAGTCTGGGGGTGCACTGTCACGCTCACAGCACCCCTGCCCCCTCCTCCTTGGGCGCTGTTAACAGACCAACAAGACATGAGAAATTGTCCTCATACAATGGGCGTTTTGGCCTAGCCGCTTCCTCATCAACTCGAGCACTGCAAAGCACCTCCCAGACCCCGCCAGTATCAGGGCCAGCCAGCACGCAGGTGTCACTCAGTAGATAGTTCAGACGAAAGGTGCGCCAGTCCACGCCACTGGCGGCGTTCACGAACAGCCTCCACCAGATCCCAGCACCTCAAAGGGTAGAGACCACCAGCGCACCACCATTCCGCCTCAAGCTCCCTCCAAGACCCAAGACGGCAGCGCACGCAAGGGGAGGGGGTCTCCTGCTATAGCACCAGTCTCTGGGGAACATCCAGGCAGCCAGTCCCACACCGCCTCCCCGAGTCCCACTCGGGTCTCCGCTCCCCTACATGGACCGCAGATGGGCACCTCTGACCCCTGCGTGGTAGGTCCGGGGGACAGCACCCACCGCTGCGCAGTCTGCTCCCAGGGGGAACTCACCGCTCTTCCAGCTGTCCGCAAAGCAAATCCGGCCCGTGCCTCTGTTCCGCACCATCTCCGGGCCAGCCGCTGTCGGGCCGCAGCGCTCTGCAGCCGGGAGGCCTCACCAGGCCGCGTCACCGCCCTTATCGCACTGTCCTGCCGCTCCTTGCCGCCTCCTCCGGATGGCTGTGGAGCAAGTCCGGCCCGTGCACTGGCTCGCGCACCTCAGGGCCAGCCGCTGTCAGGCTGCAGCGCTCCCCTCCGGGGAGGCATCACCAGGCCGCGTCGCCACCCTCCATCGCGCTTTCATGCCGTTTTGAGCAACAGCAACTGCCAGGCAAGCTTCCGCTCCGGAGCGCTCCACTACCGGCCCAGACCCAGCCCGCCGCAATCTCGCGGTCGGCACTCTCAGGCGGGATTCCAGGCAGGCCGCAGGGCGCGAGTCGGCCCCGCAGTCGGGCGGCTCAAGATGGCGGACACTGCTCCTCAGAGGTACGTTGGCGATCGCTGCCATTCCGCAGCACAGCCACCCTGCAATCTATTGCTCCCGTGGGTGCCCCAACTCTTAGGCAGCGTCCAGCACTCCCGGGATCGCGGTTCAGCGCCCCAGCTCTGCTAAAAAACACTCATGAAGGCGGCAGAGCACCGGAGCTCGACGAAGACACGTCTCGCCGCCTAAGCCACGCCCCCTCTGCCTTTTTTGACAAGAAATCCCTTACCTGTAAGTATAAAAAAAATCCCTATTAGATATAGTGAATTCCTCTTTTATTTGATGAAATGACTTTAACCCTCCTGGTGTAAATAGACATCCGATCTGTGTAATACCGGAATTTATCCATTTCTGGAAGTATTGGTCTTTGAAAATAACGGGTAGCTCTGCGTTCTGTAAGAGTGGTGTATAATAGCTTATTTTTCTAACCCTACCTGACGCCGCACTGGACCATACCGTAAAAGCCGCCAGGAGTGTCTTGAAGAGCACTCTTTTATAGTACCCATAATTAATCTGGTGCCAAAGGCACGCTCTTACATCGTAAGAGTTTACATGCACATATGGATAACTCCCGCTTGTAATTTCCCGCCCGGGGGTTGCATTCAACAAGGGTATATAATGTATAATAGAGGCAAACCACCAGTAAACCCTAAGATTAGGTAACGCCAAACCTCCGTGTTCCTTAGATAAGTATAAAAATTGTCGCCCTTCTTGGTCTTGTATAAGCCCATATAAACTGTACAAAGATACTTTCAAATTTTTTAAACCAATAGTTCATAAAAATCAGGGGAATTGTTCTTTAAAAGTATAACCCCTTAGGAAAACAGATCATCTTAATTATATTCACTTAACCTATCGGGGTAAGATGTAAATTGTCCATTCTCTTAAGTGCCTTTTTAATCTCTGCAGCACATGGTTCGAGATTTTCTTTAACTATCTCATCGATCTCAGAATCTATCACCACTCCCAAGTAAGTTGTTTTTTTCACAACCCTTTTATCGGTGCTTGGGGCAAATTTATTAACAACAATTTGTGTTTTGACCCTATTCAGGGCATATCCGGATAATGAGCCAAACTTTTGGGCCTCACTTATAATTCCTTTCATAGCCATGTCGGGTTGAGTAGTAACTAATGCAACAACGTCGGCTTATGCAAAACCCTTTTCTTCAGGTCAGGTGTCGAAAAGAGGAGGGATATTCGGTGAGTGTTTCAGAAAAGGATCTCTGTAAATGGCAAACCATAACGGGGAGCAGGGGCACCCCTGCCTTGTACCTCTCTTTATTTTGAATGCCTCAGTCAGTCCCCCATTCACTTGCACTCTTGCCTCCGGGTCCTTATGCAAGGCTTTCACTGCCCGAATAAACTGCTTATCAATCCCTTTCCAGGCCATAGCAGCCCACAGGAATTGCAAGGAGACCCTATCAAATGCCTTCTCGGAATCCAAGAATATTGCGGCCATAGAGTCTCCTTCTACCTGTTTCACGTTGAAAAGTGTAATAATTTTCAGAACTGCTCAACGGTACTTCTAACGGGGACAAACCTGTGTTGACTCTGGGATACGATCTTCTGCATTACTGGTGCCAAGCGAGAGGCCAAAGTTTTAGAATAAATCTTCATGTCCCCATTAATAAGGATGATTGGCATGTAAGACCCTAGCTCATCCATGGGTTTATTTTTTGGGGGGAAAGATTACAATCTCTGCCATCCCCAGGAGGCTGGTGGATCTGCCCCTCAATAATTTGTGCAAACAGAGCCTTAATAACATCCCTCAAATGCTTGTGGAAGACCTTATAAAAATCAGTAAGGATCAGATCTGGCCCCATTACTTTCCCCTTTGGTAGACTTGCGAGAGCATTTATTATTTCTTCCCAATCAAGCGGCCGGTCTAACTGATCCCTATCTTCTCCCGTCAAGAGCGCTTCAGCTGGTTGGGGCAAGTATTGCTCCATCTGTTCTAACCTCCGTGACCCTCACCCCCAAAATCTTCTGTATAGAGAGTTTGATCAAAAGCACAAAGGGCATTTCGGATTCCCCCTACCTCTGTTGTCAATCCCTCCATGGAATCCTTGATTGCCCTAATTTCATTTCGGGTAACTTCCTGCTTTGTTCTTACCTCAAGGAGATGTCCCATCCTTTTGCTCCGTTCATCCATCTCTTCATGGTGCACTAATAACTTATCCACTGCTTTTCTTAACAATTTCTCCCCTATTAACCGCATGCGCGCTAGCGGTTTTCCCGCTGCGCGCTGCGTTTTTTAAAAAGCCGCGTTACATGACGAGCTCAGCTTGTCACGAGCGTCGTAACTCATGACGAGCTGAGCTAGTCATGAGCGGGGAAGGCGTTAAGGTTTTACTTATTGTGCTACCCCGAGGCTGGCAGTTTCTATTTCATCCTTCTGCTGTATAGCCTTAATTAGATTGTATTTGGCTTGCACCAATCCATTCTGCAGATTATGAAGCTCAACTCTCTCAATTTTATTTTTCCTCATTGCAAATTGCAAGGTTTCCCCTTGTATCCCTTCTTTTAATGTGTCCCATCCTATATTCAGGGAGGCGGACCCGAGATTCCTTTCCAGAAACTCAAGAGTCCACTTCCTCGTATTATCCACATATACCTCATCTACCAATAGTGCTCTTTCGAACGTCCATGATGAGCATGATTTCTCCTGAATCCCTATTCCCTGTATCTCCAGGACAAGTGGATTATGGTCCGAGCGATATCTGGGAGCTTTTTCGATTACACTTCTCTGTATAATTGTAGATGAGGCAAAAAAGTAATCCAATCTTGCATGTTTCTGATGGGGTGCAGAGTAGTAAGCATAGCTCTGATCTTGCTATCTTAATTCCCTCCAAACATCGCCCAACCCATGCTCCTGGCACATATTACATAAGGACTGATACACCTTAGGTTTTTTGCCAATATATAGCCCCCCCACCTTCCATTCGCTACGAAGATTGATATTAAAATCTCCACATACCAAAATTGACAATTCCCAATGCACCAATTCTTTGATACCCACCCCAATAAAGCTGGATCATCCACATTACTCCCATAAAGGGAGCACAACGTAAATTTAAAAGAGCTGGGGGAGCTACAGTTAGCAATAGCCTACCGCCCTGCTGTATCTACCTTTATGGAAGAGATCTGGATATTGTTGTTATGCGCAAGGATTACGACCCCCGAGTACATGCTCCCTGCGAAGTTGCCCCCATTACCCTGTAACCCAAATATTTCAAGAGTTCTTTCTGGCTTCCTTCCTCATGGGTCTCTTGAAGAGACACACAATGTCAGCCTGTAATCCTCTCAACCCTTGGGTGAACATTTGTCTATTCTTAGTGTCATTCAAACCACAAATATTAATTGATCCAATTCTCAACTTATCATCACTACAATTTATATCAGAACCACTGATAAGGACTTGTTTGTTTAGTTTTTCCACCTTGCAGAATTCACCTGTGACTTCCTTAACCAATGTACCCATTGATCCAATTCATCACTACAATTTATATCAGAACCACTGATAAGGACTTGTTTGTTTAGTTTTTCCACCTTGCAGAATTCACCTGTGACTTCCTTAACCAATGTACCCATTCTCCATCCCTCTTTCATTCTTCCCTTCCATCCCCCCTCCCCACTTCCCCCCCACTCGCCCCCCCCCCCCACCCAGGACAGCCCCCCTCTACACCCCCCATAACTAGGCAATCAGGTGGAGCCTGAATGATGTGCGTCTAATAAGCTGCCCCCCTCCGCCCCTGGAAAAAACAAAATAACATAAGTGCAACATTTCATTTCTCTTTTCAGTCAGAACCTCATGGCCTGCTGACCTCACACCTTCGTACTCTCCACACCATACCCTAATTTAATAATCTCATTTAGGTACTCCTGTGCCATAATTTCTGTGGCAAACACCCAAGTATTATCACTTTCAACCTAGCTGGGTTCTGTAAGAACACCTCAGCCCCTGCTTTCTGTAGAGGTGCTATCAATTGTCTCCGTCTCCACCGTCGTTCCACAGTCACATGGGCTTGGCAAAAAGGGAGACCCCAATCATGCAACTTTAGGAAATTAGGTCAGGCTTGATCGTACACAAGTTGACGCAGGAGGAAATTGCCAAAGAACACTAAAAAAAGCCCTTAGTCGATCTTGGGGCTGTCTCCTTATTGTTAGGGGCACTCAGTGGGCTCTTTGAATCTCGTCATTCCAGTCCAGTTTCACCTGCTCCGTAAAAGTATTTTTCAGAAGATTCACAATGTACAACCTCGGATTATTACCTTCCACCCCCTCTGGTACCCACAAGAAGCGCAAGTTATTCCTCCGCTGCCTATATTCCTGCTCCTCGAGCTTGCGCATAACATCTGGTAGGGTTCCACTCTGTCCTAAGTTCTGTTTCTTTAGTGCCGCGACTTCTACTTCTTAGGCCTCAGTCAGAGTTTTCACCTGTGTCAGCCTTTCTGCAAAATCCCTGCATCTGCCCATACTCCGATGAAGAGTCATCTGTTTCAAGACCCCTTCATTACTATTTGAAGAAATCTCGTCTTTCCCAGAGGGGTCCGATTCATCAGTTAGAGAAAAAAATTTCTCCCCAGTCCCTTTGGTCATAGCGGCACGCTGTTTACCTTCGCCGAAGTTCCCGCTTGCCTCCTTCAGGTTTGCCGGTCCTGGGAAGACATGGCTTGGCAGCTCGGGTTGGACCTTGTTTTTTCTTTGTTCACCTTAGTTGGCAGGGTATGCCCAGACGTGGGTCCCTTGCTCACTTTGCCACTGGATTCAAGATAGCCAGGCTGATGAGGGCTGTGAGCCCGAAACCAGTCCCACGATGCTTGTTTCCGGTCCACGGAAGACATGGCATGGCAGTTCGGGCTGGACTGTTCCCATGAGTCACAGGGTCAGACTGATTTGCATATAGCCATGTCTGAACTGGGGTGGCGGAGTGAGCTAAAGAATGATGGATTAAACCCAGATCAGTTGACTGGGGGTGAGTGCCTGCAATGTTCAACACTCCGTCCATCATCCCCTTTGGTTTTGCGTAGATGTAACAGTGCCACGTGTGGAAAAGGTATGTCCTTTGTCACATATACATACAACAGACTGTCACCGATGCACATATATCCCATTCATTCACACGTGTTCATACACCACCACAGACTATGCACTCACTGACAAACATGGCAGCCAAACTTCCTCCAGCTGGGGGGAAAAAACCTGTCCAATTTAATTTGAACTAGTTGGTTCTGGAGGCATCTGGCTCGCTGTGCCTTTAGATGCATTATATGCTGAGAGGTTGGTAATCACACAGTGAACAAGCATTTGCAATGCAATAGGTCTCTCATTATAAAAGTTTGAGCTATTGGCATTGCTAATAATAATGCAACACCAATAGCTCAAACATTCAGTAATGCCAGACCTATTGCATTGCCCTCTGTAATTTTTTACCTGTATAGCCCTTTCATGATTAATTTCGCATACTGGTGCGCAGATGACAGGGCTGTGAAAGAAGCCAGTCCTGCTTGTGTGTTACTCCTAAATCGTGTACTACTGCTACATTCACCCTCCTGTGTGATTTTTAGGTTGAGGACCGGAAATGCTGGCTTTCCAGCTTCTGGTCGGAGATTTAATGACTTTGAGTACGGGACTTGAACCCGCCTCTCTCCTTCATCTCTCCTCCATTGGCTGACTTCCTAAACGGAGGCCAGCCATTGGAGGAGAGATGCGTCACTCCAAACAAGCCCCGTCTCTTTCGGATTCGGGGGCGTATATTTTGCTGTTCTTTCGCCAGTGACCTCATCCGTCACTCAAAACAACAAATACACGCCCCCGAATCCGAAAATGGTCGGAAGCTTGTGGCCGCCATTTTTTTTTTTTTGTTCTGCTTAGCTCTGGGACGCGGCGCTCCTGGCCCCTGTGCTCGCATTCCTCTGCTCTCTGGGGCTGCGGCCTTGTGCCCTTCCCGATACAGTAAGTGCAGCCTGAGCCAATCATGAATCACTGACTTGCAGGGGGCCGGGATTAAATCCGGTTGTGCTGGTACTTTATTCCCATTACTTGTTGCTGGCCTGCTCGGTCAGGCACCATAGTGCCCAAACCCTTACGTTGTTCTGTGACTTGCTGTTGAGGTTGACCTGGCGGGCTTGGACGCCATATGTTATCCCGTCAATGCAGCTGCCGCCTCCAGTCCATCCGGACATATTTTCAGCAGCCTGAACTGTTTGGAACTTTTCCCTCACAAGTGAAAGTGAGTGCCTTTGTCCCTGTCGGGTGGAGAGGCTGGGCTGCAGCCCTAACATGCGGTGTGGCAGGGAGACCCCCCAGCAGAAAGGATGCCTGGCATGTCTCACTAGCAGCATCAAGGAGCCCTGAAACAAAGTTAGGGCAGAGGATACGAAAGCTGCGCTGTTTGAGTCACTGCTCAGTGTTGCCATGACTGCCGCACATGAGGCGAGCAATGGCACTTCTCCCTATATGAGCCAGTGAGCACAGCAGCAGGTGAATGTAGTCAGAAGGTCCGAACACCTGTGCACATTTCACATGTATAATGTATACACTTTAGACACGATATAGGCGTATCCTAATCATTTTGAAATACTTCCTTATTTCAGTGTTTAAATATTTTAAAGCAGTTTTCACAAATATACAGTGAAATGTTAATAGGCAGCGAGAGGGTAATCCACGACGTTTAAGTTGGACGCATTGTGTTCAAGAAGCCGGTATTGGCATTGGCTGCATTTCTTAAAATGGTGGGAGTGATTTTCTCATAGGGGCATAGAAGCACTGGTAGGCGATATCACGGAGCGCAATCGCGGGAGAGAAAGTGTGAGGCAAGTTTTTGTGCACCACAGGCAGCAGCAACACTTCCTCATTGCCGGCCGGTGTTTGTATGTCTCCTGTTTTTTGTGTCCTAAGAGCACTATATAACGCCTTCATTTCAGAACGAGCGAGCGACAGTACAGCATTGAAAACGGGGTTAAAAGGATAACGCCAGCTGCAGGGATAAGATATTACAGTGTGGCCTCAATTGCTTGCAAAGAATAGATGGGTAGGATAGTGTACCGCCCACTTGGGTTTTGCCGTGTATGTTATGCTCTGGTGTGAAGTATGTTAGTGTAGCCTTTGAGCCAACCATCTTTGAGCCTGCCACAAGTAGCGCTTCTGCACCTAGCTGAACTTCCCAGCGAATACGTATGAATTACCCCGGGGCGAGTTAATTTATTTATTTATTAAATGCATATTGATAGAGCGCGGACTTTACTTGAAGGTGGCAGAGCGCTACAACAGAACTGGTTACATTACTTCCGCTGGCTAAATATAGTCTTATTACATTTCCGGATGGGGGAGATGTTTTAGGAAGCATAATTAAAACTTAATTTATAGTCAAATCTTTATTGAAATGTCTTTGAAGAAAGTGGCATTTTCTCACTACTCCGTTTCTACGAAAGTCAACCATGGGCTTTTAATCTGAAGTCAACTTGATATAGGTATGTTTTTTGTTCTGCCCGGTTTTTCTTTGGTTGCTTAAAATTAAGGGCAAATGCAAGTTTCAGGCACTAACTCACAAGGTGCACGCACCTTACCTAAACGCAAGTAGAACACACCTGTGCACATTTCACATGTAGAATGTATACACTTTAGACACGATATAGGCGTAGACATATTACTCTGGATGTTGGTTCCTGAAGTGGCCTAAGGAAGGGATTGGTCATTGCATAGTTGTGCAATAGGTCATGCATTTGCGAGCGATTACGCTATTTAGATTAAGATTAAGCTATTGGCATTGTAAATTACAATGCCATTTATGTACGATAAAAAAAAAATCATGAGCAATGCCAATAGCTCTACCTTTAATAATGCCGAGACCATTGCATTGTAAATGCTTGTTTTACTTACAAAATGGTTTAACCATCTGCAACATACAGGCATTCAGAAATGAATAGCGTGTGTTTTGGAGAGATGCTTTAGTCCGAATTGTTATAGCTCCTTTTCATAAGGCACCCACGTCGTGCCCTCTTCTTTTGTTACCCTGTCCTCCTGTGCTTTCCCTGCAACATCCTAGTAGTAAACCGAGTGGCATCCCTGTGCAGCCCTACCCTGGGTCAGTACAAGACATCCTAATCCTGAAGTGGTCAGCAGTAGTGTTAAAAGGTAGTGGACCTTTACACAAGCAAGGAAAGTCTGCCCCTTTCCTCTGAGTAGATATTGAATAACAGCCATCGTTGGCATTTCACGGCCACTGTGCATGGATGATGGCCACCATCACAGAAGCGGTTTGAAGGGAGGGGTTAGACCTGAAGAGGGTAGCGTTTGCATATTGTCTGCAGACACATTTTCTTAGTCTTGAACATTTAGAGAGAAGTGCAGGAGAGTGCTTAAATGACGGCGTGTATGTTACAAACTGAGTAAAGGTCAAGAAATGTAGAACCCACCTTCTTTGACAAGGGGAACACGTGAGCGCTGGGCCGGAATACATTGTTTACCGTGGTCATTTGCTGACAGTGGCAGGATTTGGTTTCTTGTAACTGCCTGTGAGGTCATGCAGAATGTATCACTGATTACTCACAAGGTCAGCAGTTGGAAGCGTGAAATCGGACTTTGACTCGTGCGTTGACCTTGGTGTTGGGTACTTGTATATGTGTTATGTGAGCTGTCACGAGCATTCCTGTTGTTTAATAGCTCGTGACAAGCTCGTGCCTTGGGAATGTTTGGAGACCTTGTTGTTCTTCAAATGCCTGGAATGTGGGGAGTAAAGCTGTTGGTGTAGTTATGACCATTACAAGGCTGTACTTCATGACGAACAGACGCTAATAAATGTTGTCTTCTTCCAACACGTTTCCTGCGTGTTTTTCTCTTCCTTTTGGCTTCCCTACACTGGCGACGAGGATGGGATTTGTTACCTGCTTGTGAGGAACAAGATTTATTATCTCTGACTCGGCTGTTGACCCGTGTGAGCACCGTGAAACCTTGTTCCGGAGCTGCGGAGATTTGACTTAATTTTAAATGGGAAGAAAAGAAAAGGAATTTGAAAGAAAATTAATCTTACTTTAGACGGCTTCTTTTTTTTTGGAACTATTTTCGCGTTCAACTTGCTGCCGTTTCATCTTCGAATTCAGTGGGCCCGTGTGGATTCCAATGTTGTCAGCGTTCACATAGGAGCCAGCGTTGGAGTACTGAAGATGCTCTTCCTTCGTGTGTCATCACGTTCTGACGCTACACGTCGGATCGGCACGCTACGTGAACGCCATTTTTTAACATTTTTATTTATTTTGACAGTTTCATTAGCAACGCGACTTTGAAGGAGTGTTTGGATGCTCATTTACTCGAGTGTGGAGAAGCATTTGCAGGTTATTTCTTTTCTCATGGTTTAAGCTGGAGACTTTAATTTCCTCAATTACATCAGTGATACGCACACTGCGTGTCTTAACTACAGTTGGAAACTTTTTTTTTTCTTTTACATGCACATTTTTATTTATGATAGTTTTTTTTTATTAAAACTCATTCATTGTACAATATAGGATAAGTTTACAAACTTGTTTAGTATGGCTGGCATTGTTCCTCCTCAGTCTTTCTTATCACCTGGTGAACCTCCCATGGCTTGGGAAATATGGGAACCTGTCTTTTTAGCTTATGTAGATGTGTTGGAGGAGGGAGATTGTGAGCCATTGTTTTGAGATTGTGAGCATTGTTTGGGTGGAATTGCACTGAAAGAGTTAAAAACTTTACCAGCTTTAGTAAATCCAGGGAATATTAATGTGTATGAATATGCTTCTTTGCAGCTAAGTTTAAGATATGGGAAAAAAAAGAATATTGTCATGGAGAGGTTTATTTTTTACTCACGAAAGCAACGTGCCGATGAACCTGTGGAAGATTTTGTTTCGGCTTTAAGATCATTAGCAGTTACGTGTGATTTTGAACACCTCTCTTATGAGCAAGTCTTGAGGGACCAAATCTTGATGAGGACAAATAACAAAAAAGTGCAGGAACGACTTTGGACAACATCTGATATGTCTCTTAACAATGCTATAGATATTGCAAAGTCGATAGAACATTCAGAAAAGTTTGTGAAGAAGATTAGAGGAAACGATAAAAGTAATGTTTTCAGTGTATCTAAGGAAACAGACCGGTCAAAGAAAAGTTACTCACCAAGAAGTGATTTTTCATCTAGAACTGATAACAAGTTCAGGAATAAGAAGTATGAAAGAAAGAACTCAAAGTTATTATGTTTTAGATGTGGAAGCGATGGGCATTTAGCAGATTGTAGAAACTGTCCAGCTTTAGGGAAAACATGTTCAAAATGCAACAAGAAAGGCCATTTTACAAGATTTTGTAGATCATTACCAGGAAAAATGAATTGTATACATGAATGTTGTGAAAGTTATGCCTTGGATGATGAAAGTGTATTCCAAGTAACCACTGTTATTAATGTATGTGAGGATGGAGATTGCACAAAATTTCCATCTTGCGTGATAACTGTTGATGACATCAACTTAGAATTTTTCGTAGATTCATGTGCATGGTATACCATCATTTCTTTGAATGTCTTTCAGGAGAAGTTTCCTGATAGGAGGTTATTCAAATCTGACGTATCACCTGGTGGTTACACAGGCCACAAGATTGATCTAATTGTATATTTTAATGCGAATTTACAATTTTTTGACCAACACACTTCTGGAAAAATGTATGTGTCAAGGTCTGGTTTGTCACTTTTAAGTTGGCCACACCAACACCAGTTGGAAATGAAAATTGATTTTAGGGCCAATCCTCCTGTTTTTGTTGTACAACCACAGTGTTTGTCAAGTGCTTCCAATGATAATTCACTACTAGTAGATAGTTTGCGGAAATCATTACCAAGTGTTTTTAGCGGGACCTTGGGTCGATATAAAGGTTTTGAACATGTCATCAAGCTGAATGAGAATGCTATTCCTGTTAGACATAGAGTGAGAAATGTTCCTCTGACTTATAGGAGCAAACTAAAAGAAATGTTGAAGGATCTATGTGAAAAGAATATCATCGAACCGATCGAATCCTCCCCTTGGGTTTCTCCCATTGTGATTTCGATTAAGTCCTCTGGCGAGCTTAGGTTGTGTATTGATCTCCACAGCGTTAATAGTGCCATTTGGGTGGATTCACACCCTTTACCGAATCTTCACGAAATGGTTTCAACCTTAGCTGGTACACAAGTTTTTTCTTGTGTTGACCTGGCCAGCGCTTACCATCAGGTTGTACTTGCTGAGGAGCCTAAAAACATCACTGCATTTATTACCCCAGAGGGTCTGTACAGATTTTGTCGTATGCCATTTGGGTTGGCGAGTGCTGCCTCAGTGTTTCAGAGACTTATGAGAGACACTTTGGAGGGGTTGAATGGCGCTATAGCGTTTCAAGATGATATATTAGTGTACGGGAAAGATGATGTGGAGCATGATAATAACTTGAAGTGTGTGATTGCTGCTTTGTCAGAGAAAGGGCTTACCCTCCGTCTCGACAAGTGCAAGTTTAGACAGAAAGAGGTGGAATACCTTGGTCATACTATCAGTGGAATGGGAATTAAACCAAAAAGAAATCATGTTGAAAGTATTGTAAATGCGCCTGTACCCACTTCAAAAGAACAACTTGTGGCGTTTTTGGGCCTTATTGAATTTTATGCTAAGTTCATACCAAATTTTTCAGCAAAGGTTGATTCTTTTAGATGTTTGTTAAAGAGAAATGCTAAATTTGTTTGGACCGATGAAATGACGGAAGCTTTTAAGACCTTAAAAATGTTTGTTGTGAATGCGCCCTGTCTTAAACCTTTTGTGGTTGGTGTGAAATGTGTAGTAATGGTGGACGCAAGTTGCTCTGGTTTGGGTGGAGTTCTTTTGCAGAGGGATAATGAGAAGGAATGGGTTGTTGCTTATGCTTCAAGAGCTTTGAGAGATGCCGAAAAGAATTATTCCGTTATAGAAAGAGAGTTGTTGGCTTATGTTTGGGGAGCTGAACACTTTAGACCTTTTCTGTGGGGTACAAGATTTTTAATAAAAACTGATCATAAGCCTCTTGTTTTTCTCATGGCTCCTGGTGGAGGCAGGACTATGTCGGCGCGTCTTGCAAGATTAGCTTCAAGATTGCAGTCCTTTCAGTGCAAAATTGAGTATGTTCAGGGTAAGGCGAATGTACATGCTGATTGCATGTCAAGACTAGTTTCTGATATGAGCTGTCCTGAAGTGGTCATTGAGGATGAGTGTGAGGTTGCATTTACCTTACGTGATGTTAATCTAGTTTGTGGTGAATGGTCATCTTTGCAAGAGGATGTTTGGTTAAAGGAAATGAGTAATGATTTGGAATTGTGCAGTGTCAAGGATTATCTCGCACATGGTTGGCCGGAACAAAGGAAGTTGTCTGGGAATATGATGGGTTTTTTTAAGGTTCAGGAAGAACTAGCTGTGGAGAGTGATTTAATTCTTAGAGGAGACAAAATTGTTCCGCCTTTTTCTATCAGGAATACTCTTCTTGAAATTGCTCATGAGGGGCATCTGGGGATATCTTTTACCAGAAGACGTCTAAAGAAGTCCTTTTGGTGGCCAGGGATCGATTCTTGTGTGGACCATTTTGTGCACTCATTTCTTCATTGCTCTAACAGTGATAAAACAGCTGTTGCTTTGCGTCCGGAACCCCATCCAATTGATTTACCTCCTGGTCCTTGGCGTAAACTCGGGTTAGATATCATTGGTCCGTTTAGTTGTTTACCTAAACAGGAAGCTTTTGGTATTGTCCTTATTGATTATTACTCTAAATGGCCGGAGGTCAAGATGGTTAAGGATGTTACTTCTCACCAGGTAATAGAGTTTTTGGATGAGATCTTTTGTAGAGAGGGAATTCCTCAAGAAATCGTGACTGACAATGGTCCACAGTTTGTCAGCAAGGAAATGGAACAATTTATGGATAAATGTGGTATTGTTCATAGAAGAATTGCAGTTTTCCATCCTGAGGCTAATGGCCAGGTTGAACGGTTCAACCGTGTGATCAAAGAAGCTATTCAACTTTCAATCAGGGGTGATTTGAATTGGAGAAATGCGTTACAATCTATGTTGTTGGCTTACAGGACTTCTCCCAATTCTGTAACTTTGGTTACTCCTTTTGAGCTCTTAAGAGGGCGTAAACCTAGTACAAAGTTAGTACCCTGGTGGTTAAAAAAAAAAAATTATGTGGATCTGACAATTTTTTGAAAGTGGATTTTGAGGCTGTTCAACGCAGAGTTGAGTCTTACAAGAATAAGATGAAACATGATATGGTTAAGAGAATTGGTTCTGCGTCTAGTCGTTCTGTAAAAGTGGGTGATTTTGTCCGTATCAAAAAAAAAAAAGGTGTGGGTAAAGGTTTTTCTGTGTGGTCAAATCCTAAAAAAGTCATTGAGGTCTTTAGGAATGCTGTTAGGGTTGATGGTGGTTCAGTCTGGAATTTGAGTAGAATTTCTGTGTTTACTGGGGTTAGTCAATTGGAGAATGACTACGACAGCAATGTTTTTTTTGGATGTTGGGTAACAGAATGATAAAGGGAATTGTATACATGATGAATGTAATTCTGGTAACACCAGAGTTTTGCGTTCTCACCGTATGCCGGTTAGGTTTAATGATTTTGTGATGAACTAGATTTTGTATGTTTTTTTTTTACCTTGTTTTTTTTGTTTGTTTGTTTTTTTTGTTCTGTTTTCATTTTAAGGGGGGGAAGGTGTGTTGGGTACTTGTATATGTGTTATGTGAGCTGTCACAAGCATTCCTGTTGTTAAATAGCTCGTGACAAGCTCGTGCCTTGGGAATGTTGGGAGACCTTGTTCTTCAAATGCCCGGAATGTGGGGAGTAAAGCTGTTGGTGTAGTTATGACCATTACAAGGCTGTACTTCATGATGAACAGACGCTAATAAATGTCGTCTTCTTCCAACACGTTTCCTGCGTGTTTTTCTCTTCCTTTTGGCTTCCCTACACTTGGTGTCTCATAGCTGCCGAGGTTTCAGATTGCTATGTGTGACATTTTGATGATCTCAGTGTAAATACGTCACATTTAAAAAGCTATGAGTGACACCTTCAATCGGGCAAAGAAGACCTGCCTAACTGGGCAAACGCGCCCCTGTAAAAGTAAATTAAATTGGGAAGAAGATAAGGAACTTTACAACGCCCATCATAACAAATCTATTGAAGGAAAAACGATGTCAGGCATTCGTTCCTGGGGCGTTTGAGTGTCTGCAGAAATTGAAAAAACTCTGTCATTTAAACAAACTAGCTAGTAAACTAATTAGATAACTTTTATGGCGCGTTTTTATTGTCCCTGCATGGCATTTCTGACTAGAATGGTTCTGCCATGACGGCCCTGTGGGTGTTTTGCATGCACCTGAGACTAGCTCTTCTGCAGCCAGCCTCGCCAGGGATAGTAAGTGCTATATACATACATTTTCAATTACATTCGTCTGAAGAGTCCGACGGACTCTGCCGGAGCCCGACTTGCAACGAGCTCTTCCCGCCTTAGTCAATCTGACATGTGACTGGGTCCCGTGTCCGTTGGGGCTGTGCCTGCTGCGAAACCTACAAATTAATTTCCTTATCTGGTGGCCCGCTTCAGTGAGCCCCCCGCAAAAGCCCAAGTGAAAACCCAACTTTGAGAAGTCTGTCAGCGGTGACTGGCGAGTGACATGCAGGGGTCACCGCCGGAGGTCACTCCGAAAGACCGCAAGTCTTGACCCAAGACCTCCCACAGCTCGATTTTAACAAAGCTAATGAAAACCGCCAAACAATAACCATTCTGTTTATTACTCGAGCCGGTAGACTGCCGCCTATGCCAGAATAAGGCTTGGTGTCTGGGTTCTAAGGTTTCGAGGGGGGGTGGGGGTGCTGTGGGGGGGCAGGGGCACTGATGCAAGTTTTCTGAGAAATCAATGGCCGCTTTCAACACTCCCAACCCTAGCAGCCCTGTTTTGGTGGCCTTGTACCGGACTCAAGGTTTTGGCTGGGCATGAGGCTGACCCTGCCCCAGCTCTCCGCGCCCCCCACCCTCTGCTACTCAGCCTTGGCTGAGACGTCCAACACATTTTTTTTCTCAGCTATTCATTTTCAGGCCACAAGGCCGAGGTCCTCGCTGTCCCTGCAGGGTTCCTCAGATATGGTTTCAAGCGTGGGACGAGCCCGCTTTATTCTGTGGTGGCTTTATTTGCAGGGGTGCATCAAATGTTTTGGATCAGATGTGCCCTTTGGCTCCAGGGAAACTTTGTGATAAAACTCAACCCTAAGCCTTCTGATGTGGGAGGCCGGCCACAGAAACTGATCTCCCAGGGAATGACTGCCTTGAGATCAAAGTCCCGCGCAAACAAGCCTTCTATAAAAAATAAAAATACATTTTCTTTCTGTTTTTATTATAATTTAGATGAGATTCTAGTTACAACGCAAGCGCCAAATATAGCCAAGACCGGAAGTGTGCAAAAACGCACAACTTATACAAAAACACCACCTACTCCACACAACTCCGACCTCAATGAAAGCTTCTGGCAGCCCAGCGATTGGGGAATACATACAGCATGAGGAAAAGTTTTTTTAAAAACGCGCCCGCGAGTGGTGCGCGCGCCACTGCAAGGCATATGTTTTCAATTATCGCGCCGTGGCTGGCCACGACAATTGAAAACATATGGGCTTTGGTGCACGTAAGAGACACCAATAGGCCATGGGCGGAGCAATGCGCCGCCTTTGTGTGCGTGTGTTTTTTTTAACAGGGCACGCAATAGGCCAAAGCCCAATAGTGGAACTTAAAAGGAAAAGCACACTCACAAGCTTGTGCGATTTCAGGGTCCGTTTTCAAACCCCGGACAAAAGGACTCTCTCCTGCGCAGAGCAACGCAGGGTGTGAGCCCTAAAAACAAAGGGTCCAGATTGAAGTCCATTTGGTGTATTTTACAAACTTGTTTGCAAATTGGCCTTCATTTGCAGTGTGGTTGTATTATTTAGTTGCATCACAAAATGCCCTTTTCCAGGCAGTCACAAAAACTCCTGCCTCATTAAAATGTATAAAGCACACACATATTTTGCGACCCACTGTGGATTGTGGCAAATACAAGAATAGAGACTTGGATGTGGAGGAAAAACCTCCACCACTGGCTTTGAATTCCTTGAATGGTGATATTTATTTTTTAAGCCCTTTCTTGTAAAGGGTTTATGGCTCCTTTTTAAATATAAAAGTCATCATTCAGGGAATTACTTGGGGAGGATGCAATATCACCCCATGTCGGGTTCAACACAGAAAGAGCCTTTAGTACATTGTAACACACTCCTCGGATGCCTAATATGCGCTGGGTTCACCTGTTTGAACCAATCCTGGCGCTGCTGTCATGCAAATGTAATGACATGACAGCAAGGATCCGATTCTGGATATGCTCAGGATACGCGGTTAGGCATCTGTTTGGTGGTCCTTAATGAGGTAGCAGAGGGTGGAGTGGCGGCTCAGGTCCAGAGATCATTAACCCATGCGGTGATTGGCCATTTCTGTCCCTTTCTTTGTTCCATCTTCGTGCCCAGTACCAGTAATGGCATTGCTCACAAGGTAGTGGTGAAGACAAGCTGTAGTTAATCCTGCCCAGTTACAAATAGTTCTTGTAATCAAGGGGTTCCTTCCATCTCCATTTAAAGCATAATTGCTGGAATTTAAAGACCATGAAAGTCAGCCGCACCTCATCTGTGTGGAATGGCTACCCTTAATGTAAGTGCGCAATCAAGCAATCTGGAGAGAAAATTCAAATCAGGGGAGCATGTGGTGTTCTGACTTAAGCATCTCCTCTAAGTTCTGGTTGCCCAGGAGATGTAGTAATCTAGAATGTAAGGCTTTGCATGGAGAATGTTGGTCATTGAAGTGTGTCAGTTGGTTCTTGATTCTCTGTTGGTGAGGTCTCTAATCCATTTGCTGTACAATAAAAGTACTACAAACTTCACCATGAAGATTCGCAGGCTGATTTAATCTTTGGGCATCACCTCAAAGCGACTTGTGAGAAAGGTATGTGCAAAGTAATTGATCAAATCAAAGTATGGGAGCCCCTTGCAACTGAATCAACTGATCGACCTTCTTCAGCTACAATATAGCAATGACTCTTAATCTGCTCTTCCCTCTGCTGGGCCTACACTCGCCCCACTCCTGTTGATTGGGGTGTTAGGCTTAGTACTATTGTCTCAGGATGTTATTTGAGTTAACTTTTCCTAACCATCTTTGAGGACCAATACTTTTGTGTATTACCATTTATTTAATCGAAAATAAATTCCTAGGCTATACACAATTTATCAAAATATAAGAACATAAAAGTAATAACTATAAGAAACTCCGTGTAAAGACCAAAAAGATATGTTTTAATGGATTTTTTTAATCTCAATTAATGAAATTCAATGATAATCTAAAAACCATTCCTATTTAAAACAAGCATTTGTAATGCAATAGGTCCTGCATTGTTTAAGTTTGAGCTATTGGCATTGCTAAATAATGCAACACAATTGCTCAAACTTTAATAATGCGAGACCTATTGCATTCCAAATGCTTGTTTAAACGGGCAGAAAGTTTTCGACTGGAAATAACTCCTGGAGCCCGAGCTGCACATAGCAGGCTATTCCGGAGCTGGGAGCTGCCCGAGGAAGGTGAGCGCTCTCTGGGGCGGCAGGGAAGGACGGGGCTGGGCGCTGCAGAATGATTCCAAGTGCCAGGAAGGGGGCAGAGACTTTACACGGGAGAGGATGGGTGATGAAAGTATTTACAACGGAGAAGAAGTGGGTAGAGCCTTGCCTGTGTGATCTGGTGGGTGAAATGTTTATTTTTTAACCCAGTGGCGCTTATTCTAATCCTGGGTGTTACACAAATGTGTGATCCTGAACACATCGCCTTATCTCAATTTGCTTTAGTCCTCCTAAACTATGTATTGGGCACAGTTACAGCGATGTGCATTGCTGCAGAGTCCACGCACATGAGCAGCGGCAACAATGAAAAAAGATTTTTTTATTTGCATGTAGGGTAAGGAGGGAAATAAAATAAGTAGACAAAAGCAGGCAACCAAAAAAGCAGAAAGAAGCACCTGTGGGGCAGAGATACAAGCCCATTACTCGATTCAAACATGATCGGAACAGAGCTTCAACCACTCTGCCACCTCGTAGATTAAGCCATGACGCATGCAGAGAGTGTCGGTGCCGGTCCAGGTGCAGATGTCGGATCGCTCCGCTGCTTGTAGTTTTGGTGCAGGGGGCCCAGCTCACTTAACAGGAATGCAGCAGCTACCTAAACTGTAGAACGAGAGTCGCTCTCCTCTAAGCCACCAGCCATATGAATTTTCCTTCTCACTGTTAATCACGCGGTCACAAACAAGAGCAAAAACTTCCAATTACATATCTCCAATGTAGGGTTAGTCCTACATCTCTGTACCCTTAATAAATGATTAACACTCCGAAGGAAACCAAAAGAAATCTTCATGTGCAAGTTAATTGATTCCTTCTCGGAAAATCAGTTTGAGAAGCTAGACAGCAAATTCCTCACCTACTTTCAAAGCAAAGCAGCTGCATCTCATTTATGCACAAAAATGCATTTTACTACCTAGGCCCAGAAAGGTCGGAAAGTTTCCTCCGTAATTTCCTATCCTCAGTCTAAAGAATTTGAGGCCCTGGAGGCAGGTTGGAAAGAACACAGATTCATATTCTTTGAAGGCGACTTGCAGAACCTGGAAAAGATCTGGTTCAATTGCCTTTTGGAGCATTGTCCTATGCGTCCAGTCAAACCTTTGCTTCATCTTTCAGTGGACGGTAACTACCTGCTGATTATTTCCCGAAGTGCTCCCTTCAGTCCAACTAGGCAAAGTTCTAATTTGCCAGTCCGGTGGCAGCATCACAAGCTCCACAGGTCAACAGTATCTGGCTCCTGAGTCTTCTTGACAAGCGATGCCATATCGGACTGTTCCAAGACATGTCTACCACTTGAAACCTTGCAAAACAAACAGTACCAAGTGGTGTATCAATCTTCCACCCCCACATAACCACTACATCACTAATCGCCCCTTGCAAATAAAACAAGCGGCACTGGAAGCGATCGCTATTGTAAAAAAAAAAAACTAGCGGTGCGCGCACACCACAGAGTGGGGGGCGGCATCGAAGCGAATGTGTGCTGCTATGCATGCTGGCCACCGTCGGGAATGGGCGTTTCAAAGGCGGGCCCAATTGCGTGCCGGTTTTTATTTTATTTTAAAAAGCCCACGCAAGCGAATGCCAGAAGGGGAAAGCAAAATCACAGGCACGAGCGTGTGTGTAGCTTTCTAAACCCATTTCAAGAGGTCTATCACTGCGCGAGCAGTGCTACGCACCGCAACGCTAGGCACAAGACCTAAAAACATCATGTTGATGACATTACATAATACAATAATTGTGCCAGAAGTATTTTAATTTCTCAAAATAAGAATGACATATAGAAAATAAAATTAAAACCAAGGGTGGCAGAAAATAAATATTCGCGCGTTTCGCCGCAATTTGCACCTTCGTTAGGAATGCCACAGAATTCCATAAAAACAATAAATGGAAAATACACTGAGAAATACATTTTTCTTATAAAAACACAACAGATGAATTTAATGCCTTCACTTTAATAAAGAAACTGTCAAAAATAATATGTAGAATGAAACAGTTAGCATAGTATAGAATAGAGTGCAAAAAAGATGGAATTAGATAGTCCCGCTTCCAAACCTATGCAATCTTTATGATTAAATACCTATAATAATGCTTACTTTAAAAGATTTTTAGCTGGCCTTCTGCTGGATATAAGCTGATTCACCCGCTTTGATATATTTAGTAAAATTCAATCTGTAACAGTCCACGTGATTAATCAGGACACTGGAAAAAATGTATTCTGACAAAATGTATTATCAGTAAAAATATTTGTTGCCCTAAGCTTCTATTTCGCCGGTACGTATATATGTATTTCTCTCTAGAGCCTTTGTTGCTTCATAAAGCGAATAGTATGCTTTTTACGTTATCTATGGAGTAAAAATCTATTTTATTATGGATCATTTTATAGAAAATATTTCAAAATACTATTAGTTACTTACTATATCCTTAAACCTTTTCAATCTGTGCTCGGTTATTATTGTTCATGTCGTCACTGTGTCATCATTTTTAGCAGCCAGATTATTTATATTACTTGGCGCAAAAAATTCTGGTGAGAGTGATTGCCAAAAACTATTATTGTGCTCTTATCGTCCCTGTGCCATCATGATTAGCAACCATCGATTTGTATTGGCACAAAAAATGATTAGGTAAGGAGGTTAGCCAGGACTATGCTCTCAATAAAGATGCAGCAGTGAAGGGGAAGAATGTACATACTTTGCACTGGCTTCCAGTTAGGAAACAAATCCTATTGGCTGGTTTTGGCACGAGCTAGATGGCGTCTGGCTGAATGCTGGGGGGGAGCTGCCCCAGTGCTCTGCGCTCACCACAGAGAAAAAATCCACTTGCAGAGTTAAAGAAGGGCAAGCAAGTGAATAAAATGCCTGAATAGCGATAAACATTGGAACTGTGATGCCAAGGTTTGATTATCTGTATCTGGTGTGGTACTTCTGCGTGGTGGAGAGGTTAGCAGCGGCTGGAACAGCGTGTCAGCATCTTCATCGGAGGCTCCATAGGTTTGCTGAATCGCGCCCGCGGTAATTACTGTGGGTTGTGGACATGGCCCTAAAGGCGAACAAAACAGCAAAAGAGGCGATGAAGGACTTGGGAGGAACTGCGGTAGGACGCGGTCTCCGGTGCGGCAATATGTCTGGGAAGGCGGAAGAAGCGGATCACAGGGTGCTGAACGGCCGCCGAATTACTCCCGAAGACCGCGCTGGTCAGCCTCTTATCTCAGAGGTGTTTTCAGGGAACACTGCGATGAAGAAGCCCCCACAACCTACACTTCCTGCATGTACCTGCTTCAATAGGGACGGAGGCTGTTGGAGCTGACTCCTCTGGTCCTGAACTTGTGGCCCCAGCAACAGACGGGCTGGCAAAGTGCCTGGTAACAGAAGCCTGGAGCTCAGAGTGAGGATCAGCCAGAGCAATGTCAACCCAGCCAGAAGGAACAAGGGCAGGATTCGAGGCTACAGACAGAGGAATTAGGAGGAGACACGCCAGCTAGGCAGACAGGTACTGTGAATTTGTGTGATGTAAATAATTTGGATGCATTAATTGAAATAGAGCCTGCTATCGGACCTAGCATTACCAATGGGGCTATTGATGTGAATGTGGCACCACCTTTTTACCAGAACGGGGCAATGGCACGCCAGGAGAAGATGGGTGAGGCGTGGCTGAGGAATCCAGTGGCTACTCTGGATTATGGAAGGTGGGGGGGGGGCTGGAAGGGTGGGGTGGGGGAGTTTTTTTTTCTTCCCCTCACAGATGGGTCTGAACTTTCAACGTCTTCCCCCGGGCTTATGGAAGAGGAATCTGGGTCTGATGATTCAACAACCAACATAAGCCGGGATAGGGTAGCTACCCTAAAACACAGATCAAGAGCTAGGGGGAAAGGCTTGAAATTGGATGGTAACGCTGAACCCACTCAAACTTAAATGGGACTACTCTGCCACAAGTCTGGTTTATAGTGAGGGTTCGTTCGATAAGACCCAATTGCCATCTAGTGTCTCGCCCGCAACTAATATTGCTCCCTCGATGGAGTTAATTTACGCTACCCTCAAACAAATGGAGGGAGGAGCCCGCCAAGAACATCGCAGAGCGCACCAGGCTACAAAGAAGCTACAGGGCTCCATTAGGAAGGAGAGCAAAATGTGCTCAGAAATCCAAGAGGAAATCACAGGTCAAAGAAATAACAGCGACTCCAGAAGGTGAACTAGGGAAGATAGAGGAACATAAGGAGCTCCAAGAGAAACAGGCAGGCGACATGATGTGGGAACTTAAAGACTTTGAAAACCGCTAGCGCCGAAAACCATTTACGATTTTTAGGGATCGAGGAAAATAGTGAAGGCAGCGATATAAGACATTTTATTGTAAACTTGCTGAAAGGAGCCTTCCCTTTCTCACTGCTCCATCAGGATTCAAGCAAGCTGGGCCGAAGAGGCTGAAATGCCAGAAACCGGTCCCCGGTAGCTTGTCTCCTTTCTGATGAAGAATTGGCTTGGTAGTTTGGTCTGCCCTGTTCCCATGATGCACTGGGCCAGGGACAGACTAATTTGCATATAGCCAGGTTCTGAGCTGGGATGGGGCAGTGAGATAAATAACGGTGATGGATCAAGCCCTGATCTTTGGACTGGGTAAGAGTGGTCTGCTTAATTCAGACACTCTGTTCATCACCACCCCCTTTTCTGTATCGTTTTTGGCCACTATAGGTGTGGCAGGGTATACTCAGACATGAGTCCCTTTCTCACTGCTCCATCAGGATTCAAGCAAGCTGGGCCGAAGAGGCTGAAATGCCAGAAACCGGTCCCCGGTAGCTTGTCTCCTTTCTGGTGAAGAATTGGCTTGGTAGTTTGGTCTGCCCTGTTCCCATGATGCACTGGGCCAGGGACAGACTAATTTGCATATAGCCAGGTTCTGAGCTGGGATGGGGCAGTGAGATAAATAACGGTGATGGATCAAGCCCTGATCTTTGGACTGGGTAAGAGTGGTCTGCTTAATTCAGACACTCTGTTCATCACCACCCCCTTTTCTGTATCGTTTTTGGCCACTATAGGTGTGGCAGGGTATACTCAGACATGAGTCCCTTTCTCACTGCTCCATCAGGATTCAAGCAAGCTGGGCCGAAGAGGCTGAAATGCCAGAAACCGGTCCCCGGTAGCTTGTCTCCTTTCTGGTGAAGAATTGGCTTGGTAGTTTGGTCTGCCCTGTTCCCATGATGCACTGGGCCAGGGACAGACTAATTTGCATATAGCCAGGTTCTGAGCTGGGATGGGGCAGTGAGATAAATAACGGTGATGGATCAAGCCCTGATCTTTGGACTGGGTAAGAGTGGTCTGCTTAATTCAGACACTCTGTTCATCACCACCCCCTTTTCTGTATCGTTTTTGGCCACTATAGGTGTGGCAGGGTATACTCAGACATGAGTCCCTTTCTCACTGCTCCATCAGGATTCAAGCAAGCTGGGCCGAAGAGGCTGAAATGCCAGAAACCGGTCCCCGGTAGCTTGTCTCCTTTCTGGTGAAGAATTGGCTTGGTAGTTTGGTCTGCCCTGTTCCCATGATGCACTGGGCCAGGGACAGACTAATTTGCATATAGCCAGGTTCTGAGCTGGGATGGGGCAGTGAGATAAATAACTGTGATGGATCAAGCCCTGATCTTTGGACTGGGTAAGAGTGGTCTGCTTAATTCAGACACTCTGTTCATCACCACCCCCTTTTCTGTATCGTTTTTGGCCACTATAGGTGTGGCAGGGTATACTCAGACATGAGTCCCTTTCTCACTGCTCCATCAGGATTCAAGCAAGCTGGGCCGAAGAGGCTGAAATGCCAGAAACCGGTCCCCGGTAGCTTGTCTCCTTTCTGGTGAAGAATTGGCTTGGTAGTTTGGTCTGCCCTGTTCCCATGATGCACTGGGCCAGGGACAGACTAATTTGCATATAGCCAGGTTCTGAGCTGGGATGGGGCAGTGAGATAAATAACGGTGATGGATCAAGCCCTGATCTTTGGACTGGGTAAGAGTGGTCTGCTTAATTCAGACACTCTGTTCATCACCACCCCCTTTTCTGTATCGCCTTCCCTGAGCAATCAAATTGGTATTGGGACACTGATATTCAGCGGGCTCACTGTTTCCCACTGACCCTGAAAAAAAATGCCACGGCTGGGCAATTGGAACACCTCAGAGCGATCCTAGTTGTTTTTGGGGAATTTTCTCTTTCGGCAGTCCATTTCAGATAAGGCCATACCAGATGCAACGGCCACACTTTCTTTGCACGCCCAGACTTTTGCCACACTACGGTGGAAAGGCGGTGGAGATTACGGCAACTAATCTTTCCCTTTTCAGGCACTGGGGGCTGAAGCCTATTTACTGAGCCCTGCACGGATAAAAATTAAGTACAGAGGATAAATCAGGGTGCTGACATTAGAAATTAAAGCTCAAGAGTACATGAAGGAGCTACAGGAGTCAAGAGGACCTGGGGCGACTGGGGAAACAGAAAGATAAAGTGGGCTGGTTCCAACATTCAGTGACTATGGGCCAAGGGTACATATGTGGTATCGCCTGAACTAATTGAAACGTGGGTAGGGTGAAGGAATCATTGGTAGAAAATAGTAGGAAATATCAGAAAGAAGAAGAAAATGATGGGTGTGTGTTTGTGTGTTTGCCTTTCTATTATTATGCACTTGTTTTTTGGATTTCACAAGTCAGGGTAGACTATATGAACTAGAAGAAGTTTAATGCACTGGAGCGGGGTAGATGGGGGACGGGGGTACCTCGGACGGCCAGACAGGCGACATCGCATAGGTCTCATTGCGACTCATTTGCTCGATTTTGGGAAGGGTTGGGTGGGGGGTAGGGAGGGAGGGGAGGAAAACGGGAAGGGAAAATCGGTTCACCAGGATCATAGAGGATATAATTCAGTAATAAACAGCACAGGTACAAAACAAATGGAATTAATGTTAATTTGGGGAGATAAAAAAAACAGGAAACGTTTCCAAGAACATCATATGATGGCAATACGAATAGCATCAATTGAATAGCATCAATTAATGTATGTGTCTTGAACGATCCAAGTAAAAGGCAAAAGATTGCAATAGAACTGAAAATGCTGAGCGCTGATATTCTGTGCCTACATGAGACCCACATCTAGGGTTCTAAGGCTAAATGAATGGAGTAATGGAGCAGTCAGGTTATAATTAAGTTGAGAATGCAATGCTTGGGACAAGGACTAAAGGGGTTGCTATATTGTCAAAGAGGAGTGATGTAAAATGGAAAAATTGCCAGGCTGACAAACTTGGATGATGGGTGATGGTAGAAGGCTGCTGTCGGGAAGCTAGGTTAACCCTCTTCTCAGTGTATGGATCCACGGGTGATGACCTGGAGGTACTACTGGAGGTAAACTCAGAGTTGGCTTCACAAGGAGTGCCAGTCATACTATGTGGTGATGTAAACATTAACTGATTAGGCATTACTTGGGATGGGGGCACCAGAAATTATACAGCCCGAAAAAATAAGGTTTGTAGGGCTTTGCTGACATTGATTCAAGATAACTGATTAACAGACATATCGGCCCTGACCAGAGCATCTGATCATGGGAGCACGTACTACTCCGCACCAAACAAAGTTGAAGCATGACTTGATTCTTTCTTTACCTCAGCCCGTTTGGCAGTAGCTATCCTGTAGAAAAGTACCCCAGAGTGTTCTCAGACCACAATCGTAGTATGAACCCTTAAGCTCAGGGGGAGTGAGAGGGGGGGGGGGTCACCTTGGACATTTGAGAGAGGTTTGTTAACAGACCCAGACTATATAGCACATATGAATATCTGGAGTAAGGGTTGTTTGGAAATAAACCGGAATAGTACTAAGACCGGGGTGGTATGGGATGCATTCAAAGGTGGGGTGAGAGGAGAGACACTTAGTTTTAGCCCAGAAGGAGGAAAAACGAAATAGAGTGGGTTAACACACTGTATGAAACAATGGCAGCTTTAGAAGCGAAGTTGATTAGGACAATAGTACAAGGTATATCATTAGAGGTATTGATGCATAAAATTGCGGTGACTAAAGCTGAGATTGGGGCAATTGCAGCCACCAAGGCGGCTGAAAATATCTGGCATGGCACGAGGGGTGCTGTGAATTTAGTGAGCAAGTAGGGCTAGCAGTTTGGACGAGACATAAAAGGGTGCTGGAGCAGATAGTAGAGATACAGGACCAAGAAGAAAACATGATTAAAGAAGGTACTGCTATAAAAAAGTATTTCATAAATATTATAGCGATCTGTACCAGGAGGAAAGTGAGTTGCCTCATCACTCAGTGATTATCTGAATGATATTCAAATAGAACAATTTGCCACTCAGCTTGTTGATCTCCTGGATAGGACTATATCAGAGGAGGAAATATATAATTCCCTGATGAGTTTTCCATCCGGTAAGGCGGTTGGACCTGATCAGATCCCTCTGGAGTTCTACAAAATCTTTTATCATTTGCTTAAAAGGGTCATGATAGGAACTTTAAGAAAAGTTTATGGCTTGAATGACAAGGGCTAAGAAAAGGATTTGTAAAGGCAATTAGTGGTCTATACAAGAACCCGGTGGCTCGCGTTAGAGTAAATGGGGAGTATACGGAACCAATACAGATTTCAAGGGGAACCCGACAGGGGTGTCCCTGCTCTCCTTTACTCTTTGCCATTTATATTGATCCTTTGATACGTAGAATAGAAGGAAATCGCGCAATCCTGCCAATGAGATTTCAGGATTGGGGGACAAAAATTCTAGCTTACGCGGATGACGGTGCAGTCGTCTCACCCAATCCACAAACTGCACTTTATGAAATAGGTAAAGAAGCAGCAGCATTTGGGCTGGTTTCACGGTTTAAGCTCAACCAGCTGAAAGCCCAAATTGTTTTTTTTGTTTGTTTTTGTTTTGTTTTAGTCCTCATTGTCTACCCTGGTTGCATCTATAACGTCAAATAGAGAGCGACACTCTGCCTCAGATACCTGGATAGGTAGACCAGTATTGCTACAAAGTCACCTAATCAGTGAATTTGCAATCCCAAGGACTCGTATTCCGCAACCGTAAGGGCACAGTTTGGCTACACAGATAAACCTGCCTTTAGACCGAAGTCAACAGGACAGGGTAAATCAACAAAGAAAGGAGCTAAGGGTTCCGAAGGTAGCATAATCATTGGACCAAACGGGGAGGGGGAGGTGGGGGGGACACAAAAAAAAACCAAAAAAAGTGTGTGATTCAAAGTTAGTTCCACTTCAGGAGATGCCAGAAGGCTCTCTTGTTAGTGTTACCTGATCTCATTAGATCGAGTTTTGAGGTCTGTAACATAGATGTCTGCCAATCTGAAAGAGATGGTGGTATGGCGTCCTTCCATTTTTTACAAATTTCTCTTCTGGCCAGGAGCATAAAGTAAAAGAGAAGATATTTGGAAGGACCCTTCACACCCTCCGTAACTCCAAAAATTACCAATACCGGATTTATCGTAATCTGACGACCTAGGGAGGTTGTAAGTGAAGTACTTAAAGAGTCCCAAAATTGAGATAACAGAGAACATTCGTAGAACATATGTAAATCCGAAGCCGCTATTTCCCCACACCTTGCACAGGCAACCGGTCGATCTATAATAAATTTTGACAGCCTTTGCGGCGAGTAATATGCCCTGTGCATGGAGAAAAGATGTTTTCTTCGGAGCCACGCTGGTTTCACTATTTCCCGTAATATCTGGAAAGAGCCAAGCCAGAGAGTTTCCACATCAAGGTCTGGAAAAGAGGTCCCCCAGATTTTATCGGGCAGTTGGAATTCGCCATCCATCTCATCCAGAATTGAGTGATACCAAAAGGATATCTCCTTTTTTGCAGGGGTTTTAACTAAAAGTTGAGACTCTAGATGGTTGTCCCTCCCTAGTGGGGGTTTAAACCTGATGGTAGATTGCGTGTGGGCCCAACTTGCTATCTGTAAGTACTTGAACCTAGACAGATTAGAGCCCGTTCTAATACTTAACAAATCCCAAGATATAAGGACCCCCTCGAAAATTAAATCACCCCACACTTTCATACCCACATCTCTCAAAGGTAAAGCAAGGCTATCCTTAAGCTAACTTGGGCCCCCAGTTAAATCCCACAAAGGAGCCTTACTTGAAAAATATCCTGTTTCATGGTATTGCTGACCTTAGTCCATGTTCTAGCCATGCCCTGCAAGACCTTCAATTTTATTTATTTTTAAAATTTTGGGTGCCCGAATTTAAAAGGAAACCCCTCATGTGGCAACCCTGCCCCACTTAGCATGGCACTAAACATACAACCAATCCCGAAGTTGGTGGGTGTTTTCAATAACATGCGGGAATGGGTGAGTTTAAATGCCCACGCGTACAGTTGGAAATCTGGGGCTGCTAACCCCCCCCCCTTCTGCCTTCGACGCCTCAATTTTTTCCAGGCAATTCTGGGATTGCGCTGGGCCCAGATGAATGAGTTAATGTCACTTTGTAATTTAACTAAAAGGGATGGCTCAAAATAAAGAGGTATTGTGTTAAACAAAAAGGTGATCTTCGGCAATATGGTCATCTTTATACGGTTAACCCTCCCCAAGATAGAAAGAGGCAGTGATGACCAGGAACACATAAGTTGCCGACATTCTTTTGCTTTAGCAGAAAAGTTGGTCTCAACTATTTTGTTAATATCCTGGACGATTTCTATACCCAAGTAACGCATTTTCGAGTTGGGCTGAACCCCTATGTCTGAGACATCGTGATTCCAGGTCATAATCTCAGTTTTAGAGGCATTAACCTCGTATCCCGAGATTCCGCCAAAGTCCGTGGCCAATTTAATAACAATGGGGAGTGCTGTTCTTAAATCTGAGGAAAAAATCAGAATATCATCCGCGTAGTGGGCCACCTTCTTCTCCTAACCCCATACCTAAAAGGTTTAATGCTAATGTCCTCCCGCAGCCGTTGGGCGAAGGGTTCGATGTATAAATCAAACGGGAGGGGGGAGAGTGGGCAGCCCTGGCGTGTACCCCTGGTGATGTTAAACGGGTCAGTCAGTGATCCATTAACCAAGAGACAGGCGGAGGGGTTTTGATAGAGTAAGCCAACTGCTCTGCGAAATCCTGCACCCACGTTGAACTTAGCCAAGACCCCCGACAGGTACGACCAATTCACCCTGTCGAAGGCCTTGGTCGCGTCCAACGTGAGAACGGCCAGGGGCAGCCCGGCAGATGTTGCAGCATCAATTGCACCTATTAGGTCATAAGTCAACTCAAGGGGTTGTCGACCTCTAATAAATCCACTCTGGTCTTGATGTAAGATATCCCCAGCGACCATGCCCAACCTATTGGCCATAATTAAAGCAAACATTTTATAATCCGCGTTTAAGATGGAAATTGGATGGTATGATCCACAGAGAGAAGCTGATTTACCAGGTTTTAAGATTAAAGTAATTGACGCTTTTTCCCAGGAATTTGGAGGTGACATCCCTTCCTGAAGAATCTGATTGAACAAAGATGTCAAAAATGGTATTAGGAGCCTATAGATTTCGGCTGGAAGGCCATCAGGGCCCGCTGCCTTCCCGGACTTGCTGTTCATTATAGCTTTCTTGACCTCGTCCTGAGTAATCGTCTGATCTAGAGACGCAGATTGATCGGGGGTCAATGTAGGCAAGGTTACCCCATTTAGCCCATTGACAATCGAATCCTGGTTGATACACTTGTCCTCCTTATAGATATTTTGAAAGAAGGACCTGAAGATTATTCTTATTTCTTCATCTGAAGTGTAAACCACCTTGTCATGGGTGATCGAAGATATATGATTGCGGACCTGATCGGTCTTAGATTTCCAAGATAGAAGTTTCCCTGCGCCTTCACCGTATTGGAAATGGGCGATTTTACTAGTTTCCCATCTCTGTAATACGCGTGACTTCAACACGTAATCCAAGTCCCCCTTCGCTCTGACCAGCTTATTCTGAAGTTCTTGTAGTAAAATAGGCGAGGCTGATGATTGTAGATCAAGCTCTCTTTGAAGCCTGCCTATCTCTGTCTCACTTAAGCGTACCTCCTCTCTACATAACTTCCTCATACGGGAGACCCTGCTGGTGATTTGGCCCCTAAGAAAGGCCTTGAAGGAATCCCATACACAGCCTAGAGTGGCCATGCCGATGTTGCGATCCATGAAGCACTTGCTTTCCTCTACCAAAAAAGAGGTTGCATCTTGTCTAGAGAGCAAAGAACAATCAAACGACCAACTTCTAGGAACTACTTGTGGGAAGCCTGCCATTACCAATGATACTGCTGAGTGGTCAGACAGATGTGAAGAGGTAAGTGATGTTTTTAACCAAGCTTTTCAATGACTGATCAAAATATAATCAATCCTGGATTGATGACGATATTTATGATTTCAAAATGAGACTCCCAGCTGTTGCCCGGATCATATCCTCCAGATGTCTAAATAACCGTACTGTTTCATATTGGCCTACAGCAAAGACCTAGTTTTAGAAGGGGTCAATGCATGATTGTGTGGGGACTTATCCAATAGAGGGTCGAGGACTATATTGAAATCGCCCGCTAATATAATTGGTTCTGAAACCGAAATCAAATGAGAGCAAACAGATGCTAAGGCAGAAGGATCATCTACATTCGGGCCATAATATTCTACAAATGTAATTTGTCCCCCTACAATACTCACTGTGGAAATGACCCATCTACCACCTCGCGAAGGTATTGCATAATCTTATCCCTTCAGGGACGTGTGCGGAGGCCATTGATGATGTTCTAGGAAGGAATCCGCAAATTATTCATAAAAAAGCCGCCTCTTTCCTACCGCCCTACTCATGGCGTCCACGACTGGGAAAAGACAACACAACCATGCCGAAGATCACCTTAATACAGAAAAAATAATCCAGTACAACCAGAAAAGAAATGAGGATATTTTTTGCTTTTCCCCCTTGCAACACCCACCCAACTACCCCGTGACCCAAGCTACGCCCGCCCGCCTCCCCCCTCCCCCCCCCCGGGAAACCCTTGCCCTATCTATCTGGAACATGTCCAGAGATAGTGCCCCCGCCGAGCGCTCGCAGTATGGATGAAAGTTATTGGAGAGCTCGAGATGTCTACCAGATTTTAAACAAGATTCTGACATTTCTTTAATGTAACACCCCCCCCTTTTTTTTTTCTTTTTTTTTTTTTTTTTACACACATATTTATACTCTCTAGTTAAATTGCATGTATAATGAGAAATAGGTAAACCATGCAAATATTTTGAAAAAACAAAAATTTAATCCCAATTTGACTATGCCTAGATTCCATTATATCATTTTAAATAAGGGGAAAAGAGAACCATTCCTAGAAGCCAGAGGAAACCCCCGCCTAACTTGATGGACCATCCTTTTTACCCCAAACCAGCAAACACTCATCAGCTTCATAAACTGATCTAGTATTGTACATTTTATTATTGTACATGATCTTCAATGCGGCCGGGAACTTAAGCTGGGCGGAGGCCCCTAACTGCCTAAAGGCATCCAGTCTTTTCCCCAACTCCCATTGTTTATCCAAGGTTGCCCTAGAAAGGTCTGATCTTACTTGGAAGGCGAAACCCTTTCCACTCAAAGACTTTTGTTTTAGGGCCTGACTAAGAATCATCTCTTTAAGGGAGTAAGTGTGGAAATTAACTAGAATTTTTCTAGGTTTTAGTCTTTGTGGGCTTTTCCTAAAAGGCTCCCTGTGAATCCTTTGAATATCCAAACTCAAAATTTCCGCTGACTGTTCAAGATGAAGTGAATGCCTTAAGAGCGTGATGATGTATTGTTTTATGTCCGAGCCCTCACTCTTCAGGGGCGTTAAGGATTCGAAGATTATTACGCCTCGCATTATTCTCCAACATGTCAGAGAGGGCGAGGTCATCTTTTTTAAGATTCTTGATATCTGTCTTGGCCTGGTCTAAATATAAGGAAAGACCCGCTACAGTTTCCTCTAAGGCCGTAGTCCTGGAACTGAGTGTCAATTGTATTATCCAAGGATTCACAAAAATTCCTTATCTCTGATTGATTAGCTGCCGAAACCTCAAACCACTTTTTTATATCCAGAGATAAGGAAGCAAACATAGATTTTAATGAGATCTTAGCTGAGATGGAGCTAGTATCTCCCTGTGGGCCACTAGTCAATGGAGCTAAACCATTATGTGAGGCCACCCCCGGGTCTGATGGGTCTAAATCCGCTGGAGACTCTGGAGCCTGCAATAATCCCTCCAAATCAGCCTGATCTACTGGCCCGCTCACAACTTCTATACCATTATCTCCCTCGGAAGACATATTGTCTTCCCCAGGTATGTTAGCCTTGGGAACCACTGAAGAGCGAGAGGCCAGGGCTGTAAATCGAAGCGGGCAAAGGAGGAATGTTAAACTCAATTCGCGGTAGGTCCTTCGCTAGATCCAGGACTTGGGGGACCACCTTAAAGTAGGACCTTAAAGAGGGCGTAATTTTTACGCTTGAGCCCAAGATAGCAGCTTTGATAACTTTTGCTGTCTTGCCGCCTTTTGCATGCTTAGCTTTGACTTCAGTGCTTAGAAGGGAGGAAGATTTACTCTTGCCACTACTTACAAACTCTGTGGAACTGTGACTCAAGCCTTGTAACCAGCTATTTACACTCTTTACACCCTTTGTTGTTACTAGAGGGGAGGCACTGTCTTCAGATCCTTCGTGTACCCCAATCTGGAATTTAGCCCGCAGATTCAGCCCAGAGTCTTTCCCTTTTATGCCACAAACAGCACCTGACTTTACATTTTTGGCTGTTACAGGGGGGACACTCACACACCCCACAGACACTTCCCGCTCTTTAAGGGAGGCTTTCGCTTTTGCCCCTTGTTTTCCTCTCCTCCGTGATGGTGGGCACGGTTTCGGGGATGCTAAGTGGGTCAATACGTCTTGCTTTTCTTCCCCCTGGTCAGGGTTCCCCTCCATCTGCTGACGTCTCCAACTTCCTCGAAGCCCCGAGTAGTCTGCAAGAGGCTCCGAATCCGCCGCCCCTTACGGAGCTCCAGGGCGGCCAAGCCCCAATGCAGCAAACCTTGCCGCTGACTGGGCAACAGATCTGTAGAGCCGGTAAAAACCGCCTCCTCCAAACACATGGAAGGTCAGGACTGCCAGCTGACACTGGCGACCCCCTTCTCACAGGAAAAACAAACAGCTCATCCCCAGAAAAATCAGGCAGATATAGCACTTCCTCAAAGCAGCTAGGCTACCGAAGAAAAAAACGGCAAGGGCATAGGCAAGGACTGGGGCAAGGCAAAGACCGGGGCGAGCTTAATGTGCTATAAAAAGAGAAAAAAACTCAACTCCGCTCAGCCATTCAATACGGCCGGCAAAATGCACCCCCTCGAAGCCAGCAGACACAGATCCGGGACGGAGCCACAACCAAACCAGAAGCCGCCAGAGCCGTGAGAACAGAGATGAGCTCCAAACAAGTCCGCAGCTCAGCGACGCCACGAACCGCTCCACTCCGCCCAGTCAAGCCCGGTCAGCAAACACGCCAGCCCCTGCAGCGCCGAGCCCGCCAGACGCCAAACACCACACGGCAGTCTGCCCCCCAAAAAAGGAAAATAGCACAAATATGTAAGTTCCTTATCGCATTGTGTTCTTGTCTCCCGATGCGGCACCACGAGCCTCCGTTTTATCAAAAAGATAGAGCACTGCGAGTGCCCGAGTCCGGAGCACTACGGCAGCTCAGCCTGCTGCCGCCATGTTTCCCCAGCTATGGCTGAGTTTCTTGAACTGCCGAAAACCCAAATTGTTGTCAATAGTGTGTCCGCCTTTGGGGACACAAGGGTCACAAACATAGTAGAGGCTAATAGTGTTCCAATAATAAGTCCAGGGAAAAGTGACTTTGATAGGTAGCATAATCTTCATCTTAGTATTGTAGGGAGGTGCCATATAATAAAGATGTTGTTTCTCCCCAAGATATTATACCTCTTCAGTACTATACCCCTGGAGTTTGGAAATTCCTGGTTCAAAGAAATGGAAAGCATGTTCCATCAGTTTATTTGGTCTTATGGCAAGAAGAGCAGGACACTTAAGCTCATGACATTAACAAGGGAGAAGGGAGGATGGGGGGTTCCTGATCTAAAATGTTAGTATAGGGCGACCGCCTTTCAATATGAGAGTGCCCTTGGAAGGTAAACCAGAAGACGAGAGGAAAGGAACCGCCCAGGATCAGAGGATGTGTATGAATTATTAATAGGGGAGGCCGCAAGATGCTGCTTTCTGAACTATAGTGAGAAAAGCTACTATAAACAAGCATTGGCATAGCCAATAGGTCTCGCCTTTGGGACCTTAAAAGTGTTTAGTTATCCAGCACAATATCCTTGGTGAAACAACATCAAGTGTTGCATGGCTAAACACTTATAAGGTCCCAAAGGCAAGACCTATTGGCTATGCCATTGCTTGTTTTGAGTGAGTGGCTTGTGCAGGTATGCCACTGTGAGGTAGAGATGCATGCTGCAAGGGCTTTTACAGGAGCCCCTGTGACATTGCGCCTCTTCAACATGCATCTTGGGTCTGGTGTAATACTTCTAGCCCCTATTCCTGTCTTCTCGCGCCCAATACATCCTTCAATGCCCCATGGACAGCTGGGGTTGATGCTCCTTTTACCCCTGCCCTCCAGTGACACTTTACCTGTCACAGGTGGTGGTGGTGGACGTGGTGGTGGAGGACGTGGTGTTGGTGGTGGAGGACGTGGTGGTGGTGGAGGACGTGGTGGTGGTGGATGTACTGGCGGTGGACGACATGGTGGTGGTGTTCGAGGTGGTGGTGCACGTGGTGGAGGACGTGGTGGTGGTGGTGGTGGTTCTAGTGCGAGCGAAAGAGTGAGTGAGGGCTGAAAGAAAAAAATACGGACACTGCTTGAGTTTTTCAATGCACTATATGCCCCGCAGCTGGTAGTAGGAAAGTAACATGCACACATAATGCAATGAATGTGATGGTACTCTTTGGAGAGAGAGCCGTGCACGAGGAAAAACGTAATGTGATATTTTAGGGCTCAGTAGTGTCTGCCTTCTATTGAGGCTATTGTTAATTGTCGTTACAAAGGAAACTGTAAGATGGATTGCTGTCTCTGTGCGACCTGCAACAAGTAAGAGAGAGAGAGAGAGGATGGGGGAATTTTAAAAAACGCGGCCTGCGTGTGTTTAATGACTGTGAATGACTAATGCTGAAACTCAAACAAAAGTAGCTGTTTTCAAGCACGCTTGTGGTGGCATCCGCCTTGCGGGAGCAAACAGTGGGCAATTGGCACGAGCGCCGCTGCTCACTTACGCATGGTGGATGCCACCACAAGCACTAGTGTGCTTAAAAAGGAGCAAACCGATGGCTAAAGGCCCTCCTAGAATAGCCCACGCGCCCACTCGTGCTTGTGGTGGCATCCGCCTTGCGGGAGCAAACAGTGGGCAATTGGCACGAGCGCCGCTGCTCACTTACGCATGGTGGATGCCACCACAAGCACTAGTGTGCTTAAAAAGGAGCAAACCGATGACTAAAGGCCCTCCTAGAACAGCGCACGCGGGCTGCCTAGGCTAGACCTAAAATGTTGGGTTCAAAACTTTGTATGCAGCCTTTAAGATCTGGGCATCCTTTAAACAGAAAGTTGGACTTGGCTGGCTGAACTATTATTAGGCTGTCCGGAATTAATTTAAAACAGACTGTGCCCGACAATACCCTACCGGTGGAAAATCAGCTGACCTGGTTTAAACAGTGTCACTGATTTTTCACATTTATTGCACATAGTGACCGCTTGAGGGATCCAAAGGAGTACAACCAGAACTGTACTGGAAACAGCAATCTGAAGCAAACCCTCACTCCCACCCTCTCTCTGCACGTCCCATCTGCTCCAAAATATTCAGAGCGCCTCGGACAGCAACATCTTATCTGGCTGCAATTGCGAATGCTGAGATCGGGTAAGGGTTGTATTGGGATCACAGTTAGAGCCGGGCACTTCAGGAAAAAAATGGCCCGCATTCCCAGATCGTTCCTTTATGGATCGCAGTTTTTTTAACCAGATTGATGAGCGTCAGAATGCCATAACTAACATGAAACTGTGTACTAAACCTGGCTAGATATTTTGTGTAGTTTTATATAGTGTGATCTCGACCCACAGGCACTATAGTGATTTACATGTGTGCCGAATACATACAAGACAAAGTAGGCCTTTAAAGATTGAGCGAGTTACCCAGAATCACAGGATGCTGAGCAGGCGCTGGGATTCTGTTGCGTCAAAGGGAGGCCCAAGCAAAGGCACACTCCCGCCACCGAAGCCTAAGACACTGGGCCGAGATGACAACAGCTGCCCCCCAGCGAGGCTCTGCATACATCTTCCTCCCCCACCCACTATAGCCTGCGTGTAGCAGCCTGAGGGGGGGGGGGGGTGGAAAACACTGCTGCTGGGCCGGTCCGACACATAGGGCCGAGGTGTGAATGGCTCGAGAGCCAGTGCAACACCTGGCCCCCAGCAACATGTGATCATTATGAGCTTGTGGGCATGAGATACGAGGGCTTTGTGTTATAGAATTATTTCATTTTACATGAAGTGATATAATGAATTGGGGATTATCAAATTTTGTGATACACAGTATTGTTACAGAAACATTATGCCTAACAACCCTGATGACTAGCAAGAGAATATAACAAGCATTGGAAATGCAATACGTCTCGCATTAGAAAAGTAGGAGCTATTGGTCTTGTAAATGATTTTTTTTTTTGTGTGTGTAGTTTCTCCAAATAGCTACATTGATAGATTTGTCATTTACAATGCCAATAGTTGTAATTTTTGTGAATGTGACACCTATAGCATTTGGAACGCCACATGATTTGTATTGACGTGATTTTGATGGCAGCTTTTGTTGTTATGCCACCTTTTAGAGAGCAGGAGAGTGCAGCAGGGGATAGAAGCACAGCCCTGCAAGCTGAGCGTCCTCCCATCGCACACCCATTTGTGGCTTGAGTGGTGTGAGGGTGAGGGGAGTGAGGGATGTGAGGGTGAGGGGTGTGAGCGTGAGTGTTGAGTGTGAGGGGGTGTGAGTGTGTGTGATGGTGAAGTTGAGTGAGTGTTTGTGAGGCTGAGTGTGTGTGACGGTGAGGGGGTGTGAGGGTGAGTGAGGGTGTTTGATGTTGATTGAGGGAGTGTGAGTGTGTGGGTGTGTGACGGTGTGAGGGTGAGGGTGTGTGAGGGTGAGTTAGGGAGTGTGATTGTGTGTGAGTGGTTGAGTCTGAGAGTTAGGTGTTGTGATGTTGATTGAGTGTGAATGAGGGTGAGGGGATGATGGTAAGGGTGTGTGAGGGTGAGGCGTGTTGATTGGGACAAGTTGCAAGGCCGAGGGTGGGTGAGTGTGTGGCAGGGTGTTTGATGGTGATGGTGAGGGTGCGAGGTGTAGTGAGTGTGAGAGTGTTGTGAGGCGTGTGAGGGGAGTGAGCGTGTGTGAGGGTGAGGGGGTGTGTGTGAGGGTGAGGGTGAGTGAGGTTGTTTGCGGCTTAGAGTGTGTGAGGTGTAGTGAGTGTGAGAGTGGTGTGAGGGGAGCGTGGGTTTGTGAGTGTAAGGTGTTTGGGGGTGTGAGTGTGAGGGTGAGTGAGGTGGTGTGAGGCTTCGGGTGTGTGACGGTGTGTGAGTGTGAGTGTGTTTGAGGGTGAGAGAGGTGTTGTTAGGCAGAGGGTGTGTGACGGTGTGTGAGGGTGAGTGTGATTCATTGTGAGTGAGTGTGAGTGTGAGTGAGTGAGTGTGAGTGAGTGTGAGTGAGGGGGTGTGAGGGTGTGGTTGTGTGACGTGTGAGTGTGAGTGTGTCTGAGGGTGAGTGAGGGAGTGAGGTTGTGTGAGGGTGTGTGAGGGTGTGAGGGTGACTGAATGAGTGTAAGTGTGTGTGAGTCTGAGGGAGTTAATGTTGAGAGAGGGTGAGTGTGGTGAGTCTGTGAGGGTGAGGGTGTGCGGTGTAGTGAGTGTGAGGTTGTGAGTGTAGCGATGTTGTGTGACGGTGTGTGAGGGTGAGTGTGTGTGTTTGATGGTGAATGATTGAGTGTGTGGGTGTGGGATGGTGTGAGGGTGAGGGTGTGCGAGGGTGAGTTACGAGGTGTGAGGGTGTGCGAGTGGGTGAGTTTGAGAGTTAGGGTGTTTGAGGGTGACTGAGGGTGAATGTGGTTGAGGGGATGAGGGTAAGGGTGTGTGAGGGTGAGGGGTGTTGATGTTGATATTTTGCAAGGCTGAGGGTGGCTGAGTGTGTTTGAGGGTGATTGTGTGAGGTGTAGTGAGTGTGAGTGTGTTGTGAGGGTTGTGAGGGGAGTGATGGGGTGTGTGTGTGAGGGTGAGGGTGAGCGAGGGAGTGTGAGTGTGTGTGAGTTGTTGAGGGTGAGAGTTATGGTGTGTGAGGGTGATGGTGTGAGGGTGATTGAGGGTGGGTGAGGGTGAGGGGATGAGGGTAAGGGTGTGTGAGGCTGAGGGGTGTAGATGGTGAGAGAGTGTGAGGGGGTGAGTGTGTGAGGGTGAGTCTGTGCGGTGTCGTGAGTGTGAGCTTGTGAGGGGTGTGAGTTTTTATGGGGAGTGAGGGTGTGTGAGGGTGTGTGAGGGTGTGTGAGGGTGTGTGAGGGTGTGTGAGGGTGTGTGAGGGTGTGTGAGGGTGTGTGAGGGTGTGTGAGGGTGTGTGAGGGTGTGTGAGAGTGAGTGTGAGTGAGTGTGAGTGTGTGTGAGGCTGAAGGTGTGTGATGGTGTGTGAGGGTGATGTTGTGTGAGGGTGTGTGAAGGTGTGTGAGAGTTTTGGGGTGTGAGGGTGATGTTATGAGTGTGTGTATGTTAAGAAGAATGTTTTAATATGTGTCGTGTGGAAAAACGCGTGATCGAGCTTCCCTTTGTAATTGTCCTGCCTTATGTGTATTTTTTTATGTAATTTAACTGTGTGTGTGTTTTAATTAATGTGTGGTGTTATGTGTGTTTTTTGTGTGAGTGGAGTCCCGTATTAGTAGTATTATTTTTAAAATGGCCGACGCAATGCGTCACCTTGACGTTGCCTACGTTAGCGTTCTAGTTTTTTTTGTGTTGTGAGTGTTTACGTTTCCTTGACGTTTATTTGTAGCCAATCGGAACGCGACGTTTTTGACGTTGCGTTCTGATTTGCTTACGTCAACGGTGGAATTCCCCAGAAGATCGAGAATGTTGATGCGCGGAAGGCGTGTTCTTGTTCCTGTGCTGTTGCTGCGTCGTTTGACAGGTAAGAATGTATTCCAAAATTTTTTAAAGTAATGTAATGTAGTATCTATAGTAGGTTTAACTTAACGAATGAATAGGAGTGTATTTTTATAAATGTTGACATTGTTTGTTTTCGATCGCAATATTTGTAAATGATTATTATGTAATGTAAATTAAAGTCTTGTTTTTATTCGTCGATATGTATATGTTTTCGTAAAGTGTAATGTAATGTATTTTTAGCTGGTGTTTGTTATTTGACGTACAAGAGCTGTTGTTTGAATTTCTAAGTACTATTTAGTTGCTATTATATTTATGTATGTTGTGTTTGCATTGTTTTTTTCCTGTGATGCTGAATTAGCCTGATTATATGTTATTGAGGTAATCGATGTATTAAAGGAAACTTTTTGTATTTGCAGAATTTATGTTCCCTATCAATGTATTAAGAGGATGCACAGTGATGTAATGTGTGTATTTTATGCGTTTTGTGAAAGAACTGTTTTATTTTCCAATCCCTGTTTGCATATTTGTGTATTAATAGCTGCACTCTCCTTGCGTTGCTTTAAGTTTGCATTTTGGAATAGGTGCAAGTGTGTAATCCGCGTTGTACGTGTATATGAAATAGTTGCTTAACGATTTTTATGTGTACAGTTGGAGGCTGGAGTTGTATTTGGAGGGTAGAGTTGTAGAGTGGTATTGTAGTTATAGGGTGTAGTTTGAGGCTGGACTTTGACAGTGTGAGGGTGAGTGCATGTGAGCCTTTTGGAGTTTGCCACAGTATGTGTGACTTTGTAGTAGTGTATGCAGTCTATTTTTTCCCCCCAAGCGTTTTTTGTGTTTTTTAGCTTTTTAGCTTTCTATGTGTTAGATCAGAATGTGTATGTGAACTATCTTTGATGTATGCAATAGTGAGAATAAGGGTGTTGCTTCCAATTTATGGGCATAAGGGGAGACGTCTTTGGATGTTTTTGTATTTTCTGTACTTCCCTAGATGTTTGTGAACAGCTGCGTGTGCAAGGGGCGTTGGCTGTTGTGTTGTTGAGTTGTGGTCTTTTGATGCTGTTTGATGCTGTTTTGGTGTCTGGTGTTCCTGTGGTTGTGCACTTAGCACCACCAAAACACTTCGTGCAACAGCAGCATCAGTCAGAGCAACACCAGAGTCTCTATTTTTTGTGATGACGCACTTTATTTGTGTTTTTGTTTTTTTCTTGCATTGTTTAATGGTTTATTTTCCCTTACTTTAGTAAGTGCTTTCTGTAGTGAATTTTATTTCCTTTAGCTCGCTTTATCCACTTTTAAATTGTTGCCTTATTTGCTGTGTATTCAGATGTTTGCATATTGTTTGTGCATTTATGATCTTTGTGAAAGAAATGTTTTATTTTACAATCCCTTTCTTCATTTTTGTGTATTAATTGGTGCACTGTCTTTGCGTTGCATTAAGTTTTAATTTTTGAATAGCTACAATTGTGTAATCCGATTTTTACGTATTAAAATAAATGTTGGCTAACGTTATTTATGTGTGGAGTTGGAGGGTGGAGTTGTAGTTGGAGGGTAGAGTTGTAGGGTTGTATTGTAGTTATAGTGTGTAGTTGGAGGGTGGACTTGGACGGTGTGAGGGTGAGTGATGGTGTGTGAGAGTGATTGAGGGTGACTGTTTTAGTATGAGTGAGGGTGTGAGTGTTGTGAGTGTGTGTGTGTGAGGATGAGGGGGTGAGGGTAAATGTTGCGTAACGCTATTTATGTGTGGAGTTGGAGGGTGGAGTTGTAGTTGGAGGGTAGAGTTGTAGTGTGGTATTTTATTTTTAGAGTGTAGTTGGAGGTTGAACTTGGACGGTGTGAGTGTGAGGGTGAGTGGATGCGAGTGTCTGAGGGTTTGAGGTTGTGAGTGAGGCTGAGCGTGTGTTGGTGAGTGATGGTGTGTGAGGGTATGAGTGTGATTGAGGGTGTGATGATGTGAGAGTGTGAGGGTGTGATGTAGGGTGAGGATGAGTGAGGGTGTGTGAGGCTGAGGGTGAGGGTGTGAGTGGTTGTGATGATGCCTATAAGTGATCATTTTTTCTCCGTGAATATTGTACACTTCAAATGTATTGATGTTGTGAAGCGTTGTTTTAGAAGCGAATCAAGACCTATGTAATGTTGATTGATGCTGTTGTTAACGCTGAATTAAAAAACAAACACATCAGTAACGTTTTTTATGTAATGCATGTAAAAAGTTTTCATTTTTTTGAAAGGTACACATAAATTTTCACTGCAAAAGCTTGGCTTGCATTAACATAGATGCGCATTGATTTTGTCTGTGTTTGCTCATTAGAGACAAAGTTTACCTCCTTTTATATTTCCGCCTACAGATGCGCATTAATTGTGGCAAAGTATAAGTATGAAGCCACCTTTAAAAATTGGAATTTTTTTGTTGTGTAGTTTGAGTGGAATACTTTTTTGTACTTATGGAAGAATTGCAATTAGGATGTGAGGTCTCGTGCTCTTGTGATTACGCACTTTCTTTGTTTTGTGGATTCTTTCCACCATTGTTTAATGGTTTATTTATTTCCCCTTACTTTAGTAACTGCTTTATGTTGTGAATTTGTGGCCTTTAGATGTCTTTGTCCCCTTTTTAAATTGGTGTATTACTCGCTGTGTATTCAGATGTTTCGCTTATCTCTTTAGATTAATTTTTTTTCTTAAAAAATGTTATATTTAACAATCCTTTTCTGCGTTTTTATGTATTAACTGGTGCACTGTCCTCGCGATGCATTAAGTTTCCATTTTTGAATACCTACAAGTGTGTAATCCAATGTTTTGTTATTGAATTAAATGTTGCCTAATGCTATTTACGTTTGGAGTTGGAGGGTGGAGTAGTAGTTGTAGGGTGGAGTTGTAGGGTGGTGTTGTAGGGTGGAGTTGGAGGGTGGACTTGGCCAGTGTGAGGGTGAGTGGATGTGAGGGTCAGGGGGTGTCAGGGTGTGTGATGTTGTGTAAGGGCGAGTGAGGGTGACTGTGTGAGTATGAGTGAGGGTGTGAGAGTTGTGAGGGTAATTAAATGATGTCAAAATAGGAAATGTTTTTTAGGTGCAAGCCTATAGATACAATCGCAAAAATTTGCGTAGCACGCTGTAGAGGGAGGGGGGGGAAATAGTAGGCCTGCTGAATGGGGGTGAGTCTGTGTCTTTTATTTCGTTTACACATAAGTATTTTGAAAGTAAAGCTAGCCATCCCTCCTGTGCCTCTAACTTGCTCTCATTTTTCTGTTTTTGGTGTGGCGAAGTGGTAAATTTACGTAGCACGCTGTAGAGGGAGGGGGGGGGGAATAGTAGGCCTACTGAATGTGGGTGAGTCTGTGTCTTTTATTTCGTTTACACATAAGTATTTTGAAAGTAAAGCTAGCCATCCCTCCTGTGCCTCGAACTTGCTCTAATTTTTCTGTTTTTGGTGTGGCGAAGTGGTATGAGCTGATGTATGCTGATGAATGGGACAGAGGCTGGATGAATAGTAATTAAAATAATGTATCCAATGTATAATGTTGAATGAGAGAGATGCTGGATGATTTGTGTGTAAAGACCGAAATGTAGACACAGGTGTGGCAAAATGGTATGAGCTGATGTATGCTGCAGAATGGGACAGAGGCTGTATGATTAAGATTGTAAATAATGTATTCAATATATGATGTTGAGTGAGAGAGATGGTGATTGATTTGTGTGTAAACAGCAAAATGTATACGGCGATTTAGATTGTAATTCGTCTGAATTATTTTTTTTTTACGACGATTTCAGTTTCAAGTCTTTCGTTTATTGTGTTGTGCGAGCCTGGCTTTGTGCAGGGAGAGAGAGGGGAGGTGCTGGCGTCTGGGGAGGGGGAGTCGAATTGCGAGCCTGGCTGTGTCC
This sequence comes from Lissotriton helveticus, assembly GCF_964261635.1. Lineage (NCBI taxonomy): Eukaryota > Metazoa > Chordata > Amphibia > Caudata > Salamandridae > Lissotriton > Lissotriton helveticus. The sequence goes on from NC_136061.1 coordinate 1,961,000,187, forward strand.
GGGGAGAGAGAGGGGAGGTGCTGGCGTTTGTGGGCTGGGGAACAGATGTCGAAGGCTGGTGAATTTTGTTTACAAAATAGTCTGTTTCAGTGTCCCAAAACTGATTTGTGCAGGTTAGGGTTTAAGACGAGACAAGGTTTAAGGGTTTAAGAGGAGAGAAAGCCGTGATACTGCAGGGAGAGAGAGGGGAGGTGCTGTCGGATGGGGGCAATAGGTCTTGTATTGGTAAGAGTTTAAGCTTTTGTCATTGTAAATGACAATGCCTTTAATTTATCAGTTTAGATAATTAACAATAAATTACAATGCCAATAGCCACCCTGGTCTTAAGTATGCAGCCTCGGCACTCGATACAAACTAAGTATCAGCAGAAAGGAAGGGGCTGCAACTTGGAGACACGGCCGTGATACTGCAGGGAGAGAGAGGGGAGGTGCTGGCGGATGGGGAGGGGGAGGAGAATTGCGAGCCTGGCTGTGTCCGGGGAGAGAGAGAGGAGGTGCTGGGGGCTGGGGAACAGATGTCGAAGGCTGCCGAATTTTGTTTTAAAAATAGTGTGTTTCAGTGTGTGAGTTGTGCATGTTTAAGGGTTTAAGACGAGACACGTCCGTGAAACTGCAGGGAGAGAGAGGGGAGGAGCAAATGACAATGCCTTTAATTTATCAGTTTAGATAATTAACAATAAATTACAATGCCAATAGCCAGCGTTCAAATGCTGGTGAGCCCAACAAAATCAAAATACAATGGCAGCCCTCTATCTGTTTCGTGTGGCTTGATGGTGTGGGTGGCTGAGGGGGCTTTCAATGCGGCTTCCCTTTGCAGGCTCAGTTTGAAGCCCTGGTCTTAAGTATGCAGCCTCGGCACTCGATACAAACTAAGTATCAGCAGAACGGAAGGGGCTGCAACTTGGAGACACGGCCGTGATACTGCAGGGAGAGAGAGGGGAGGTGCTGGCGGATGGGTAGGGGGAGGAGAATTGCGAGCCTGGCTGTGTCCGGGGAGAGAGAGGGGAGGTTCTGGGGGCTGGGGAACAGATGTCGAAGGCTGCCGAATTTTGTTTTAAAAATAGTGTGTTTCAGTGTGTGAGTTGTGCATGTTTAAGGGTTTAAGACGAGACACGTCCGTGAAACTGCAGGGAGAGAGAGGGGAGGAGCTGGTGGCTGGGGAGGGGGGTGAGAAATGGCAGCCTGGCTGTGGAGGAATGCGAGCCTGTCTGTGTGCGGGGAGAGAGAGGGGAGGTGCTGGCGGCTGGGGGTGGGTATTGCCGTGGGAGGGAGCCTTGTAGCTTTCATGTGCGAGAGAGAGGGGAGGTGCTGGCGGATGGGGTTGGGGATTGCCGTGGGAGGGAGCCTTGTCGCTTTCATGTGCACGCGCTTTTAATGTCAATGCGCTTGCGCATTGAGCTTCAATTTGACGGGCACTGCAAGGAATCGCCATGGAATCGCAAGTTGGTTAAAGTCTGTTTAAGCCCCCATAGTCTCGCAAGCTCAATGCGCATGCGCATTGACAGGCGAGACCTAAAAATTGTTTGCTTTTTTAACAAACAATGGAATCCCGGTCACCTCAGGTGTGCTGCCTACCAGAAAAGATATTAACAACTTGTGTTTACTAAGTAAGCGAAGGGTAGAGTTTTAGGAAAAATATAGATTTCTGGAACATGGACAGAAAAAGGAATCCCCTTAAAACAATAAATGTGGGAGAACAGTAACTGACTCCATTGTGGTGGGAGGGCAGCCATGTGGTGGGATTAACGGCTCGTTAATCCTGTGAACTAAATTGTGCACAGAAAATACTTTCCAGTAAAATTGTTTTTGTAGTAGACTTTTTGAGCTAAAATAAATTTTAAACAAAATGTGTTTTCCCTTGATGCCCCCTGAATACCAGGTTCTCGCTGCGATTTCCTACCATAAATACCTAGATTTATAGTGTTTCTCAATCACTGATCTGTGTTTTAAAAAAGTACAATAGGATCGCACATCTGAGAGCATAAACATTATTTCTGAAAAAACATGTGCCTTGTCCTTACTCTGGTCCCATCTCACCTTTGATTAAAAGGAGGTAATAACTCGTAGCCCCATTCCTCCTGCACCCCCTGATTTGGGGCTCATGACACCGCTTCCTGGGCCAGCTATGTCTTGCTCCCACGCTGGCCAGATAACCTCACATTTGGAGTAAGCACAGATTTTAGAAATCATTTCTTGTACATTGGTACGATGCGAATTTGCAAAAACGGTTTTGTGAAGTGCCTATTATTAATGTTACTACTAGTTCTTATATGGGGATGACATGCCACGTCTTTATTGCTATATTTCGAAACCACATGATCCTGTTCATGGCACTGGCACACATATACTGATTATTAGAGCATAAACCAGAGAGGTACATTGTCTATATACCATGTATCAGTGAAGAAAATGAGCAATTACATAAGCGAAGCATTCCATAAACACAGGTAAAACACCTTCTGTTTTTTTATGGCGCGGAAATGAGTTACCTTTAAATAGCACTGTTTTTTTAGGTATTTAAATCACTGGAAAACACTGAAAGGGAAAAAAAATTAAACTGAAAACAGGAAAGCCTAACTTTTATATACAACTTTTTAAAATCCCAACTATGCCAAAGATCTTCCAAGATAACATCATGGCAAGATGGGAGGTAGCCGGAATCCGCTCAATAGATCTTGTAGACATATCGGGCATATTAACATTTAGGGATATTCCAAACACATTTCTGATACAGACCAGAGACCTTTTCAAGTATTTGCAAGTCAGGAGCTACCTAACCCAAAAGAAAGGGGGTATAATGTGCTTTAACCCCTTCAGCGCGATGCAATTTTTCACGCTGTGCTGAAGGTTCTATTGAGCAGGCGGGGCTGTGACGGGGCGGTTCCGTCATAAGCACAGCCCAACCGGCGCTCATGACGGAACCGCTCCGTCCTGAGCACCGAAGGGGCTAACCGTGATATTGTGGATGTGGTTCGCTCTGAAGAAGGGTGTATAAATAGTCAGATATACTCTAAGCTGATCGTGCTTATCCAGGATGACCTAGTGAAACATGGGTCTAAATGGGAACAGAAGCTGGGTATAGCACAAAATATATTCTTAGAGTCCCTTGAAGTGGAGAGGATGGTGTATCGGTCAGCAGGGTTGCAGGCTCAACACTACAAAACACTGTTCTCGCAAGATCATACTCCGGCTAGAATTGCCCAATGGGGGTGTCAGGATGGGATTACTTGCCCTCGGTGTAGCAGTACGGAAGCTGATTTAACACATGTTTGCGACATGTCTTATTTTAGCCACATGGTTAGGCGAAATTGGAAAATGTATGAACAATGCATTAAAAATAAGAACAGGTCACCCCAACATATACTTTTGGGAATAAGCAGCAATGATGTCCCAGAGGATCATCGTCCCTTTCTCTTTATAGCAATGGCAGTGGTGAGAATTTGCATTGCATCAGCTTGGCTAGATCGTCTGGCTCCTGGATTCCAACAATGGCTGGGAAGACTATTAGCTACCTAAAAGCTAGAAAAGCAAGAAGAATAGGTGAAAATATGTGTCCCTCTTAAAAGATGGAAGGAGGGTAACAAGGATGTATAAAAGAGGCATTGGCATGGTATGTGTTTGTTTGAAATTAACTGGCTTCTTTTTAGTTTTTCTTTTTCCCTTTTTTTTTTTTCTTATTGATGTGATCATAAAATTTGGTTTTTATGTTTCTCCCCTATAATAATAACAATAAATCGGTTATAATTTATCGTTATGAAATCCTCTTGTATTCTAATAATTGGTGATGATTTAATAAAAAAATAAAAAGATGCAGCAAAGAAGGTGCTTACCTAATTCAAATATAAAATTGCGTTAAGAGCTAGCTGTCCACATTGATGGCGAACATTCATTATTTTAAATTCGGTTCCTATATAGAAGGATAAAGGGAGACGACAAAGCTCACAAATATCTATCTTTTGTTTTGTATTTACATAACACTATCTAATTACCTTCTACCTCTAGGTTTGACTTACCTATTTAATGATAGACCAACATTGGCGGATTGCTGTTTAAAATGTTCTTGAGCGTCTGGTCGATACCGCTTCTTTCATCAAACTCATGCACTTCTCTATGATTTAAATTCCAGAGTGTCCTTTCAATTCCTGGCCAGGTGATACTTACGGGCCGTCATGACGTGTGTGCAACGCCAAGACGGTTCTTATTGATTGGTGCTTTTACGGTGCAGACGAACAGATAGAAATATGCTAGAATGCGCACTAATTCTATCTCGATAGTACATGTTTTTACTTCCTGAAAACTCTTGACTCAGCTATTTGATTGGTTCTTTACAACACAGACGAACGGTTCGAAATATGCTAGAATGCGCAATTGATTAAGCTACTTTTACTTTATTAGTTATTTTTCTCACAACATTTTAGAATATTTTGAAATAGGCATATATTTGAGCTAAATACTGTCAATTATTCCTACCAGAATTATGATAATCTAATAGTGTTGGTAATTGTTTTTAACAGTTTTCTTTCCCCTAACCTTTTCAATTGAATCCTCTATACTTTGTCTGAAGTTCTATTTAATCTGTAGTTGAATGACTCAGAACTTTTACTTGCATGAGGATAACATTCAAATATAAGTAGATCTTATGCTGAATTTTGTTAAATTATAATAGATCGTTAATTCGTAGTATGACTACTTTCATGTTGTTAAATCAAACTATCTATTTAAGAAGATCAAATATTTTCATATAATTGCATTTTCCCACGGCAGATCATTATTTTATCCATATTTAAAGGTATTAAAAGAGAAGATCCAATAAACCTTTTTTTTTTTTTTTGCAAATTACCAATTCGCCTTTATCATCGGACATTTTAATTTTTTCCAAAATTCGCCATTGCATGTCTTCTGGTTTTTGGTTCAAATGAAATAATGTTTGACTAAGGTTGCAGTTAGCTTTGCTGTCCTAATAGCAGAACGATGTTCTGTAATTCTTGTTTAGATTGCTCTAGATGTCGCTCCGACATTACCCAATTGGCATGGGCAAAGGATTAAATTAATTACATTTTGAGTTTTACAAGTCCATGATGGTTGTACCTGAATGGTGAACCCATTAAGAATCAAGGTTTCTCCATTCCTTTAACAGTTGCACTACCATTAATGGTGTTTTGAATAAAAGGTTGCCTAAGTATGAGAATCAAACCATGAATGAACAATTATGTCTTTAATATTTTTATTTTGACGATGCGCAAATAGTGGTTTAGCTATTGTATTCTTTTGTTCTAGATCACTGTTTAAAATATGCCAATTGGAATTGATAATTTTTTTGACTGGCATTTAAAGTAGAATGTTTTGTGACACATATAAGCTGGTTAGATTTTGTACCTGTAGTTAATTTGAGGAGATGATCCCTATCATAAAATCTTGCTCGCTTGTATGATTCCCTCACCAGCCGGTGGAGATACCATACCCTCTTGCTAGAAACTTGGCTTTCATCACTGCAGCTTGCGAGTCAAAATCTGATATATTTGTTGTACAATTACACCGCACTCTTAGTAATTGCGAAAAGGGAATACTTTGTTTCTTAGTGTGCGGATGATCAATCTTAAAATGCAGGAGAGTATTCCTTGCAGTAGGCTTAACAAATAAATCTACTTCTAAAATACCTAAATTGTGTCAGATTAAAATGTCTGAGAATCCGACCTCTTGTGTACTGGTATGTGCAGTAAATCCAAGATTTGTGTCTGCTAAATTGAGCCACTGTAGGAATTCTTGTAGATTGTCTTCCCCATTGGTCCAGATAAAGAAAATGTCATCTATATATCTGAACCAATGGGAAACCGATTAAAAAAATGGGGCAACTTCATTATAGATATATTTAATCACAAAAAGGCCCATATAGATATTTGCTATAGATGGTGCTACTGAGGCCCCTATACTTACACCTTTAATCTGGCGGAATAAATTCTGACCAAACTCAAAAACATTTTCAGTTAATGCTATATTTAAACATTCAATTAAAGATTTAGAGCAAGGGAGTTCAAATTCATCTATGAACCCTTCAGTTGCCTCCAGTGTTTCTTTTTGTGGAATGTTACTATATAGTAACTCTATACCATTTATTTCCCAGCACTAAATTTAGGGAACCTATTCAAAGTAATCCCTTTTCTCATGATTTTCACTGTGTACTATGAACTAATTGGTCTGTAATGTGTAATTTGTGTCTGATTGGCACCTCTAATTATGTAGTCCTTTTTCTTTTCAGTTTTTGTGAAGCCTAAAGAAGTTTACGTCATTTCTTTGACGAAGAAGAGGTCTTGCACAGAACCCAACCTCCTTTGCTGCGCTTGTTGCAGCTGAATTCCAAGCTACGAACCTCAGGGTTTAACGTAAGAAAACGGATGCTATATCATTTTTAGGTTGAGCATTCGAGACCTCTTGTATATACTTTACTACATACTTATATGTGTATGTACTTTGTGGACTCTGGAGATCAGCTCTAGGACTTGTCTGCTTCCGCTTTGGGACTTTTTTCTGTTCAACTACCTCTATTAAACTGTCTTGATAGATGTCTCTCCAAGGCACAAGTGCACAGTATGTGCAACCACACTCACAGCAACCCACTGGTGACACCCCATATGGACTCCACACAAGTTTGATAAAACGAGTATAAACTTTATATAAAAAGATGTACAATCAGACCACACGATACAAAAGCCAGCATATATAAAAGGGTAATGTCAGTTCTGGGGTACTGCTACTGCTCGAACAGCCAGGTCTTGAAGTCACCTGAAGATCAGCAGGTCCCGGGTCTGTCGTAGGCGGTTGGGGAGGATGTGCCAAATCTTGGCAGCGAGGTGGGAGAATGATCTGCCGCCGGCGGTCACTAGTAAGATGCGGGGGGGGCGGTGTTGAGGTCAGCGGACCAAAGCTGGCGGTTCGGGGTGTAAAGGTGAGTCGTTCATTGAGGTACGCTGGTCCGGTGTTGTGGAGTGCTTTGTGAGCGTGGGTGAGGAGCTTGAAGGTGATCCTCTTGTTGATGGGGAGCCAGTGCAGGTCTTTCTGGTGGGCTGTGGTGTGGTTGTGGCGGGGGATGTCGAGGATGAGGCATGCAGAGGCGTTCTGTATGCGTTGTAGTTGTTTCAGGAGTTTGGCTGAGGTTCCCGCTTAGAGGGCGTTGCCTTAGTACAGCCTGCTGCTGACGAGGGCCTGGGTGATGGTCCTTCTGGTTCCGGTGGGGATCCAACTGTAGATCTTGCGTAGCATGCGGAGGGTGTTGAAGCAGGAGGAGGAGACGGCGTTGACTTGCTGGGTCAATGACAGCGATGAGTCCAGGATGACCCTGAGGTTGCGTGCATAGTCAGCGGGCGTGGGTGCATCTCCCAGCGCGGCCGGCCACCTGGAGGTGTCCCAGGGTGGAGGGGGTGGATCCGATGATGAGGACCTTCGTCTTGTACGAGTTCAGTTTCAGGCGGCTGTTCTTCATCCATTCAACGATGGCCTTCATTCCTTTTTGTTGGTTGGTTTTGGCAGCGGTTGGGGGCCTTGGTGAGGGAGAGTATTAGCTGGGTGTCGGCGTATGAGATGATGAGGTCGTGCGATCGGACGATGTTGGCGAGCGGTGCCATGTAGATGTTGAAGAGTGCCAAACTGAGGGACGATCCTTGGGTTACGCCGCAGATCTTGGTTTCTTTAGATCGGGATGGAGGGAGGCGGACACTCTGGGTTCTGCCGGTGAGGAAGGAGGTGGTCCAGTCCAGGGCTTTGTCGTGGATTCCTGCATTGTGGAGACGTGTGCGTAGGGTGTGGTGGCAGACTGTGTCGAAGGCAGCCGAAAGGTCCAGGAGGATGAGGGCCGTGGTTTCTCTCTTGTCCAGCAGGGCCCTGATGTCGTCGGTGGCAGCAATGAGGGCTGTTTCAGTGCTGTGGTTGCTGCAGAATCAGGATTGGGACGGGTCCAGGATGTTCTCTTCGAGGAACGAGGTCAGTTGCCTGTTGACAATCTTCTCTAGTACTTTCGCCGGGAACGGGAGTAGTGCGATGGGCCAGAAGTTCTTTGGGTTCCGCCTTGGGTTTCTTGAGTAAGGCATTGATCTCTGCATGCTTTCAGGTCTCCGGGAAGGTTGCGGTCTCGGAGTTGTTCATGATCCTTCTGAGATGGGGTGTGATGGTATAGCTTGTTTTGTTGAAGATGTGGTGCGGGCAGGGGTCTGATGGTGAGCCGGAGTGGATGGTGTCCATGATTTGGATGGTGTCGTCATCGTTGACGTCGGTCCAGGAAAGCAGGGGGTCGGTGTGGCTGGGTGGCGGTGTCTGTCGGGGGGCCTGGTTGTTGAAGTTGTCGTGGATGTCTGCGATCTTGCAGTGGAAGAAGGTGGCTAAGGAGTCGCAGAGGTCTAGCGATGGCAGCATGTTTTTGGAGTTGGAGTTGGGGTTGGAGAGTTCCTTCAGGATGTTGAAGAGCTCTTTGCTGTTGTGTGCGTTCTTTGAATGAGGTCCTTTTGGCGGTTCAGATGAGTTGGTGTCTGCAGATGGCGCTCTTGTAGGCGGCATTGCTGTTCGGTGTCTGTTTGTGGTGCCACCTTTCCTCGAGCCTTCGGCAGGCCTGCTTGGATGCCTGGAGGTCGGCGGTGAACCATGTGGCCTTTCTGTCGGTGCATCTGTTAGAGGGTTTCTTGATCGGGGCAAGAGTGTTGGCACAGTCGTCGATCCATTGCCTGAGGCAGCGGGCGGTGGTGTATGTCGGTGGTGTCATTTGGTGGGGTTCAGGCGAGGGTGGTGTTTAGCTGTTCTTAGGTGACTTTGCTCCAGCTGCAGCGGGGGATCCGTTGTGTGTGGTGGTGTGCGGTGGGCTTCTCGAAGGTGAAGTAGATGCAGCAGTGGTTGGTCCAGTGAAGTTCGGTGGTGTGGTTGAAGGTGACGTGGTTGCTGCCTTAGATGTAGTCGAGCGCGTGTCTGGCGGAGTGGGTTGGAGTTGTGACGAGCTGTTTGAGTCAGAGGTTGTCGAGCAGGGTGGTGGAGTTGCTGTCGTTGGATCACACAAGTTGCAATGGGCAAACCATAGTGCTCTGCGTAATGATACAATCATGTGCTTGGCAAAGGAGAAATAATACAATGCTTAACAATACACCCTGGTACCTTGCAATAGGAGAAATAATGCAATGCGCGCCGCAACAATCATGTACTGCGCAATGAAGGAATTAGGCAATGCCTCCCACCCCAATCACTTACTTTGCAACGAAGAAATAATGCAATGCGCACCGCTACAATCTTGTACTTTGCAATTAAGAAATAATGCAATGCTTAGCTACAATCATGTACTTTGCAATGAAGGAATAATGCAATGCGGGCCGCTACATTACTGTTCTTTGCAATGTAGAAACAATGCAATATGTAGCGCTACAATGGTATACTTCATTGTGCAGAAATAATGTCAGGCGTTATAAGACAGTCCGGCAGTTCGTTAGCAGCAATATTGGCAATGTGTATTACGACAATCGCCCTCTTCAATAACAGTTGCCCTGGACAGTACAGCTTCTCACTCTGTACCCAGTACGGCCACTCCTTTGGTCAGTACGGGCAAAGGCTCACGTCGCCAGAAGGAATGCGAGGCCGAGAGAGTGTCCCTCCGAGCCTGCACCCTAACCAGGTAGTGATCCACGTTACCGGGGAGCGCGACCCCACTCTCCTCCTTCAGCGAACTGGGCCTTCCATGCAGAACTTTCTCAATGGGCCTCAGACGCTCGGCCTAGCAGCTCCACTCCTCCTGGGCTGCTGGTCTGGGCCACGACTGTTAGTAAGGTTTCAGGCGGCCGCAGGGCACACGTACCCCATGCCTCTGAGATTACGATACTCCGGGTGCACGTTCACCACAGCACCCTCCGGGTCTCTTCTGGTACGAAGCCACACACACAACGCTGATGGGACTTCACGTCGACTTCGAGTGCACGTTCACCAGGCAATCCTTTCTGCGATCTCAGTTGGCACCAAGACACGCATACCGCGCTGCAGAGACTCACTTTCTTCCGGTGCACACGATGATCTGTTGATCACCTCCACAGTCCCAGGTAGCACGAACATTGCTTCACTGAGACTTACTCCAACTCCGGTGTCCCCATATCCAGGCACTCTTCACCAACGCCTTCGGCCACACCCAGACATGCTCACCGTGTCCGAGCCTCACTTCTCCTCCGGTACACTCGATGACCAGGCGCTCTTCACCAGTGCCTCCGGTGCACCCCGACACGCACCCTGCACGTCCAAGACTCGCTCCACTTCCGATGCACATGTTGACCAGGCGCTGCTCTCCAACGCCTCCTGTGCACCACGACACGCAGACACGCTCACCATGTCCGAGCCTCACTTCTCCTCCGCTTACACTCGATGACCAGGTGCTCTTCACCAGTGACTCCGGTGCAGCCCGACACGCACCCTGCATGTCCGAGACTCCCTTAGCCTCCACGCTGACTAGGCGCCCTTCACCAGTGCCTGCGGTGCACCACGGCACGCAACCAGCGCGTCGCTTGAAACTTCTCCAGAAACGTTTATCTTCCTGTGTTCCCAAACAGGGAGCCAGCTCACCTCGGGCCCTTGGGGTAACAAGAGACAGTACAAAGCACAGTCTTCTTCAAGCAGGGGGACCCAGCGCACAAAGCACAGTCCCAACAGCCTCTTCCTTAGTTAAAACAGCAAACTGCAGACCAGGCCCAGATCACGAAGCAAGGGTCGGTCCTTCCCAGCAGTCTCTTCAGTTGTTCCTTCCTTTGTAGAGGTTCCTCTTGACCACGAAATGGGTCCAAGCCTTTTCAGTCTCAATCCATTTCTATTCCAACGTTCAGGGTTCTCAGCTCTCAAAGTTATACCCCTAAATGTATTTGAAGTTTGTTGTGTTCAGGGCTCTCTGACCCATGCCTAAATCAGGTCCAGTTGTCTCCCTCCCATTGTCCCCTTTCTCCCTTTGATACTGGGGGTCTGGATCCTTATTCACTCAGTAAGAGACGGATCAATTGTTTTTATAGCGGCAACCCAGGCCTCTTCACCTCCTGGGGCTGCTCTGCCTACTCTCCAGATGCAGGTCAGCATAGTGCCATCTCAACCCCTCCCTGGGTCAAGACCTCCCCCAGCTCCTCTCGGATCCAGACAGTCAATCCACTTTCAGCAGAGACTTGCAGAAATGCTAAAGCACAAAACTCAGCCACTTTGAGTGGTTTCGGAACACACAGTGACAAAACCACTTTCATAGAAAGACGTGTTATGACACTGTGAGTTCATACATACTAAACTTCACCTCTCCAATTTAAACCTATGGGAAACCCAGCCCAATACCCAGTGTCCCCTATTCTGTCCCATGGGTAGGACCAGAAAAGGAACTACAAACCTGCTGCTCAAAGTGAAAATATATAAGAGCAAAAGATACTAGACCTCCTGTCGCAGCTCCTGTATCGCAACAGGGTACCGACGGACAGAGCGGGCCCCATTCCGTGAGCTGTTGCCAGGTAGAGGTGATGATGAATATCCAAAAATGTGGGCATGTCCAGTAATACCGAAGAAAACACTGGTTCACTAGTCCAGTATCTTTTTCTCTTATATATTTTCACTTTGAACAGCAGCTTTGTAGTTCCTTTTCTGGTCCTGATGAAAGTCCAGATACTTATTTAGATCACTGGGACTGAAACATGTCGACCTTGTGTTAAAACCCAGCAGTTTAATTCCATACTGCTGTTTTGCACTGCTTTTTAATCCTACCAGTGCGATCAAGTGAATAATGATTGTCTGTTTTGCTTCCACTAGGTAGTTTTAAATTCACTTTTTTGATTTATTATTGTGCTGCGTGTTTCATTTTACCTGATCCACCACGGGGTTTTAGGATCCCCGTGAGTGTTGCATCTTCTACATAAAAACATCCCTGAGCTCCTTCCTCACATTGAGGGAGTCGTAGGAGGAAAAACCCATATGATGAAGCATGTCAGCTATGGTGAGTGAGGGTATTTGTCCTTCAAGGGATCTCTCCCCTTATCACACATCACTATCCTAAAAACTGATGCCTCCCAACCTCCAATCACAGCACTATATAATAGCGAAGATGAGCTAGTGAACACACAGGCGGCAATTAATGACTCATTCTATAAATACTACACAAATTTGTACAGGGCCCCAGTGGCCAATAACCTGCACTGCATACAGCACTTCCTGGCCCCGATGCAGCTCCCACAAGTTACAAAATCCCAACACGAATCTATTACAGAGGACGACCTAGCTGACGCGATTAAGCTGTTAGCATCGGTTTTGTTCCCGGGTACTGATGGCTGGCCATCGGACTCCTACTCTACATACTATGAAAAACTTGTGCCACAATTAATGAACGTTTATAAGGATGCTTATGACCGGGGAGCTTCCGGCGTCCTTGAGAGAAGCACTGTTAGTAGTACTGTTTAAACCGGGTAGGGGTCCGCTGCTGGTGGCAGCATACCGACCCCTATCTCTATTAAATGCTGGCTAATAGAAACTGCATCCCTTTTGATACATGAGGATCAAAACGGTTACATCCCGGGGAGGAGCACCGGACTGAACCTGCATCCGCTGTTCAGGCAACTGGACTTGGCCCGGGCGGATACTGACACACCCTAGTTGGTAGCCTTGGACATTGAAAAAGCATTTTACACCCTAGGGTGGCAGTTTCTGCTGGAAGTGCGGGCAAATTTGGCATTGGGCCCAAATACCTGCGCTCAGTGCGTAAACTATATACTAATCCGCAGGCACGAGTAAAAACAGGATGCAACATATCCCCACAGTTTGTCATTGAGTGAGGCACAAGGCAGGGCTGCCCCCTGTCGCCTATCCTATTTTCATTTGCAATGGAGCCCTTAGCATGCAAGCTGTGACATCGGGTGTTGGACAGGGGTATCCATGCAGCTAGGCAATGGCATATAATATCGCTATATGCAGATCATGCATTGGTTTACCTTCAGGGGAGGGTGTTGTACTGAAAGATCTGATGGCGCTCCTGAATGCCCACGCACAGCTCTCTGGCCTTCGGGTTAACTGGCCTATGTCAGTGGTTTTTTTCCATGAAAGTGATCCCACCGGATAGGAGGCATGACTTACTCCAACTCCTAATCATGTATCTGGGCATGCAAATCTACCACTCTAAGCAGACGACATAGATGGGAACCTGGGTAAAGCGGTATCCAGAGCGTGTGCAACGTTGTCGTTCTGGCGCGGTTTTCACCTGTCCCCTGTGGGAAGCATAGCCATTACCAAAATGCTGCTTCTCCAAAGATTTCTCTGCTTCTTTACTGCCCTCCAGCACAGGCTGCCTCATAGTATATTTAAAGAGCTGGAGGTGCTACTGGTCGCGCTTTTATGGGGTAGATCCAAATCTCCTTGGCCGATGCTTGGTGGAGCTGTCCTATTCAGCTATAGAGGAGTTTGGCTCTGGTTCACTCCCTCAGCCTTCACCTACCCAGCTGGACATCGAACATGCTTTTCCTCGTCTCCCCGTTGTTTCTTTTCCCTCTCCCGCCTCTTCCCTCTGTGACTCCTTTACTGTCTCCCCTTTTCCTGCCCTTCGTGGAACCTTAGAGTCTGCTACCCTAATTGTTTTTTGTTTTATTTTGTATATCCCGCCATTTGGGGATAGTGCTATCAGCTTCTGTAGGTCCTCCCTCTTGGCGGTTTCCACCTATCCTCTTTTCCGCTGGACTGCACCTTCTTCGCCTGATTGACCTTTTCTTCTAGTCTGCAACCCCACCCTATCCGTTGGTCCCCACACCCCTTGCTTCGTATTCTTTCACTGGTACTCGGGTTGGTTTTGTCTGTCTCCCACTTTGACAGCTTTGTTCCCCCTGTAGTATTTTTCCCCTTCGCCTGACTCTATCTGCTCTCCTTTACCCTGTTTACCATTCCCCCTCTACCTTTTATTCCCCACAAGACGTATGTCTTGTTATGCTATTATTGTGTAATCTCATGCTTTTTCTCCTATGTCTATACTTTGCTCCTGTAATTGATGTAATTATGTAACCTGTAACTCGCTGATCCTCAAGAAAAGCGCTCTGATACCTCCGGGTCTAGCCAGGGCTATATAAAACTTTGCAAATACAATAAGTCTTGAGTGGCACTCCATAAAATGGATCTGCCACTTATAGACTGGGATAAGGGGGCACCCAATTATGAGCACTACTACGCTGATGCACAGCTCCAGTGTCCAATGAGATAGCTGGCGAGTGCCCAGGTGACAGATGTCTAGCTGGGCAATGCCTATAAGACGCCCAGCTATAATAGAATGACTATCCGGCACCACTACTCTATTGCAAAAAACAAGGCAAGCTTCTAATGATGGCAGCCAGGCCTGCGTACGTGACTCCTAAAAACCAGGTGTCGTCATATGCACCTATACTACCGCTTGAGATTTTGCCTGGGGCATTCACTTTTCATGACTGCCCGGAATTATAGACCTGGGCAGAGGTAGGATTGGGCACCTGGGGCGACTTAATGTAGACTCACAGCTGTGGAGCCTGGAAGGGCTGGTAGATAACTTCGGTATCCCACAAGGTACTTTTATGCTTTGTACATTACTGGGCAGGTAATTACACCAAAACGGGCGAACGTCGACTCCGAACCGGAAACCTCACAGGTTCTTCAGACTTTGCTGACACATGGAAAGGGCAGACAGGCGGTGACATCCATATATAACTCAGTGAGACCTGGTCCAAACCTCCTATTGGCAAAGCTCTGAAAGTACTACGATTCTGAGCGATCAACCACCGTGAGTAATGAGCAGTGGGTGCAGTGCATAGGGTATCCCAAAAGTATATCCACTAACGCCAGACTGAAATATACGCAGCTTAATTGTTTGCATCACACATACTTAACGCACATACTTAACGCTGCACAGTCTGGCCCGGATGTATCCTACATCGGCTGACATATGCCCTCGTTGCTCAGGTGCGGGTGCAAAGTTCCTTCACATGGTCTGGTCATGCCCCTGCCTCGAGGCCTACTGGAGCGAGATTGCAGTGACGCTGGGGGAAGTGACTGACACCATAATTCCAGCGCAAGCCCAACATTTTCTACGGAGTGTCACCAAGCGCACTGCAGGGCGAAAAAACCTTCATAAATTCTTAGACTTTACTTTGGTATTAGCAAAACGAAGAATTGCCATGTCTTTGAAATCAAGCGCAGTACCTAACACACGCATCTGGTTATTGGACCTCTGTAAAGCACTGGTGGCGGAACACACGAAACACACTGAAGGCACCCCAAGATCTCACACAGACTAACCCCATGCAGTGGCGGGATTCTCCAGTATTAGGTGTCTTTCATAGATTCACATGCTTAAATATATTCCCTGTCGTCGAAGTGGGAGCCCCACGGTAAATAAATTAGAAATAAAAAACAACAATATATGTATATAGAAACATAATTCCATACATTCTAAAACCATAAATACTTAAGTACCAAGGTTAGCAGTAACACATAGGAATGTTAGAAGAAAAAAGCACTTTCATAACATATCCAAATCCTTATGTTAGTCCAAACTACAGCCAATCAGGCGCCAGCACCCCTCTAGAACCTTCTCCTCAGAGGCTCAGGCCCTCAGATTTTCTACCGCAAGTCGTGTGATGGGAGTCTCCCTGAGCTCTGCTCAGTTTTCAACTTCCTTGTGGACTTCTTCAGTTTTTTTAGATGTCTTCAAGTAAGAAGCCTTTGTTTCGTCCTTGTGCTTCTTGTGGAAAGTTGCGGCTCTTCTCAGAGGACCCTCACAAGAAGTGTATTTATTGCCTCTATCCAGAGCATGGGGTAGGCAAATGTAAAATTTGCAGGACTTTTTCCACCAAGACCTTAAGGACCGGGAGGGGCGTCTCCTCCTTTGGTTGCAGAGGTTGAAGGAGAAGGATTCACCTCCTTTCTGATGCAGAAAGCCTAGCGTCAGTTGGGTCTAGAGCCACTTCTAAACGTAGCAGTGTGCACGATATGCAATCTCCATTCCTGAAGAAGAAGAAACTTGAACTCCAGAAGGCTCCTGCTGTGTCTTCTCCTCTTCCTGCTATGCCTATGCCCTCGAGATCTGACTCTCGGGCATCCACGGCTCCTTCTAAGCATGTTTCCCTTAAAAAACGTGCAAAATCATCAACTGGACCGTCGACGGTCGTTCCGAAGACTAAATCTGCCGTCTCTGCCTCTGACGATGACTTGTGCCAGCGGGTCGTCGACAGCGGCTGCGTCGACTACGTCGGTGTCGACGATGGTGTGTGTAAGTTTCAAGTCTGTCTCGTCGACGATTCCAATCTCCTCGTTGACGTCGAAGAAGGGAGTCTCGTCGACATCAAAATCTTCGTTGCCACCTTCTGTGAAGAGAGCCTCTTTGTCGGCGGTTGCTCCGTTGGCGGCGGCGGTTCCGTCGACGGCGACTTCATCGGTGGCTTCGCCGACAGTGGTTGTCCCGTCGACTGTGTTATCGTCGTCGACTTCTTCTTTCGCATCAATGCCTCTGGTGCCATTTTCATCATCAAGTTCCTGGGCTCCTGCTGTTGACCCCTCTGCACCCCTGTCGGCATGCACCTTTGGATCAGCTTCCCATTCCACGTCACTCTCAGCCTCCATCACACCTTTTTGCCACTGGTTCGGAGCATGACTCTGGTTCTGACGAGGAGGAAGATAATAGATTCCGGGCAGCTCGAAGCCCTTCGGAACTGGTTATTAAATGTCAGGACTAGGCGGACGATCAGGAAGATCCTTACTACCATTAGGAGGAACCTTCTGCTCAAGTTCCCACAGCGCAAATACCGCTCTCCATCATTTCTTATCTCCAATATATGCTGGAGGATTATAATGGGCGATTTCCACCTTCTCACCAGGGGTCTCCTCATCCTACAGTGCCTGCAACTACAGCGGCTCCTCCCTGTCCTGCAATGCCAGAGCCGTCTGCGTCATCTGCACCACCTACAACCTCTATTCAGGTTCATGCAACTGTTAACGAGGATGATGACGTTCGCCCAGATCGGGAAGACTGCGAAGTTGATGATGGGAACATGGCTGATTGGGACGATTATCAAATCCAGACGCCATCGCCGCCACCTTCGGGTCCAGGGGATTCCCCTCCTGTGTATATAGCGGGTTTTCACCAACTTATGGAACGAGCGGCACTGCACTTCAAGCTCCCTATGGTTCTGAAAGATGAGGACTGTTTTCTTTGACTTCAAGAGTCAACCATTTAAACAGGTCCGGGCAGTGCCTATAATTGACTTCATCTGGAATTAGGGCGTCAAACTGATGCGGACGCCGAATTCTATCCCGGCGCTTCCTCCTCGTTTGGAAAAGAAATATAGGGCGCCCCAGGGTTCTCCAGCCTGCCTGGTAGCGCAACCTAAACCGCATTCCGTGATTACCCAGGCCGCACAACGTATTTCCAGGAATCCATCTTCTCCTATTACCGCTCCTCCTGAACGCGAGGGACGCAGTCCTGATGCCATTGGACGAAAATTCTCCACTATGGCTTCTACCACCGTGAGGGCTGAAAATTCTCTGGCCATTCTCGGGCGCTGTGACCGCCAAATGTGGTCGGATATGTCTTCTTTTATCGACCTCATTCCTGAGCCCTCCAGAGCAGAGGCTCTCAAGATTCTTCAGGAGGGGGAGAGAGCGTCATCTGAAATCATCTACCGCTCTGTGGACATTGCATGCACTGGTTTTCGTCAGCTTGCGGGGGCAGCTGTTTTGGGTCGTCAGGGCTGGCTTCGTTCCACCTCTTTTCGCCAGGAGGTTCAGGCGCAGATCCTAGACATGCCCTATGACAGCGAATGACTCTTTGGCCAGCATGTGGATGATGCACTTCAGACCATAAAAAAGGACACAGACGGCTCGTGCCCTGGGCACTTTGCAGTTTTGCAAACAACCTTTTCGTGGTGCACGCGGACGCAGTACCTCCTCTTTTCGCGGCGGATCCAACCAGTACCGCTCCTACGACCAAGGAAATCAGAGGTATTCCTAACAGTCGCAGCAGTTCCATCGACAGCAGTCGTCAAAATCCTACAGAGGAAAATCATGACTTGCCTTCCCCGCTCAAAGTTGGAAGTCGAATCTCCCTCTTCTCTTCCAATTGGTCTTCAATCACCTCAGACCATTGGGTGCTGGACATTGTATCAAAGGGTCATGCTTTGGAGTTTGTCAAATTCCTTCCAACCACTCCTCCATCTGGTCCGCCTCCGGCACAGCTCAAGTAGCTTTTCCAGCAGATTCGACTCATGATTCAGAAAGGTGCCATTGCAGTGGTTCCCAAGTCTCAGAAAGGGATGGGATTCTATTCCTGTTTTTTCCTCGTCCTCAAGAAGTCTGGCGAATCACGAGCTTTAAACAAGTACCTGAAGTGCCAATCCTTCCGCATGCTCACGCTTGTGGAAATTCTCCGTCTTCTCTCGAAGGACGATTTCATGACAACCATCGATATCCAGGACGCTTATTTCCACGTGCCGATACTTCTAAGACACCAGAAGTACTTACACTTTCGGGTGGGGCGCAGAGACTTTCAATTCAAGGGTCTGCCTTTCGGACTTCGTTCCGCCCCTCGCGTCTTCACGAAAGTCCTGGCTCCGGTGGTGGCATATCTACGTTTGAAGGGCGTTCAAATCTTTCCCTACCTGGACGACTGTCTCATCAAATCGCAATCTCGTCACCAGGCTTCTCTGGACACTCGATTCTTTCTGACTCTATCCACTCTCTTGGTCTGTCCATCAACACCGAGAAGTCTCAGGTCGATCCAGCTCCCTGCAGGACTTTTCTAGGCGCCACTCTGAATGCTTCGCTGGGGAAGGCATTCGTGTATCACGAGCGCCAGCTGCGGATTTTACGCCTAGTGGCTCTCATCCGTTCTAAAGGGTCTGTTTCAGTTCGTGTATTGAAATCCTTTCTCGGGATGGCGTCCTCCTGCATCTCCCTGATCCCAAATTGCTGGCTCAAGAGTCTCCCAATTCAGGAGGAACTGGACAAGTAGTGGCGTCACGTCACCGGCTTTTTCAACGATCTGGTCCTGGTGACCGCTCGGATGAGGTCTGCTCTCCTATGGTGGGCTCAACAGTCAAACATCGCTGCCGGTACTTCTTTCCTAACCTTCACTCTGGAGCTTATCCTTACCACGGATGCCTCCCTGGAAGGCTGTGGCGCACATCTTCAGGGGCTATCCATAAAGGGCAAGTGGACCCTGTCTCAACGTTCCTGGCGCATCAACAGACTGGAACTCATGGCCATTTTCCTGGCGCTTAAGTCTTTCCATCTTCTGCTCTAGGGAGAATCTGTGCTCATTCAAACAGACAATACCACCAGTATGCACTATGTGAACAAACAGGGCGGCACCAAGTCACCGCTCCTTTCTCAGCTGGCACAGAGCATCTGGGACTGGGCGCTCCGTCACCAAATAACCCTAACAGTGGTTCACCTACCAGGTATCTCTAAAGTCCTAGGGGACTCCCTCATCAGGTCTGCGTCCTTGACCCACGGGTGGGAGTTGCATCAGCCGACTCTGGACTTCATCTTTCGGTTGTGGGGTCGCCCGAACATGGATCTGTTTGCAAGCCCTGTGAACCGGAAATGCCCGTCTTATGCAAGTTGACTTCCCCATCAAGGGTCATGCGGATATGCCCTTTTGATGGACTGGTGCAATCTATTCGCCTACCCTTTTCCGCCGATTCCGCTGGTTCCTCGAGTGTTGTGGAAAATGCGGAGACAGCCGGGCCACATTCTCCTGATCGCTCCCAGATGGCCTCGACAAGCATGGTTCTCGGAGCTGCTGCTTCTTTCACTGTGCGAACCCATCCTCCTTCGTCCTCGAGCGGATCTCCTCACAATGGACAACGGTCAGATCTGTCATCCGGACCCCTCCTCTCTCAAATTATCGGCCTGGAACCTGAGCACCTTGAATTTGCCCACTTGAATATTTCTCCAGCATGTAGAGACGTTGTTGCCAATGCGAGAGCTCCGTCCACAGTAAAGACTTACAAGCTTTAGCTTATAAGCAAAAGTGGAAAAGGTTCTGTCACTGGTGTGCCTCTGCCGACATCCATCCCGTGCACTCCTCTCCTGCTCAGCTTCTGCCGTTCTTTCTGCAGTTGGCTCAATCACTCCACTTGAAGGTATTCCTAGCGGCAATATCTCGTTTCTGGCTGGATGGGTCTTCTCATTCAACTCTTTTTCAAAGGACTATTCAGGATGTTCCCGCCCATTCGGCGGCGTCCTACCTGGCATCTCAGTGTTGTTTTGGCGCAATTGTTGAAGACGCCATTTGAGCCCGTTCACAAAGCGGATTTGAAATTTTTGACCTGGAAGGTGGCCCTTCTTGTCTTGACCTCCTCACGTCGCGTGAGTGATATCCATGCCTTTACCATTCAGCCTCCTTTTCTTCATTTCAAATCGGACTGTCGCAGGCACAAACCAGGCATTCATGCCTATGGTGCCGACTGATTTTCACCTCAATGAACCAGTGTTCTTAAAGACTTTCTTTGCTAATCCTCAATTTCCAGCGGAGCAACGTTTGCATTCATTGGACGTTAAAAGATGCCTTAGATTCTACATCGACAGGACAGCGCCCTTTCGTAAGTCTGATCAACTGTTCGTTGCTTACGGATGCATGCGCAAGGGGCGTTCTGTTACCAAGCCAACTATTGCACCTTGGATTTCCTCATCAATTTCATTTTGTGATCAGAAGGCCAGCAAGCCTCTTCAATCTACAGTACGGGCTCATTCCACCAGGGCGATGTCTTCCTCTAATGCCCTGTTTGTTTCATCAAATATGCCGAGCAGCTACGTGGTCCAGCAGTCATACTTTCACAAAGCACTACTGCCTCAAGACGATCAACGAAGCTGATTCAGTTGTGGGCCAAGCGGTGCTTCGTAATCTTTTTAAATAAGGCGAGCCTCTTTCCTTCCCTCCGCCTGCATGAGTAAATTATCTGTCTGGCAGCTTTATGTGATTTCAATGCATTGTATGCTTATGCACTGCTATTTTGCCTTGCGGCCAGCTATTACTGCTCACTATTCTATTCAAGCATGAGAATCTATGAAAGACACCCCAATACTGGAGAAGAACAATTGTTACTTACTTGTAAACGGTGGTTCTCCAGTATTGGTGTCTTTCATAGATTCACATGCGACCCACCCACTTCCCCTCAGAGGCTCGCTTCTCCTCCTAGACTCTTGTCACTCTGGTGCTACGAAAATCTGAGGGCCTGAGCCTCTGAGGAGAAGGTTCTAGAGGGGTGATTGCGCCTGATTGGCTGTAGTTTGGACTAACATAATGACTTGGATATGTTATGAAAGTGGTTTTTTCTTCTAATGTATTCCTATGTGTTACTGCTAACCTTGGTACTTATAAGTATTTATGGTTTTAGAATGTATGTAATTATGTTTCTATTTACATATATTGTTGGTTTTTATTACTAATTTATTTATCGTGGGGCTCCCACTTCGACGACGGGGAATATTCAAGCATGTGAATCTATGTAAGACACCAATACTGGAGACCCACCATTTACAGGTAAGCAACAATTGTTCTTACTTGTCGTTTGTGGAAGGGAAATTGAATGCACCTTCCCCCCCCCCCAAAGGATGAGTGGGTCCCCCATGTGGGGCAATAGCAATACCCTACTAACCTATACTGGCGTGTAAGGAGGGCACCTGGACCGGCATGGTCCAGCTCAACAAGACAAGGTATCCGGCTCTTGCAAAGAGAGCGCGTTGTGTAAAATGCCCCCCCACCCTCATTTCCACTCTCTCTTCCCACTCTCTCTTCCCCCCTCGCCCTCCCTCCTCTCCATTGTTCCTGCCGTCCTCTGAAAAGTACACATATAAGCAGCCACCTATGCTCATATAGGACCCGAATCAGATAGTACATATGGGTTAGTTGAGATCATATTGGTAAAATGGAGAGAAGTCATTTTAAAAAAAATGTATTTGTGGATTATAAAGTGGACAACATACATAGACATGTATAAAAGTTTAGATATAGTTTTCTTTATTCCAATGACCCTAACGTCCAGAGTAGCCAGGTTCCCCACCAAGCATCAAAAGCGTAAATGTTACTGTACTGTTTTTTTGTATAATAAAGCTGGCTGATTGTATTGTGTATAAACCTGTGAAAACATGAGTAAAGTCTCTATTAAAAAAAAAAAAAAAAGTTTGCATAATCTTACATATTGTATTTCAATTTTACAGGTACCTTTAATATTTGTAAGAGACCATGAATACAGTAGAGCAGCTACTTGCAAATCCATTCCTCGGACTGAGTCCTGAAAACAAATTAATTATAAAACGATTAGGACCTGACCGGCCAGATCTACAACTACAACAAACTTTCCAAGATAGAGGGAAGATATACAAACGTACATTCTCAAACACGTGGTACACAAAAGTTGATTGGCTTACAGGAAGTACTTCAAAAAATGCTCTGTTCTGCTTTCCCTGCTTGCTGTTTGGTGGTGACCTTAATTGGACAGCAAATGGCGTGACAAATTTGAAGCATTTGGCAAATAAAATAAAGAAACATGCACACTTGAGGTGTCATTTGGAAAACGTGACAAGACTGGGAATGTTGGGAAAGGAAACCATTGAATCCCAAATAAGCGACACATACCGAAGAGCAATATTGAAACACAATGAAGCAGTCGATAAAAATAGACGCATACTGTCAACATTAATTGATTGCATTCGCTTTTGTGATGCTTTTGAACGTGTGTTACAAGGGAATGATGAAACTGAAAGCACCTCCAATCCTTATATATATAGAGGCCTTGTAGATTTAATGGCAAGCTTAGACCATGAAATGGAAGCTCATTTAGAAAATGTTGCAGTGTTAAAGGGCACATCTAAAACCATACAAAACGAACTTCTTGAATGTATGCTAGCGATTATAAGAAGCTACATTGTCCAGCAGATGAAAACCACAGACTTTGTAGCTATTCAGGCTGATAACCCCGCTGATGCGGCCAATAAATCACAGGCCTTATTAATCTTTCGGTATATTGAAAATGACATTAAACTAGTAGAAAGATTCTACGGTTTTATACATTTTGGAAACTCCATTGCTGAAACTGTTGCTACATCTATGCTTACTGAACTGGACTTGGTTTTTCCAGAGCACTCTGAAAAGCAAAAACTAATTGCACAAAGCTACGATGGTGCCTCAGTTACGAGTGGAATATTTGGTGGAACACAGAAAAAAATTAGAGATGTGTACCCTAATGCTCATTATGTACACTGTTATGCCCACAAACTAAATCATATTGTGCCACAAGCAGTAGTCAAGATCTCTGATGCCAAACATTTCTTTTTGGATGTAGCCGGCATTGCAGCATTCTTCTCAGGTTCATCCAAAAGAACCAAAATACTTCAGGACATCGTGGAGAGTAGGGTTCCAAATGGATCTGCACCTTGTTTGAACTTTAACATGCGCACAGTCAACCTAATATATGAATGTAGGATTGATCTTGAGGAATGTTTCGATGCCATTGAAGCCAATGGCGACTTTGAAATCAAAACTCGAAGTGAGGCCCGTGGCTTTACTAGAGCACTTCACGACAGGGAGTTCCAATTCTTTCTGTTTTTGTTTCATGAAATAATGTCTCTTGTTGACACATTCCATAACCAGCTACAAAAACCAGATATAGAGACTGTATTTATACAATGGGCTACAATTCAGTTTGTCACCGGCATGAACAAAGTTCGAGAAGGAATTGACAGTTTAGACAGCCGACTACCAAAAGATTCTATTTTTTCAAAAGGCAGACAAAGCATCAGCAGTCTGGTCCGAATTGCAAAGGAAATATGTGACACTATTGTTGAGCATGCAAAGCAACGTTTTTTTTTTACAAAGCATTTGGTGAGTGCCACATTACTACAAAGTGACCAGTTTGCAAATTATGATATTTCTTTCCCTGAGCAAGCACTGCATGAAGCTGTGGAAACATATCCTATACTCAACAAAGAGGATCTAAGAATGGAGTTAACTGTACTATATGGAATGCATGTCTATCGGCAGGCTAAGGGTGTTGTTTCATTGCTCGCTTTAATTCAAAAACTTAATATGGAAAACTCACTTACAGAGACAATGACCTTATTAAAAATACTCCTAACTACTCCCATGACAACAACAGAGTCAGAACGATGTTTTCCAACTTTGAAAAGAATCAAGATGTTCTTGAGGAGCACAATGATGGAAGAAGGACTAAATGCTTTAGCAATGCTATCTATAGAGAGAGACCTTGTTAAGCAAATCCCAGACTTTAATATTCAAGTAATTGAGAAGTTTGCAGCTATTAAAGACAGACATGCTGATTTCATCTACAAGAAGTGAACAACAAGTGTTAATCTTAACGTTTCTATAATACTGGCAGTTTGTGACCTGCTCTGTTGTACAGATATTGGAGTCTGTGAAATCAGCGATGTATGCCAGGCTGCAGTCTTTTTTGCAAAATGGATGCTCTTAAACTCAATACTGAGCATTTGAGACATTACAAATTCAATATATTTGTTTTAGCAGCACCTATCTCATTACGTTGTGTAGGTTGACACTGCCGTCTATGCAAATGCTATCTGCTCCAAAAAAAACTGTTTCATTTTTAATTACTTTGTTGTTCTAGTTTGTTGTTGGATGTAATGGCACTCATATTTAGAACATGTGGTGCTCCCAACTTGTGAATATAATGCAAATTAACATTCATTAAGATGTATCACTCCAGTGAGGAATGTGCTGATTAGAAGATTAATATGTGTTTGTACTTGTGTAGCTGGAATTTGCCCACAAACGCAGGAAAGTTCGGGTCCGGGTTCTACAGTCCACTACTGACAGGACTGGTAACTGGTTAGTGGTTTGTTACGTTCATGTGATGTAGTATGTTCTTTCAAGAAGTGTGTCTTCCAACACTACTGCTGCAGTGTAGCAAAGATTTGATGTGATTTATACATTGGATATTGTTCCTGGGCACATAGGTGAAAAATGTCTGGGCCCTTATTTTTTTCCTTTTGTACCCTTAATCTGCTATGATGATGTCCTGACTGCAGGATTGTGATAGCTAACAGAGATGGTGAGTGTGCCCCCAAGATAAGAGGAGCCTTGCTGGCCCACTAGATCATCACTGTTTGTAATAATGTACCTGGTTTTGATGTAGTGAACTGAGGCGGGCTAATGGAGTTCCAGCAAATTGGAGGGGTGGGAGATGGTGGTGATGCAATCATACTACTTCATCCCTTGCATATATCACATTAGGCGCCTTGTGGGGCACCCTTTGACATTTGTCTTGCTGTTTCCCTGTGTCCAGTCCTGAAAATCTCACTAGCTTGTATTGTCTTAGTAGATTTAATTTGCAAGTTAATTAATAAAGAAATCTTTGAAGTACTAAAAATTGTTATATCAAAGGCAATTTGATGTTTTCTGGTTATAGAACGAAGCAGCTATGTCTATTATATTAAATGTCTTTACTGATGTCATAACTAGGCTTTGAGAAGAAAATGTTGAACACGTTCTTAAGAAGAGATTAGAGGCTCCCACCATTATTATATATATATATATATATATATATATATATATATATATATATATATATATATATATATATATATATATATATATATATACACATACACACACACACACACACACAATCAAACAAAGTTGCCTGCTGTAAGAAGATCCACACAGGTGAGTGACAATCCGCCTCAATTTTATTGAAGAAAACAGCGGTGTCAAGCAGCAGAATGTCTCGCCATAATTCACTGTCCTGCCCAACACGTTTCGTGCACTGAAGCACTTTGTCAAGGGCTGCGGGCATCTCGGAGAATTACAAAAGCGCGGCAGTTTCTGGAAGCACTTATGAACAAATTGTCCCCGCCCATGCGGGCGTGGCCGTCAACACAGCCTGATGGAACTCGTAGTGCCTCTCTCTTTACTCAAGTGAGTCGCCAGCCTTTGCGCTCTCTTTAAAAGTCATTAAAATCCCAAGTGGGTTGCGAAGAACACTCACAACGTTTGTCCTGCTCATGAATGTTTCTCCAACAGGCTTCACCCGTCCTTATCTCTGCAGCGCTGTGTAGCGTCACTGAAGGGCTGCAAACTGCAGCGGGACACTTCTTGCGGCTCAGGCTGGGCCGCTTCAATACAGTCATACAAAGTTGCCTACTGTAAGAAGATCCACACAGGTGAGTAACAATCCGCCTCAATTTTATTGAAGAAAATTGCGGTGTCAAGCAGCAGAATGTCTCGCCATAATTCACTGTCCTGCCAAACGCGTTTCGTGCGCTGAAGCACTTTGTCAAGGGCTGCGGGCATCTCGGAGACAAACAAAAGCGCGGTAGTTTCTGGAAGCACTTATGAACAAATTGTTCCGCCCATCAGGCTGTGTTGACGGCCACGCCCACATGGGCGGGGACAATTTGTTCATAAGTCCTTCCAGAAACTGCCGCGCTTTTGTATGTCTCCGAGATGCCCGCAGCCCTTGATAAAGTGCTTCAGCGCACGAAACGCGTTGGGCAGCACAGTGAATTATGGCGAGACATTCTGCTGCTTGACACCGCTGTTTTCTTCAATAAAACTTAGGCGGATTGTTACTCACCTGTGTGGATCTTCTTACAGCAGGCAACTTTGTTTGTATATGTGTGTGTGTGTGTGTGTGTGTGTGTGTGTGTGTGTGTGTGTGTGTGTGTGTGTGTGTGTGTGTGTGTGTGTGTGTGTGTGTGTATGTGTATATATATATGTATATATATATATATATATATACACAAATATATATATATATATATATATATATATATATATATACACACTTGAATATATGTACAAGCCAATGTTTCAATTTTTTATCAAAACGTAATTAACATTTACGTTTTCTTTTTTCTCTGTCCATGCTCGTTATAAGATCATCAATATGGCATGGAGATTTTCAGTTTAACCAATGAGATTCAGTGCTGTGACAACCATGCTTGTCGCATTGTACAGTTTGCACACTACAGTAATTCTTGAACAATTGAAATTCAGTAAGCTATAGAGCGTTGTCGAGTCAACACGTTCAAAGTGCTTTTATAAACATTGCTTACTCTAATTGTCTTTATTGTGCACTATTTGCCCACTTCTTTACCAAAATGTTCTTGAAGGAAGGCCCTACCTGCACCAAACTTCCCATATACCTGTTATATCTGCTTTCTTGTTTGCGATGCAACACTCAGATGTCACCAGCCACCACCGGGGCTCACCATGTAAACTGATTACTTTGAATGTGTGATCATGCTCCCTATTCTCCAGAAGGAATGTTTTGGTAGCATGTGTATCTGATGGTGTTTGTGAGGCTGAGTATGTTTGTCTATCCTAGCTTGGGGAGGGGGGTTGGGTATTTGTTTGTTTATTTATATGGCGGAGCCGGTTCAGTATCAGTGACTTATAGAATTACATCACCGGAAGTGAAGGGAGATTGAGGTATCTGGAATTGTTGCATTATTATTCCTTGAAACATTAAACCCCTGTCAAGTGACCTGCTTTCATCTGTGCCGTAGTCAACCTCACTAAAAATAAGCAACCCCTGGTATCATTTTTAAGCAGCTCTCTCCACCACAAATGAAAGCAGAGCATTTCATCATTCAACAGAAAACTGTTAACGCCCTCTGATCTGACCACAGTTGGCGAGTGGCATGGGGATGGCTGATGTAAAAGTATGATCTCTCATTCCTGAAAAAGCTGGGCATAAACACTGGCGCTGGCTCCCAGTGGGTGTGAGGAATGCGTTCAAAGTGTCTTGCACTATAAGGCCTACTAAGCCCGATTCAAAAATACCTGCAAAACCTACATGCCAATAGACCTGATTCAGGCAGGAGGCTCCCGATATTATTTTAGCACTGTCCTATCTGAAACTGGCTCTGCTTTAAAAGAAGCCAACGGGCAGAAAATATTCCCACGCTTTATTTTTTTTATGTAATCTTCCACTTCCCTGTTCTAAAATATTGGTATGTATTCTAAAATAGAACAGATCACAACAGGCCCAAGGACACTTTTCTCCTGCAAATGTAGACAGGACTCTCCTAACAAGTGTCAGAAGCGTGGAAGTTGGATCTTGGGATCCCGGAGTCTGTGTCTGCTCTGATCCTTCTTGAGGCAAACTACATCAGCTTCAGAAAAAAGTACACCAAAACACAATTGCTCATCTACAGGCCAACTGTGCACAACTGTGGACAGCAGATGAAGAACACTTCACACACTGGATTCTAACTACCTTCTCTAGCCCCACCCACCTCCAAACTGACATGTCAGCTTCCACAACTATGTGAAGTAAAAGCAATCCAAAGCACAATGCGCTAGAAAATATTATTTAATGTGCCTACCTATGTACAGTGTAAACCAGGGGTGTGGAATTTAATGAAAGATGTGCTTGTCCGTGGTGAAGGTTGCTTCATAAATCTACTTGCCCTGTAACAAAATCCACTTTTCCCATACGTGCCATGTTGTGCAGTGACAGTATGGAAGCAATCTTATTATATAAGAGCCATGATATAGCCTCTGATTATGCTAGGGCTTATACCATACTAGGATTTCAATAATACCAATTCCCTTTTTTTGAGCTACCTTTCTGCAGATCTACATACATGGACTGAAGGTAGTGGTAAGCAATTGTTCCAGAATTGGAATGCCCTTTTGAGTCTGTGCAGATCTACTAACTTGGCATTTTCAAGTGTTTTCCATCAGATCTTCTCTAATCTTTTCCCATACTGAGGCATGTTGGAAATGTACTCTTGACAATGGCAGATGTTAAACGTATTCCAGGGTTGGTTTAAAAGTGGTGAAGGGGAAGTGAACATGCAAACGCTCAACAGATTTTTGCATTAGCAAATCTACACATGCAGGTTTGCTAGTGCTAAAATACAGTTCATTGATATTTTCCAAGATTGCGATTTCTTGACCTACTAATGTAAATTCTTGTGAATTCATGAAAGCTGTACATCTGCAGTAATGTATGAACATATACCAATGGTGCACTTTTGAGATTTCTTCAATAACTGGGCCCCTAATTTGGTCTGACATTAACCAAAAACTTTTGTGTTATTAAAATTGTATCTCTCTCTCTGTCTCAGCTGGCTTCACCATGTTTGACAGCATTTTGCTGTATCACAAGCAGCATATTTACACACACATTAGTTTCTCGCACTGAACAAAACTTCTGTGTCAATGTGTGCTTTTTGAGACCAAATATATTTTTTGCTATTTGCCAATGCTTGTTAGAATGATGAGGGCTCTGCAGCTCCACACCAATAAGGTTTTATCAAAATCATGCCAAAACAAGACACACATTACCAAAACCAAAAGGTTGACTACCAATTTCAGACCTACAGACTTCACCAATGCTTGTTTATTTTTATTTCCCATATTCGTGTTGAAACTGGTTACACCAATTTTCGTTTAGGAATATTTTGGGGAAATACTACTATGCATGAACAGCGTCATAAAGCGCAAAGAAATGGTACCTATAATGTTTAGCAAAATGGTTTTTTTCCTAGTTGCATTTTTTGTTTAACATTTTATTTCGAAAGCAAAGAATCGTCCAACTTGCTTTCAAACTTCTGCAATATTTGCATCTTATCAGAGAGCATTTTACATAGCCTCATACTGCTTAAATTTGAAAACGTGTGTACACATGTGTATAGTGAAACCGCTGTCAGTAGTGCAGTCCGAACTTTTGTTTCCTTAGAATGCTCACCCTAATAAAAGGCTTTGCATTGTCCCAAGTACAAAATACACATGAAAACATGTTGCCCTTGACTCCAAACAATATGTCCTGGGCGTTGGGCTATAAATTCCACACCCCTGGTAAACATGCCCTTACTGTTACACTAGGCAATAGATTGCGTTAAAGCCTCAGTACTTTGCGGAAAGGCCAGCAGTACGGAGGAAGTAAACAAGGCACACCTACCGCCATTAGGGAAGGTTGATGTAAGAGCTGGGGAACTAACTGAAGAAAAAAATTACATTCAGAGCAAGCACAGGCAAGCCCGGAGAGAGGAAATACGCTGTGCTGTGGGAAGTGGCCACTCTGGGAAGAATGGTCTAGCAAAATATGAGGGGGTCCCCCCTCATATTTTGCTAGACCATTCTTCCCAGAGTGGCCACTTCCCACAGCACAGCGTATTTCCTCTCTCCGGGCTTGCCTGTGCTTGCTCTGAATGTAATTTTTTTCTTCAGTTAGTTCCCCAGCTCTTACATCAACCTTCCCTAATGGCGGTAGGGGGGAGAGGCAGATTTGAGCCCACATAGGAAAGAAATGCAGGCAGCCTACGGAGGTAGATGCACTCTTCCTATTGTAAAACCCCACCCTAGCTTTCCATAGACAGGCAGCAGGAAAGGAAAACCAATATTTCTTGTCTGTGTACTGATTCATACAAAATCCATTTACGTCTGAGTATTCCAAGTAAAGATGTTTGTTTTTTCTCCTTGTTCGTTACTGTGTGTGCAGACTTTTTTTTTACAACTATTTGTTTTTCTAGCATGCAGGGCACAAGTCCTAAATCGGCAAATGTTACAAGATAAGATTGTAAAACTCCTGACCCTGACCTCTTTTTCTAATTCAACTTACTCGGACCTCTTCAGTGCTTCAAATCGGACGTGGTGCATTGGCGATCTCTCCTCTTAACTCTTCTCGGCCGCGCATCTCTTTTCAAAATACTAGCGCTCCCACGCTTTCTCTATGCTTTACAGAACATACCTATCCGGATCCTTCATCAGGCATATTTCGATGCCAAACTCCTGTTCCGACTGGGTAGACGGCCCTATCCCCTTTGCCTCCTGCACTGCAATCAGGAGGGTACTTTCTTCCATATTCTATGGGACTGCCCACACATAAACGACTACTGGGTGAAAATCGCCTGTCAACTTGGGAGGGCGGGAGGTAACTCCCTTGAGCTATCACCACACTTGTGCCTACTTAACATAGAGGGTGTCTGATCTCACGCAGGCTGAACAGACATGGGTTTCATTATTGCAAAGCGGAATATTGCACAACATTCGGGGGTGGCCACAGTTCCACGCCTGGCTGATTGGGCAAAAGACATGGACACTGCCATGGTGGCGGAAAAATAAGTATTCAAGAATAGAGGCTACCCCAAAAAGTGGGATCAGAAGTAGGGGAAATGGAACAGATACAGAGGGGACATCTGTATATCACTAACGGTGGAACTCCGGAGGGACAGACCGGTGCTGATGGCTCAGTTGGTGGCGGAGAGGGCTGGCTTCTCCCCCTTAGGGGTCATGTTCTGGGTCTCTGTCCCCCGCTCATTGTTGGCTTGCACCCGACGCTTAACTGGACCTTTCATTATCTCCAGGAAATGTATAATGATTATTTCTAGCATGGACCCCCATCTTGCCATGGGGTGAATGGCATTATGTGAAAGGCATGTCTACATTCAAATGGGCATTTCTCACAGTAACTGTATATTGTATGTACCAGTCTTTGGTTGGTGTGTAAAATAAAAATAAATTGTTTTTAAAAAAATTGTAAAAAACTGGCTCTATATATACTGCATCAAAGTGGGGTACAGTGTGTATAGAGTCCAAGGGTCTTCAGAGGTTTGGCTGAAGTTAAAGTTAGATAGAACCTTACTCTCTAAAGTGGTAGCTTGGTCAAGCAGTAAGCCTGTACTTTAAATGCTTAACACTGTCCTCTGATACTCAGTCAGCAAATTAATTCCCACACTCAAGAACTGAACTCTAGGCCAATTGTTTTGTTTTAAAAAAAAAATACTGTTTTATTACTAGAACCAAGCAAGCCTGGCCTAGGTCAGCATAGAAATACTTCTTAGTAGTAAATTACTTGTATGAACACAGTTCAATATTGCAGTGTAACTTGTACTGTTTTTTGTTAGTTTTAAGTACGCAGTTTGCAACACATTGCAGATATAGTACATTCAAATGAATGGGCTGTTTAAATAAAAAGGCAGTTCATTTTTTTTTCAGATTACTTTTGCTAATACAGGGCTGGATCCTAGATTCAGCCCTGGGACATTTCCAGAAAACAGGTGAGTATATGCGTTGTAGTTAGAAGTACGATTTTTAAAGAATATTATTGCATTTCAAAAGTTAACACTTACAAACTTTTTCACATCGAATCACCAATGTTATCCTTTGGTAGGACATTCACTTAGCAGGTAAGTTATGTTAACAATACTTTTTCTTACTCAGTGCTGGATACCTAGATTCAGCACTGGGACATTTCCTGAAAACAGTTGAGAAAATGCGTTTTGGTTATTCGGCTGATTTTTAAGGAATATTTGTCGTTTTCAAAAGTCGACACAAACTTTTTGGGAGAAAAAGTGCCAATGTTATTCTATGAGGAAAAAAAGGTTATTGGTTTCCAGGTAGGTAATCGGTCTTTGGAGTTAGGGACCTGGGGTTAGACTCAGGGGTCTCCCAGCGTCAGTGATGCACTGTTGTTGTACCCTCAGTGGCACTCGGGCAGCGGGGTGCAGAGTGTTGAGGCCCGATGTTATCTTACGGAGGATAGGGGGGACTCCGGTTGGTGGCTGCTGGCAAGCAGGCCACGGGGTTGTGCGATCAAAGCTCCTACGGTTAAGCTCCGGGTAAGTTGGGGACCAAGTTAGCACAAAAGGGCCACCCTCCGCGGCACAAGGGCGGCTGGGTACAGGGTGCTGTTTTGAGGTCGGGTGCACTGTTGATTTCAGTGGAGTTTCTCCGGGACAAAGAAACACTGTAGGCTCGGGGATGAGGATCTTCCTGGAGTGACCACCACTTCGAGGGGTAAGTAGGGATGTAGAGGGTTAGTTGGGCACACAAGGCCGTGTGGCGTCGCGTGCAGGGGTGCCTTGGGACGTCTGACTTTCTTACCCGCACTAGTCGTGGTAGGGGAGGGTCCTCTGGATTGAGGCTGCAGGTGTCGTCTGGAGGCAGGTCCGGGGTCACCGGATGTTGAGTCAGGATTGCCGGGGGGTCCTCCTCATGGTATTTATCGGGATTTGGCGGGTGCAGAGTGGGCTGGATATGCTGTTCCTGGCTGACACCAGAAGCTGCAGTTCAAACGTCTCCGGTGTTCATGGGAGAAACAGCTTGGAAAGTGAATGCAGGCAGGTCCTCCGGGATTTTTGAGGTTGCTGGGTAGGCCGGGGTTTTGCAGGAGTAGGTTCAAGGGGGGGGGACAGGCCTGTAGGGCTGGGGCCAAGTCAGTGGGCGTCGGCCTCTTGTTAGCCCTGAACAGCTTTTCGTCCTTCTCTTCTTGTGGTTGCTGGATCTGAGGAAGGAAAGTTCAGGGTGCCCCTAACTGCTAAATGTTGGGGCGTTACAGGTAGGTAAAGGGCAGGGACCAATGTGTCCCTTCCCAGGGGTGTGTACACCCCCTATTCGGCCACTCTCCAGTGGGAGGGGGCAGGAGCCTTTCCCTGGTTGGCTGGGACCCCCATCCTCAAGATGGTGGGGACTCAAGGTTGTGCTTCACCTCTCCTCCCCCACCTTAGGGGCGGAGTTGGTAGAGTTGGGCACACCTCTCTTTCTCACTTGTTTTTCCCGCCGGTTCTCACGCCCAAAGTGGGGGGTAGAACCAGTTGCTGAAAGCAGCAAGTGGTCTGGAGAGGCTCACAAAGGCAGCATGCCTTTGAAGCTTCCTGGGGGAGGAGGCTTGGCACCTCGTTCCAGGATGTGCATTGTTTCAGGCCCCCGAGAGCTGCAGACTCTCGACCCAGGGGTCCAGAAACATGTCTGGTGGTGGCAGTCTGCGCAGCTACTCAGTCAGGTCACTGGTAGTTGGTCGAGTTTCAGGGGGCATCTCTAAGATGCTGACTGTTGAGAAATTTACATTAATTCCCACTCTGGCATCAGTGTGGGTTTAATGTGCTGAGAAGTTTGATACCAAACTTCCCAGTCTTCACTGTAGCAATTCTGGTGCTGTGGAGTTCGTTATGACAAACTCCCAGAACCATATACTTTTAATGGCAGCACTGCACTTACAGTGCCCAGGAATGGACTTGGGCACTGTAGGGGTACAGGGCTCATGCACCTGTACCCTCACCACTGGCATAGGGCACCCAGCCAGAGGGGTGACTGATGTATGCCAGGGCAGTGGTTTGTGGACA
The DNA here is from genome assembly GCF_964261635.1 of Lissotriton helveticus. Lineage (NCBI taxonomy): Eukaryota > Metazoa > Chordata > Amphibia > Caudata > Salamandridae > Lissotriton > Lissotriton helveticus. The sequence goes on from NC_136061.1 coordinate 1,961,034,269, forward strand.
TGGCACACAGATGTGTGCCATGTCGAGTCTTCACTTTGTTCTGCACCAAGACACGCAGCCTGCAAAGGCAGTGTGTGTGTGTCCGGGTAAGGGTGGCACAATAAGTGCTGCAGCCCTTAGAGGCCTTCTCTGGTCACAGTGCCCTGGGTACCTCTGGTACCATTTACCAGGGGCTAACATGTGGCCAGAGATGTCAATTAGGTTAGCTTTGGGGAAAGAACACAGGCCCTGGGAACCTGATTGGCAGGAACCCAGGGCACACCAAGAAAAAGTGCATCAGTAGTCTGGCAAAAAAAAAGGGGGGGGGGGTTGGGGGGAGTTACGGGTTACTGCAACGGAAACCCACTTTCCTACAAAGATTTTCAATGGAGCTCGGTAACCCATGAGCACTTATAAAGATGAGCACAAAACTAAGAACAAGCCTCTGCACCTACTATTAGGCTCAGGTGGCACAGGAAGGATAACAGAGAATCTTTTGGAGTCTCCCAAAAAACCCAACAACAAGCAGCAAAGTGGGAGGGGTTTGAAGTCCGAGAAAGTAAATTAAAGCGGCTGCCCTCAAACTGCATCTGACATTTTATCGGTCTTTGCATGCTCAACAAATGTGAGGAGATAAGAAGAGTTACAGCTCGAAGCAGCTGAAAAGATCATGCGCTTGTGTGCAGTGCTCCTGGACAAAGGAAACCGTAGTCCCTTTACAGTTTCTAAAATAAGACAAGTGGAAGGCTACAAGTACTAGGAAACTGCTCCATGGGAGTGAACAGCAGGTGAAAAGGATGACCAAATAGGAAAGATAAGCCACTTGGAAGCAAGTATTTTAAAAAGGCACTGAAAGAAAGAAAATGAAAAGCAAACCAGCAAAGCATATACAACTTGTCTCCAAGAGACAGTGCAAGCGCTGTTGAGGCTTGGCCTAAAAGGGTGTTTCCCTAGTCAGTCAGCCAGTACAGCAGGACATTTTGATGGCATTGGACAGCACCATCCTTCGAGGGCAGCTCTACGTGCCTTGTCAGTGCACGTTCCACAACTAGGGCCTCTGCTCACTTTCTCAGTTGATGTCCTAGCCTTCCTCTTCCCGCGTTGTCATTGCAGCACATCATCACATGCTGGCTCACACCTCATTCTTCAGTCTAGTCCGCCTCAAACTTGTTTTTCAATTCTTTAGTTATATGAAGAATGCAATACTATGATAATTTGTTTAAGCAGTGTTTGTAAAAATAGGTCTCTAGATCAATGCTTTTCAATCTTTTTCTATCCACAGCCCTTCTTTTTAGCATTACAAACTTTGGGACCCCCCTAGCTTTAATGAACATGAGGCAGGAGAGTTTTATTGTAACCAAAGCATCGTAAGGTGGCACACTTTCATTGGCCACTATGAAATTTAAACAGACATACAGTTTTACTGATAAACTATATTGCTCACACAGGTGCAATCAATTCAAATCTGGATTCACAGAATGTTTATCATTTGCGCACAACCAGGTAAAAGCACCTTGATTTATTTAATTTTTAGAACCAGATTTTTATTAATATAAACATAAAACAGCAGCATCTGTGATCATACAATAAAAACGATATGCCAAAATAGAATAGGGATCATGGTATGTTAAATTGTTTTATATAGTGCATGGCTACCCCAGCAACGGGGCGTCCCAGCGGTCACGGACATGTGTGACATGGCAGCAGTGTATAGAGAGAGAAAGTGATAACAGCATCCGCTGCTTGGGCTAATCAGATGGAAGAAAATAGCCAGGTTTTAATTCGTTTGCGGAAAAGCTGATGATTCGTGGTGGACTGTGCTTGAAGTGGAATAGAGTTCCAAAGTAATGGAGCCTTATGTTTGAATGAGCGTCCACCCGCTCTGCTCCTGCGAACCCTAGTGGTGCAGGCAAGATGGAGATCTGCAGAGCGGAGAGCACATATCAGGGTATAGAAAGTGCACAGTCCCTGCAATATTTGAGGACCATGTCCGTGGAGAATTTTGTGAGCCACACAGAGGGTTTTAAATTGAATTCTCTGTTTCACAGGTAGCCAATGCAGCCGGACAAGAGCCTGTGAAGCAGAGCAATATTTCGGCAGGGCAAGCAGAGAGCGGGCTGCAGCAGTCTGAGCCCTCTGAAGTCTTTTTGTGACCGTCAGGTTGGAGCCTAGCAGAAGAACGTTACAATAGTCCAGATGTGAGAGGACCATGGACTGAACTATTATCTGCCGGGTCGAAGGCTCAAAGAATCCTAAGATGGGCCTGAGGGAGCGAAGATGCCCATAACAGGTGCCCGCCACTCGTTTTGCATGGGAGTCTAAAGCTAGATCATTGTCCAGCAGAACCCCCAGATTTTTTACTTCCTGCTTTGGGATCGGAGACAAGCCCAGTGTGGGGGGCCACCAGTGCTCGTCCCACTTCTGTTGATCCCGGCCGATTATGAGCACCTCTGTTTTGGAAGCATTTAGCTGTAGGCAGTTCTCAGACAACCAATTGGGGATGGCCATTAAGATCTTCCCCAAATTTAGCTCGATCTAACTCAGGATTGTTAGAAAATGTGAAAATAAGCTATGTATCGTCAGCATAAGACGTTAATTTAATTTCCCATTCTCTGGCTAGCATAGCCAGGGATCTGACATATACATTAAACCGCGTAGGGCTGAGAGCTGATCCCTGAGGGACCCCACAGCTGAGGGTTGTCTGCTGGATGAGTACGGAGCGGCATGCACCTGGAAGGAGCGGTCAGATAAAAATGACGCAAACCAGTCCAGGGCGCCACCCCCGACTCCGATCTCCCCAAGACGTTTAAGCAAGATCCTGTGGGAGACCGTGTCGAAGGCAGCACTCAAATCCAGCAGAATGAGGGCAGAAGTGTTGCCCAGATCTTGTGCCACCCTCAGCTGTTCAGTGACTGCCAGGAGGGCTGACTCGTGCTGTGATTGGCTCTAAAGTCATTTTGGGATTCAGCCAGAATATCGTTTGTCTCCAAGTACCTGGTCAGGGTGGCGTTCACATGAGATTCCGTCACCTTGGCCAGATACGGCAGCAGGGAGATGGGCCTATAACTATCCGGCCTTACGAGGTCCAAGGTGGGCTTTTTTAACAGGGGAACCACCTTGGCGTGCTTCCAGGAGCTGGGAACCGTGGCTGATTGGAGAGAACGATTAATCAGCTCTCGTCCCTCCAGCAGAATGGAATCCTGATAGAATCTAAATGCCTTGGATTTGACCGGATCATCTGGTGATCCGGATTTCACTTTTACGGCCAGAGACTCCAGATTTGTCTGGGAAAGTGGCGGCAAAGTTAGGAGAGAGTAGGATAGAACGGATGGACCTGCGGTTTCGCGAGAGGGCGAGACCGAAGCTTTGGAATTTAAGGCGTTGTAGATCCCTTTTAACTTTCCCAACGAAAAAGCAAGCTAGCTCTTCGCACTGTGCATTAGATTTAATTGCACTTTCGGTGGCCTCAGAAGATTTGGACAGATCCTTTATCAAAGAGAAGATGGTTTTCGAACGGTTAGTACTGGAATTAATCAAGTTGGTATAGTAAACGGCTTTAGCCTTTTTTATCTGCTTATGATTGGCTTTGGTAGCAGATCTATAACTGGCTTTTTCTAGGGGGTCATATGTATGCCTCCATTTGCGTTCAAGAAGTTTGCAGTGTTTTTTTCCAATTGCGAGTTCCTCCGAATACCAAGGGTGGGTCTGGTCACGATTGGGCCTGGACATTTTCTTGGGGATAAAGTGATCCAATGCATCAGTAATCCATTTCCTATAAGCTTTATCAGCCTCCTCCAGATTACTAGGCCATTCCGGACGTGAGGTTTTAAGTCTGGATTCAAATAAGGCACCGTCAAGTTTGTGCCAATGGCGCCTCAAGAGGGGAGGGGGAGGCTTTGGCCTAGAACCAGCTGGTATCCCAATGGAGATATGGATGAGATAATGATCGGACCAGTTTAGAGGAAGGGGAGTGTATACAGTGATGTCTTGAATGTTAGAAAATACGGGATCCATCAGGTGACCTGCAGAGTGTGAGGGCCCCTTGACCAGCTGAGTTAGTTGACAGGCCTCCAGGTCACCCAAGAAATTCAGTATGGCCAGGGAATCGAGACACTCAAGATGAAGGTTTAAATCTCCCAGGACACTAAAGTTGGCTGACTGTAAGGTTAGGGTTGAGATAGTCGAGGCCAGGGAATCTTGAAAGGAGCCTACTGGCCCAGAAGAGTGGTATATCAAGAGGCCTGTGAGAGTAAAGATGTCAGAGAGCCCTATCTTAAATAGGGCACTTTCACAGTCAGCAATATTAGCAGGGGAAGAGGGTGCAGGAGAGATTTGCTTTTAGAATTACAGTCAGTCCCCCACCTCTCCCCTTCAACCTATTCTGAACCCGAATAGAATTGCCTGGGGTAGAGCCAATGCTAAAATAGCACCTGATTCATCAACCAGCCATGTGTCAGTTAAACATAATACATCGGGGTTTTGATCCACAATAAGTTCAAAGATGTCTTCATAGTGCTTAACCATAGACCTACAATTTAAGCTGAGGATCTTAAGTTTTTCGATTTTTCCTAATGTACAGCTTGCGACTAGGGAGGTCTTAGAGGTCTCGGTGGCCTCAAAACCGCATTGCTTACACCACAGGCTTAGAGTGTCAGTGCCATAGGTGAGGCGTGCAAATACACTCACCGCGGAGGGCAATTAGCTACACTCGTGTGTAAGGGGCCATTTCCTGTGCTAATCAGCCAAGACTCCAGGCGTCTGGCGTCAGCCCGGCGCGGACGGGCTCGCCTTTGGCGACCCGCCGCACGCGTCCGCTGCGCAGGAAAATGTGGAGCTAGCTAAATAGGCACCGTCCCCGCCTCTGGCAAAGTGTAACACCCTCAGGGGGCCGGCCCAAAGTCGTGAACGCCCTCCACAACAAACGGCACTTGCCGCGGTGGAACGAGGCGCCGACCTGAAGATCCAACAGGTAAGAGCAAAAGGAAGTTTAAAATACACACGAGTCACAGATTTTAAAAATTTCAAGTATTTTCAGCATGCACACTTCTCATGCAGCACCGCCAGCGCCTAGTAATGCGCGGGAAAATGTGGAGCTAGCTAAATAGGCACCGTCCCCTCCTCTGGGGAAGTGAAACACCCTCAGGGGGCGGGCCCAAAGTCGTGAACGCCCGCCACAACAAACGGCACTTGCCGCGGTGGAACGAGGTGCCGACCTGAAGATCCAACAGGTAAGAGCAAAAGGAAGTTTAACATACACACGAGTCACAGATTTTTTAAATTTCAAACGGGCATGCTCATTTTGCTTTTGAAATCTGTCCCACATGTTTATTGATGGCTCTGATTTGATTAACATGCCGGTGTTGTATAGTATCGGGTAGGAAGGGCTGTTTTTAGGTTTCGCCTGGCGTCCGCTGCGCAGCAGCATTCGCGCAGGCGAAAACTTTTGAGAAGAGTATGGTGCCTTTGTCACGCCTCTCACTTCCATTGGCTAGCTCCATAAATGGAGGCTAGCCATTGGAAGTGAGATCTGTCCGTCATGGTCCGAGGCGATTTGTGGGCGTTCCGACGATGTTTTTCTCATCCTGCCCCTTTTATCACGTCATGCGGCTGTGGGCGTGTTTTTTTTATTTTTTCTCGTGATGTTTTCGTCTTTTTGGAAGTGCCTTTAGCCGGAGTGGTTGGCGAGATTTAAGTTGCCAGGAAGTTGTTATTTCCGATCAGGTAAGCAGCATTTTGTTTATAATTTTTTTGCATGTGAATCCCGTCTCATGTCGTCTCCCTGTTTGTTTACGTCTTTGTGTGTGTCTTTGCTGTGGTCTCTACATGCCCCTTGTTGTGAATGTTTCTCTTTGTTTCTAACAAATGCCCCGTGTTTGTACGTGTACCTCGTCTCGTTTATCCCGTCTCATGTTGTCTCCTTGTTTTTTATTCCCTCCCCGGCGCCGCCTGAAGCTGCGTTTCTCGTGCGTCACCTCCTGTGGCCGGCTCGAGACCAGTGGCGCTTCATGCACCTCCTTTTTGTCGTCCGATGAGGGTGCGGGTCCCGCAACTACCTCTGAGCACCGGTAGCCCCTCTACCGCCTCCCTCTCAATCCTTCGCTTGGGTTCCGGCGGGTGTCAGCGACGGTCTCTCTCTTTCCTGTCTCTCCTTCCCCCTCCCTCCCGCTTGTCTGTTTCCTCCTAATTCTGTGACCCTCCCCTCTCTTCCCCCACCAAATATGGCGGCTCCGGCAGTTTTGCCTGATCCACGGCGCTTGCCTGAGATCAGTGAAACGAAAGGCGGTAGAAGCCAAAGGATAGCCAACTGTGACCCTCACCACCCCACATAAAAATACGCTTTTACTGTAAGTGATCTTGTACAAGAACCGTGCAGTCGCGTAGACGCGAGCATGGTTGTCTGGATCTCACGTGGGCAGCGTATAGACAGTGAGTGTAACCATTTTAACATTTTAAGTAGCGGGTGAGTGTTCTGATTATTACTTCTTACCGGCACCATCGTACCACGTTTATATGGGTAGTCATTTAAAAGTGAACATTCTACAACTCGCCCACAAAGGGCTGACAGTTAAGCACTGCTTATACCGAAGGTGCACTGCAGAAATGTTCAATCTAGACAGGTTAACAGGGCGGCACTGCCATACAGACCATCAGCGTTCTCTGACGGTTTGATGTCAGTTGGACATAGATAATAAACACTGTTGTTAGTTAGTTCATTGTGAGCCATAGCACTTGGGTGTGCGCGCGCACCCGCCACCTGGCTTGTGCGCAGATGCGGCACAGTCCCCGGAAGGCGAAACCATTGCATTGTAAATGCTTGTTGGTTGTTGGGGTTTGTTCACAGTCGGCCAACAGGGTTGCCAGTTGGCAGCTGGTGGCAGGTCCGGCGCGGATTACTTTGTGGATAAGGTGCTTGATTTTTCTGGAGTTTGGATGGTGGGGCGCGCAGCAGGGAGGCCATTCCCCTGTGTGGGGTATGTGGGCGGCTCGCAGCGCAGGGGTAGTTTTTCGTGGTATTCAGTACAACACAGCTAAGAGTGTACCAAATGCACAGCGAAGCAGTGTGACTGGCTAGCGTTGTTGCACTTGGGATTGGGAGTTTTGATGGTGTGGCGTGCAGCACGGAGGCCATTCCCCTAACAAGCTGTCCACACATGTTCACGTAAGCGATGTGCGCACAGATGGGAGATGTGCATGCGTATGCTATGAGCAGGTGTTGTGATAACGCAGCGAGCCATACTCGTGCACATCTCCTGTCTTGCCGTACGCGGGCACATGTCCAGTCCCCCTTCTAAACAAGTCGACCACAATAGATCTCCCTAGCGACAGCGCTTCGTGCTGCGTCGCTGGGCGAGACCTAAACACTGTGAGTGCACCTAAAACGACAGGAACAGGATGGCAAAACAGGTCTTGTGTATCCATAGTCTGATTGCTGGAAAACCTTGCTTTTTGTGTTATCAGACTTATGTCTCTGGGTTAATTGGGTGTACAGTGACTGCTTCAAACTGGATGTTAGTGTTAGCTGTAGTTTACCATAGCACACTCTCCACATACCACCCCAACCGTCAAAGCCCTAATTTAGTGTAGTTGAATACTCTTGCTATCTTGAAAATGGGTAGAGTTGGCCTAGGGAATCTTTTGCCCATTCCATTAAGGAATTAGGTCAAGCCATTCCTAATGCAGCACCTCTAGACCCCCACTTCAGAACACTTTTGGACCTGAGGAAGATTAGAAGTGTGAACCTGAATGACTGGACCTGCTGTCTAGTGTTCCCAGGCAAAGAAAGTAGACACCAAGTGGCATAAGGCTAACCTCCTGTTCAAGCTACAGTTAGACACCAAGTTACAAGAGGCCTTTCCTGCAACTGCCCATCTGATCAGTGTCAATTGGACCTGGCTGTTGGCCCCTGCTTGACACCTTGTGAGACTCTAAGTGCTTCCCCTGAGTTTCTGGGGGCTTTTGAAGGGTACTCCTGTAATGGGTTCAGACTTAAAGGACTACACTCAGAACGTAAAATCTTTGAACAGGATAAACCTGGTTGGCATATCCAATCCACGTTCATACGTGGTCTATGTCAAATTGCACCTAGGTCCCCCATCTACTACGACAACTGAATATGATTGGTACTTTATGCTTCTATGAATCATACATACTTAAAACATTTAAAAATTATATTTCTGGTTCCCCTCATTCTATTTTTTTTAGGTCTCTGCTAGCGTAGGCTGCGCACATGCGCAGTCTCGCTGGCGAGATTTTGTTTATAGTTCGTTTCACTAGCGGGGGTTAAGCCCTGCCCCTCTTTTCCATTGGCTGGTGTCGCCGTTTAGGGTAAATGGTGGCCAGCCATTGGAAAAGAGCGTCCTCTGACGTACACTTTTCTCTTTGTAGTCCGTCCCATTTGGACGGATTTCCCTGACTTACTGCTGGCGTAAAAGGTTTGTTATCGTCTTAATGGGGTGAAACAGATGGCCCCATAAAGAAGATAATAAACCTTTTATGCCAGCAGGCCGCGGCTGTCCAAATGGGACGGTCGAAAAAGAGAAAAGTCTGCGTCATGTGAAGTGCTTGTTTTTCAAGCCTGCCGTGTTTGCCTCTTGCAAGTCGCTGGAGCGTTATTGTGTGGGCTGCTGGCTGAGGGAGAGGCGTAGGCGAGCTCTGGAGAAGTTTTGCAATGGTTGCCCATTTGGGACTACACAGAAAACTCTACGGTTGAATTCATCAAATGTGCACATGTTTATGCAGAGACAAACTCTTGAGTTCATGCCATGCGGCGTGCTGTGCGTGTGTATGTTTTCAAGAAAGCAGCACTTTTCCGATTATGCGCTCACCTCTTTCCTGTTTGGCTCGAGCCCTTGGTATATCCGTCTTTGCATTAAAAACTGCTTGTGTCCACTGATCCACCTCAGTGCCCCGGAGCATTCCTAAGCAAGCTTTTTCCTGGCTAGTATATAGCGTAAAGGCACTCAAATTCCAACATTTGGTCTGTCAGTATGTTCGGAGCTTGACGGGTGCCCCCCTGCCTGCGGCGGAGATGTGTCCGGGAGAGGATACTACCAGCTTCTGTCAGTGGTGTTCCGTGCCTTCGGCATGGAGAACTTACAACCGCCTCGGGTATAAGTGCTGAGAGCTGGCATCCATTGTATTACTGAAAGTGGGTGAACAACGTGATGCTGGGTCCTCGTGATTATTGGGAAGTATCCTAACCTCTCCAAGCCGGAGATGACTCGGTCGCTGAAGAATTTGCGTCACAGGTGTGGGGCTTTTATTCTAAAGGGTTTGTCTGTCTCTGCTGTTCTATTTGCCCAAGCCATGTAAATAAACGCATTTTTGGTTCAATAGTATGTAAATCCCTCATGTCAGGATATTCTGTTTTACTTTTAGCGTGCTGTATGTTTATCATTGTTAGGACTCACCAGAATATAACAAAGCTTTAAAGCGCACACATGCTGTAATTGTATTTCTATGACGCTTACTACCCCTGACCACGAGTTGAAGAAATGGAGCCAAAGCTTGTTTTTTGCACTGGATGCTAAAGGCAGCACAATTTAATCCGCCTAAGCACATGAACATTCGAAAACTCTGATTTCTTTACAGCCAACGCGTTGTATTTATCACTGGATTCTAACGAGAACACGATTTAATTCGTCTGTATAATGCCCCATTTAAAAATTCAGAAGGAGGATGTCATGTGAAATCTTGCATAGTTTAATTCTGTTTAAAAAAAATGATTTTGTTTGAAAAACAAAGCTGTAATTCGAGGGCTTTCCCGTGTCCGTTTGAAGCGGTTACTCCGGTGAACGTCTTGAAACGTCTTGTTTCTTGGCGGAATTCTGACAAGGCATACATACTTCTACAACATTTATCTTAATCTGGCTATTTAAATAAAATGCGTCCTAAGACTGTTCACACAGAAGTCCTAAACCATAAAACTACTATGTACTGTTAACATACAGTGGAATGCAATGCTCCCTGGTGTGTAATAAATCATAAGGGATCAACACATTTATAACTGCACGAAGAACCATTGTTAAAGTTGCAGGTAACAATGCGGTCGGAGCCCGTCCCCCTCGGGGTTTGTTTCCTCCGCCCCCAACTTCCTACCCAGCCTGCTCCCTGCACACAAGAAATTAACAAGTATCCCGCTCTAACCCGAAACATCTGCCTAATGCAGTTTGGGGTGTCCAGGCTGAGGATGGGTTTGCCCGGCCCGGGACACAAAGGCACTAAAAGGTTTAACAGCAGCCTTTCCTGCTAGGGGAGAGGCGAGCAGCTCTTCACACCCATCCACTTCCGAGAGCCGGCTTCTTCTTCCTGGGTGGACTCGAGCGAGGGGGGGGGGGGGCTTTTGGCGCTGCGCCCGTCAGCAGGGGGCGCTGCCTCCAAAACCTGCGGGTGACCACAGAAACAAGCATTTAAGTTTCAGCATCACCCCAGACTTCACCAATTGGACCTTGAAGTCCTTCCCCAACGAAAGCAGCGGCAGAGGTCACGCTCCGCTCACAAGCCTGGCTTTAAAGAGACATTTCCCACGCCCCCCACTCCCCGTGCTCCAGCGGTGGCACTACAGTGGTAAAGCAAGACTGGCCCTTCGGGGAGGACATGGTCAGGGCACCCCACTATCCTTAGCCCTTGTGACAACGAACAAGTGATCCCCCTAAAGTAAAAACACATTCTTTGGAAGAGAGCCCTTTCAAATCCAACTTTTGCCACGGAATGCCGCGTGTGTTCCTTTGTGGCACACTGCATAGGCGTGGTATCGCGGCACTATTTCTATTTCATGGCCACTCAGTGCATGGGCCGTTGTGGTTTAAAGGTATTCGAATGACCTCTGCTGCTGCCATTGTTGTTCCTGGGAAGCAGAACCATTGAGTCTAACATGTCAATTACAACAGAGTCCTAATGCGTAAAATGTCATCATCGCCCCAGAACTCGCGTCAGATAGAAACAGAATCACATTAAGAAAGACAATATTTTGACAGCTGGAGGGCGAGCGGCACTAAGTTCCAGAGGTGAACAAAATTGCAACTGTCCCTTGCTTCCACGTTCACCTTTGTCCCGTGACAAGCATGCTTATAAACTTTCCAATCAATGTACGTCGTGAAAACAGTTTTGAAGTGTTGGGATCTCTGCAGGCTTGAACTAACTAAGCTGACTATAATGCTATTGAATACAAATTGTCAGAGAGCCTGCAATCTACGTTTTCTTTGAATATTCCTTGTGCTTTGGTTTAAAGCGCTCACTTTCTATTTAGAATTAACTCGTGTTTTCAGAGGCAGTGCATTTAGTGTTCTTCAAGTAAAATAAAGTATCCATCTGAATATATTTTTTAGAGATTATTTATTTCTTATACCAGCACAAAACTCTGTAATCAAACAATGTATAAACTCTTGTAGTATGTGGAATAAACTTGTCCAGGCACAAGTGCAAACTTTGAAGGCTGAATGCTTGAAGTTCAAATATGCTTTTAACAGAGAGACTGCGAATTACAAATAGCATATTAAAAGTAATTCTAGGTTTACATGTACTTGCTTTCGCTATGTAGGCTGCAGCAGCCTACATGGAGAAAATGTCCCGAGTGGGGCGCACTCCAATGCGCCTCACCAATTACAACGCTGCCATTGTAGCGTTGTGATTGGTGGAGCCTGGAGTGGAGGGAGGGAGGGAGGCTGGCTGCCTTTGCTGATGACAAGAGCTGCAGGCAGTGAAAACGCAGGACGGCGGGAACGGGAGCCAGGACCCATCCAGAAGCGGGACGGTAAGTTTTTTATGTTTTTTTTTTATTATTAAATGAACCGCTCCATCCTCACCCAACAGCCCCGCGACGACCCCTTTTACACCCCACCCGCCCCTCATCAAACCGGCCGCGACTGATGTGCTGTCAATTCTGGCGGTAACTGCCTTACTTTGCTTCCGGGCGAGCTATCACTGCCTCTTCGTGTCTGTACCTTTTGCAGGACCCTGTGACATTCATGTCAGCTTTTTGCCTGGCCTCTCTAGTTTTAGGCTCTCATTGCCTGTTGACGTTTGCTTCTAATTGTAACGTAAGTTGTGCTATGTTTCTCTGGCGTCCCCCAATTTAGGTAAGTGTTTGGTTTTTTGCAGAGTACAGAAATTAATGAGTGCGCTATTTATCGCTAATTTCGATTCAGATACTTCGAATTGGGTACTGAAACACCACAAAGATCTATTATTCCCTATTCTGATGGGCGCGAACAGCACATATTTTTTTTATTTTATTATTTATTTATTGGTATTTGCAGAGACATACAATGTCAAAGCATAATGAACATTCAGATCAGCGCACAACAGTACCCTTCGCCCAGATGTAACTACACAGTACAATCCATAAGTATAAGTAATGATAACACCGTTGATGCAACCAGTTATACAATTGCATTTGTGTTCAGATAATCTATGAGATATTTCCAATAGTCTTTTGGTCTCGATCCTGTAGGTAGTTCTTCATATGTGTGCAAGGTGTCCTTAAAATACACCAGATCTTGTATCCAATGCTTAGTCCTCGGCACCGCCTTGCTACCCCAATTTAAATAAATTCTACGCTTAGCCATTAATAGGGCGACGGCCCAAAACGTATGTTTTGCAGGACATACTTCTGACACCAAACCCAAAAGGCATGTACGAACATCACGGGTAATAACCATCCTACCCAGCACTTGTGTGATCTGCTCCCAATAGTTTGCCACAGCTATGCAATGCCATGCAAGATGTATAAAACCTGCATTGTCAGCATTACATCGGGGACACCTGGAGTCAATGCGTAACCCATACCGGTAAAGCCGCACTGGCGTGTGGTATGTCTGGTGTAAGTATTTGAAATGTAATATACGCAGGTTCCCATTGGGTGTCAGTAAGCCTGTAAGTGCACAAGTTGCAGTCCACTCCTCCTCTGATAAAGGGATATCTAAACAGTCATTCCACTTTTCCCGTGCTCTGTACGTGGTGTCTGCTATGTCTTCCTGTAAAGCAACATACAGTCTGGAGACCAGGTGAGTAGGCGTGGGTGTGGTGAGTAATAATTGCATTGATGCCATTTGTTGTGGTTCCTCAGGAAATGTGGGGTAGAGTTTCTTTATCGCCTCTTGTAACCTGTAGTACGTGAATCTGAACATTAGCGTTTGATTGCTAATGAAGGAAAGAGCATCCGATGTTTTAAACACACCGTTGTGGTAAAGATCCTCCATGTGATCAATGCCCACCTGTCTGAGTAGGTCCATACCCTCCTTCTCCTGTGTGACTGATATAGCGGGATGGTGATGTAGTGGAAGAGCTTGAGCATAGAGCGGAGTTTTATGCGCCAAAAGTGTGCGAATTGTGCTTGCGCACATAAATAATACAAAACAAAATCTGGGACCTTGTATCCACCCCGCAAATAAGGTAATGTCAGTACACGCATCTGTATTCGGGCCTTCTTACCTGCCCATATCAGGCGAGCACCATTGTGTTTATCCTGCGGAACACCTCCGCAGGTGACGTAATGGGAACATTAGTGAATAAATAAAGGAGCTTAGGCAGGATGACCATTTTCACAATTGCCAATCTATCAGCCAGGGACAGCGGTAAATGGATCCATCTCTCAATTTTTTCTTCCAGTGTGCTAATCGCCCTGCCATAGTTAGTGGGAATAACTACTTCCGGTTCCCTATGGAACTAGACTCCTAAGTATTTTACTGGTTCCGATTGCCATTCTAATGGGTAATCGGTCGAATGTGGGTGGGTGAGTGGTGTCCGTCAGTAGAATTATTAGAGACTTGGACCAGTTGATTTTTAAACCCGACTGTTGCCCAAATTTGATATACTCCCTCAATAATGGGTTAAGATTCTGCTCTGGGTCCCTAACATATAGCATCATGTCATATGCGTAGAGTGATATATGCAAAGGCCGTTGCGGGAACTGGAGCGCCGAATAGTGATGCCCCTGTCTGATCTTGCAGGCCAATGGCTCCAGTGCAATTGCAAATAACAGGGGAGACAGAGGGCATCCCTGCCGGGTCCCCCATGCTATAGGTATTTTGTCAGATATGTATTTGTTTATCTTAATGCGTGCCACTGGGGCCGCGTACAACTCTTGAACCCATTGTAAAAAAATCGGGGGAAACCCCATACTACGCAAAACTGTATGCAAATATGGCCATTCTATCGAATCAAAGGCCTTAACCGCGTCTAACAATATCGCAGCAGCCTTGGTGCTAGGGATTAGATAATGAGATAAGGCGAAGAGTGTTCGGGTGTTATGCGTTGTTGACTGCGATGGAATAAAGCCCGTTTGATTGGGCAAGATCAAATTGGGCATCAGGGGCTGCAGACGAGTGGCAAGATCTTTGTAACGAATAGCACATATTTGCTATTTCTCCCACCGTTTGCACCAGGTTTGCACCTGTTGTAAATCGTGGTACAAACACTAGCAAGTTGTGCCCCATTTGATATCCTATTTGCAGCCTGATTGTAATCGGACATTTGGAAGCCTGGAGATTACTTATGTGTCTTCCTGTAGTGTACTGAGGCTACGTATTAGTTTAAATGAAACCAGCATCTATGTGTAGTGTATAAGCGCTCCCTATAAATAGAGAAGCTCTCTACCTAAAGACGGGATTGCAGAAGGTTCCCTACTTGTTGGTTTGTATTTTTTATACAGCAGTCAAACTTTGCAAGGACATAGTTGTAACCACGAGTCTCAATGGCATGTATGCATTAACCGCGAGCCCCGAGATCTTTGCCCCACTACTTTCACAGTTCACTAGCTGCCACTGATGTATACACCTCAACTACTCTGTGTGTAAGTTCTTCATTTTTGGGGTTGGGGAATTTGTTCGGGTTAACAGAGTTCATTTTGTGATAGCCTTATTTCATTATTTCCTTAAGTTTACAAGTCAACACTGTCTATGCGAAGTTTCTCCTCACTTATGTCAACTTAACATCCCTCAAACGCAGCACTAAGCAGCTGCGAGGTAACCAGTCAGACTTTTTGACTGGCAGAACAAGTGTGGGAGTATGTATGGGGTAAATGCTTGTTTCAATTTGGCGTCACTTTGTTTATTACATTTAACTCTTTTTCTTTCACTCCTTTAGGGAATATTTATTGCCCTGCATTTTGACTTTATTAGTGCTGATTTTTTCTATAAAGTTTATAGTTGTAGATTTCCAATTATATCTTGCATTACATTTTACAGTACAGTTTAAACAAAAGATAAAATGTCAATTAAGCACTACAGATTGAATAGGGAATGTTGGAAAAAGGCTAGTATAGTGGACAGAACCAAAGTATACATATAGTGAGCTGTCTATCATTGTATGTCTGGAAGCTGTAGTTCCCTCCTTCATCAGCGTTCGTTGGGACGTCACACCACTAAAGATTGCCACCCCTGGATCATAAAATCATGCATGAGGAAATCTGGTTTGTGGTAGGGATATTCCCAGCCTTCAGTGGTGTAAAACAAAACTGCTAACTAGATGACCTTCAGAGTAGGGGTGTAGTCTTCTGACTTTATGGGCATATAACATGGCCACAGCTATGTGCAAGGCAAGAGCCTATTTTCAAATGCTTCATGGCAACAAGGATAGAAGGAATGAAGGGTGGCGCCAGGAGGAAACAACCGGTAAGCTGAGGTGTTCCTGCCCTTTTGGCCCTCCTGAGTCTCCAACTGGTGTTCTGCACACTCCTGAGATGTTAGTCCAGGGCACACTAACTCCAATCGGCACTGTGCACCGGCAGAAGAAAATCCACCAGGTCGGTAGAAAGCGCGCAAACGTTACTTCCAGTTTGTATCAACAGCTTTCGAGAGGGCTGGCTCCCTGTGTATGAGCAAGTCAAATGGGCGGTAACTGGTCATAAAGACCGGGGCGAGCAGAGGATGAGAGTAGGTCTGCCGTACTTGACGCACACTGAACCGGCGGCAGCTGTGCGCCACATCTGCCTTGACCATTGAGGTACCTACAAGGACAGGAACAGAATGGCAAAATTGATTTTGTGTAACCATTGTCAGATTGCTGGAAAATCATGCTTTTGTTTTTATCAGGCTTATTTATGTCTCTTGGTTAATTGGGTGTACAGTGGCTGCTTTAAACTGGATGTTTGTGTTAACTGTAGGAGAACACTGAGATTACCATAGCACACTCCCCCAACCGTCAAAGCCCAAGTAAAGTATAGTTGAATACATTTGCCATCTTGAAAATGGGTAGAGTTGGCCTTGGGAATCTTTTGCCCATTCCATTAAGGAATTCCCCAGGAGTAATATCCATCCATTACGTCCAGCCAGTCATTTTTTTTAGCAGAGTTTTATATAGCGCGAACTAGACCCGAACCGAATCAGGTATCAGAGCGCTTTACATAGCACCAGTTACGTTACATGAGGACGGACACACATTCAATTTAGGCACGGGGAGATTAAGTGATTTGCCCAGAATCACAGGAGGTTTTGGCGTCGTTACCGAGACTCGAACCCAGATCCCCAGGTCTGAGGTCGAGCGCCCTAGCCGTTAGGCCAACTCCTCTCCCCTAATCTCCCCTAGTCATGAATGCAGCACCTCTAGGCTCCCACTTCAGAACACTCCTGGACCTAAGGATGATTAAGAGTGTGAACCTGAAGGACTGGACCTGCTCTCTTTTGTTCCCAGGACAAAAAAGTGGACACCAAGTATCATAAGACTAACCTCCTGTTCAAGCTACAGGGAGACAGCAAGTTACAAGAGGCCTTTCCTGTAACTGCCCATCTGATCAGTGTCCACTGGACCCGGCTTTTGTCCTTGACCCTGCTGTTGGCCTCTACCCGACACCCTGTGAGCCTCTAAGTACTTCACCTGAGGTTCTGGGGGCTTTGGAAGGGTACTCCTGTGAAGGGGTCAGACTTAAAGGACTACACTAAGAAGTAAAATCTTTGACCAGGATAAACCTCGTTGGAGTATCCAATCCATGCTCCATCGTGGTCTACGTCAAATTGCATCTAGGTCCCCATCTACCACAACAAGCGACTATTATTGGCTCTTTATGCTTCTATGAACTATGCCTACTTTTGAAAATCAGATCTCTAGTTCCCTTTATTGTATTTTTTTTTATAATCTGACGTCACTTTATTACATTTTACTCTATTTTTTCACTCCGTTTGGGAATTTTTATTGCCCTGCATTTTGACTTTATTATTGATAAGTTTTTCTATTAAGTTTCCAGTTGCAGATTTCCAATTATACTTGTATTACATGTTAGGGTACATTTTAAACAAAAGAAAAACAAAATTTATCAGTTAAGCACTAAAGATTAAATAGGGAATGTTGCAAAAAAGGCAAGTATAGAGGACAGACACAAAATATACATATAATGAGTTGGCTGTCTAAGATTGTGTGGTTGAGAAGCTGCAGTTCTTTCCTTCATCAACGTTTGTTGGGACATCAGACCGCTAAAGATTGCTACCCCTAGATCATAAAACTGCACGAGGAAAGCTGGTCTGTGGTAGGGATATTCCAAGCCTTCAGTGGTGTAAAACAAAACAGCTAACTAGATGACCTTCAAGAATCAAATGCTTAATGTCTACATGGCAACAATAATAGATGGAATGAAGGGTGGCGCCAGGAGGCAACAACCGGTAAGCTGAGGTGTGACTACCCTTTTCTCCCTCCTGAGTCTCCAGCTGGTGTTCTATACACTCCTGAGACGTTAGTCCATGGCACTCTTACTCCAACCGGCACAGTGCACACTGCACCGTCAGACGAAAATCAGGCTAACCCATCATGCATGCCAGCACGAAACCACCAGCTTGTGGGCACTGCAAGGCCAGCCATGCTCTACCAGGCACTAGCCTCCAACATTCGAACAACAGTGAAGTGGTTGAACAGCCAGAAAGATGATCATCTCACAGACTGGCCAAGACCCATCAGTTCAGTTGGACACCCTTCCTGCCATCCCACGCTCAGATAAGCAACACAGTGCAACTGGGCCACTGAACAGACAGTGGATGGATTGATGGCAGAGTGGCACTGAGATCTTATGAAGATCTCTTCTGGGAGCTCCTTTGAGTACAAATAAGAAGTCGTCTTCTGTCTCCATTTGTAAACTATTGTCCTCTATGAGAACTACAATGTCTAACTCCCTCCTCATTTATAATGGGAAGTATGGCTGTTGTGAACCCATGCCGTCATTTGCTGTTTCTCAGCTACTCTCGGTATGATCTTTTAGAAGCGTAAGACTTGAAAGAAAGATGTACTGCTGAATAAGCCACCTGCATCTAGAATGGCTTTTTAGGTCTCGCCTAAGCCATCATGTTGGCGATGCTTTGGCGAGATATTGAGTAGGGGCTTTCATAAGTGCTCCCAAAGTACGGATCGGGTACAGTGCATGTGCGCCGGGCGCGTGCACCATTTGTCCGCCTGCTGATCACTTTCGCGGCCGCTTTGATGTTCTCAGTGAGCCACACGGCCATCGAGAACATCGCAGTGGCCGCGAAAGTGATCACCATTTGCCACCCCCTCCCTTATCCCACTTCCTGCTTGTTTCATTTAATTACGGCAGCTGATTTCATTCACGTGGAATACTCCCACGTGACCCATGTTTTTTTACGATATTTCATTGAACTCCAGGAGACACCTCGAACTCCCAATGGGAAAATCCTCTTACACGACTTATAAATTGGGAAGTTCACGCTGAGCAGCATGGCAAATGAGTATAGTTTTTTTGTTAACATCTGACCTTTGATACGTTTTATCAGAAAATTCTAAGTTTGCCAGAAGTCCACTACAAAGAATTGTGTAACCCTGCGAAAATATTTATACTACCGCTATTCGGCTTTCGCATTGACCAGTTAGAGACGGTGCAGTTTACAGCTGTACTTCAGAGACATATTTCTGGTATTAGTTTTCTTTTTAGTTCACATTCCTCCCAAATTAAACGCCTTCACAAATTGCTTGAATTTGGCTACCCTCCCACTCCTTTTTTATCAAACAAGAATGTAGGTTATACTTTCAAAGTTAGCTTCATTGCTTGGGTTCCAGCGATTTTCAGTACTGATTTTATTCAGAGCTTTAAATGTAGTAGATCAGTATACCCTTATATATTTAACAGCTCGCCAACTTGCACCGCTCAATTAAACATGTTAATCCCCCCCTCCACAATAATATATATATATTTATTTTTGTAGCGCTGCACGCTTTTAGAATAGCCGCTGCGTGGCTTTATTTTGACCGGGGTAAGCAAGTGGGTGCTACCGGTCCCTCGCCACAACTTCAGGAGGAGTCCAAAAAACACACACTAGGAACTCGCTCTCCTTCAGGGCATCCGAGGCTGCCTCACAGCCCCCTCTGTGCTGATCCCACAACAACAATGCGGTGCGAGGCACAGGACTGAGCCTGCATGCCTGCATGCCTGCGGCTTCGAGGAAACACTCCCCCCTTCAAACACTATTCAGCTGTTGTTGGAGACACGTGGGGACAATTGAGCGGTTTGCAAAGGCACGCTAATCACACGGTGACTTTGTTTTCTTCATTAATGTATGAATTTCACTTTTCGTCTGCCGTCAAATATCACTACGTTAAAAAAGCAAGTCCTCGTTTGCATAGTGTAAGAAATGGGGTTACCCAAATCTCCAAGGGGGTAGCATAGAACCAAGCGGGCAGGCCAAACTTCGAGGACATGTGAAGCACTCGCGCAGTACCCACAGACGACACACCAGGCACACCACAAAAGAGGCAGGACACCAGTTTGAGTTGGAAAATTAAGAAGTTTAGTATCTCCAACCTGCAAAGCAAAAATGCATAACAGTGGTATCATCACACGGCGCCAACTGGCACCAGAGCCAAGTGTATCAAGGGGGGGGATTATTTACATGGGATGTAAGGGCTGAGTCTGTAAGTCCATACCTGAAAATAAAAATTTGACTAAATTAACATTGAGCCTGGGGCCAATATGGCGGGGCCAACTCAGGCTCTCATCCTTAGTGATAGTCTGTAATTGCAAAATACCATCAGCATGAGTACACACCGTGCACTGTAACTCCAGCCTAACCCCTGTAAAGGAAAACTTCAGGGTATCACAGTAAATCCCAACATTCAGGAACACCTGCAATAAATCAGCAATGGGATATCAAACATCAGGCGGGAAACATTAATATGCATTGGCATCAGTAACATTAACAACAGGGGGTATATCTTCAAAAGGGGGGGGGGGGGGTGTTAAACTTTCCACCCCAAAATATTCAATGAGGGCAATCCCGAGTTATCTGGGAGGGCAGTTAAGTGCAGGAAAGTCAGGACAGTTCAATCCTTCTGGAGCCCAAGTCGCAGGTGCCCTCTGCCAGACGGGACACCTGATAAGGTAACACAGTCCCAGGGGGCGGGCACCGACAATGTACCCCATTGCCCCCCTCCACCAACTTAAGACAGGCCCCACTCACCGGCTGCACTTGGTTCTCCCTGTGGGGCTCAGCTCCTCAATCCTGCGCAGGCCACTCGGGGCCCGCAAGGCCTCACTCAGGCCTCTGCTGCACAACCGGGGCTTCCTCTTCACTATGAGGGCCCCGCGAAACGCCTCCAGCTGGCTTCGGCCCTCCGCCGGGCTCCTCTTCTCTCTCAGGGACCCGGGGCTCTCCACTACAGGACGCAGGGCTCCTTTCCAGGGGAGGGGGCAGGCACCGGCAATGTACCCCGAGGCCCCCCCCTTTTCTCGGCGTCACCCGGGCCTCTCCTCCTCACGGGGGGCCGGGGGGGATCAATATGGCCTCTGGGCGGCACAATCGGGGCTCCCTCGTCCTCACGGGAGCCCCGCAGGCACTCTACTCCTCTGGCCGGCTCGTTAGGGGAGGCGGGGCTCTCTTCAGCTCAGGAGAGCCCCGCTAGCAGCAGCACTTCCCCGGGCTTCTGAGACAGAGGCGGGGCAGGCACCGAACCCGTGCCTCGATGCCCCCTCCTCACAACAGCCGGGCTCCTCCTTCTTCCCGGGGACCCGGGACTTCACGGCAGCCTCCGTGAGGCTGCAAGCACAAACGGGGCTCCCTCTTCACCACGGGAGCCCCGCAACACCACAGCTCCGCCGGAGCTTCTTCGGGCCTCTTTCGGCGGCTCCTCTGGGCACAGACGCGCGGGGTGGACTCCCGCTCCGGTCACTTCTCTCGGGGCTCCCTCCAAACTACGGGGGCCCCACACCGGCGCTTCACCCGGGTCCTCCTCCCTCACGGGGACCCAGGGCTCCGGGTCGGCTCTCCTTGTCTGGCTGCCGGCCGGCAGCCAATCCCTGCGCGGCCTTCAAGGGTCACGGCCGCGCAGGCCAATCCGTGTGCGGCGTTGGCGGGGGCGGGCCTATGACGCGGCCGGGCCCCCGTCACGTGATGGGGGACCTGACGGCCTCAGGGCCTAGCGCGGCCCTCACCTCACATCGGTGGCCCTCTCCTGGCACCGGGGGCCGCCGCGACGATGCCCACAGCAGTGGGGGGGTCCCTCAAGCGCCGGGCCGCGACGGTGAGATCGGCGACAACGAGGCGCAGTCTTCCAGCAGCGCCACAGTCTCCTCAGCGGCAGTAAGGGGTAGGCTCCCTTTTTAATTAATTAATTATATGGCGGACAGCGCGCCAAAACGAGGGTAGGCTCCTCCAGCGCGATTCTCCTCAGCAGGATGGCGCTATTCACAGCGCACTGCTCCTCCCTCTGCCCACAACCTCAGCTCCTTCCCCAGGCCACGCAGAGGGGGCAGGAAATTAACTCTTCCTCAGCGCTTCGCAATTATAGCGCTTCCAAGGTATAGCGGTTGACAGGCAGGCTTTACAGCACTAGGGGGCCACAACAGTCCCAGGGCCCAGCGCTTTCACAGGACCTCACAGCACCTCAGCCAGCAGCAGTTCTTTTGGGGACACAATCTTTCCCATGCGGTGCTTCAGAGGGGCCACAGCTTCTCAAGGGGGGGGTAGACAGTCCCACTCCTCACCTCCTGGGCGCTTCTTACTCGCAGCACTGGCGTAATTCCCGGTCCCCACAGTGTCAGGGTCCTGGGTGGGGGCCCTCCCTTGTCAGGGGCCCAGGGGACAGCAGAGAGGGGGGGGGGGGTTTAGGGGTGCAGGGCCCAGCTCACAGGCCCATGTGCCGGTAGCTCCTCGCAGCAGGTCCCCTCTCTTTCTTGTCCCAGCGCTGACTGACTCTCTGGTGGCACATCCCCCTTACTTATACCCTCCTCCCAGGCAGTGCCAGAACCTTCTAGAATGTTGGCAATGCTGGCCTAAACTGGTTCAAGGGGAGGGGTTGAGCACCCTGGGTGCCAGGCTTTCCCTCCAAAAGCTAGGGGTGGCTGGGTAATATTATCTAGACTGCTGACCTATGGCAGTCCAGTGGCAAAACCCATGGCCAGGGCATCCATTTTAAACATAGGACATTTCAGTCAGGTGCATTTTACAATGGGGGGAATTTACAGGGGCTCACACCATTACATAGCATTACATTTTAACACAGGGCAACTCCTACCACACATGGCCTATACAGGTTTATTACCATGGGGGAGAAATTCCAAATTAGGGGGGCAAAAGCGAAAGATTTCGGGGGAAAAGGCCAAGTCCAACACATAGTGTCCAATTTTACTGAGTTAGGTGGTAGTCTAGAGCTTCCAGTGTATTACAGCTTACGGTTATTAGATTCTCTTGAATTGTTTATTTTTTTTAAAGAAATAATGGTGGGATTGAAAGAGTTAGCAGCATGTCCTTTCGGTGAGCCGTGCAATTAGTGCATTGATGGGTTATTTCCTGTAACGTTTTACCCTTTTAAAAAAATATTTTTTTATTTCATTCTGGTTAAAAAGGTGGACATGACCAATCAATAATTGGAAACGGCTGTTCATGAATTGACAAATAATGTTCTCGAACATTGCTTGCTATACACAGCCATGCAAGTAATTTATGGCAGCAGCTGACACAGTTCAATAAGCTGTACTCTGGCCGCGCCCTTCAGTTGGCTGTCCATATTGTGCTCAAATCGTCAGAAGCAAGGCTGTAACACTTTCTAAATTGAAGGGCACCAAAGTCTGCAGTGTGCCATTAATGAGGGGCGTGCAAAACAAGCATTGGCATAGCCAAAAGGTCTCTCCTTTGGGACCTTATAAGTGTTCAGCCATGCAGCAGTTGATGTTGTTGCACCAAGGATATTGTGCTGCATAACTAAATACTTATAAGGTCCCAAAAGCGAGACCTATTGGCTATGCCAACGCACCATTTGTCCGCCTGCAGATCACTTTTGTGGCCGCTTTGATGTTCTCAATGAGCTGCGCAGATAACAAACCTTTTACTTAAGAAATAAAGCAGGCCGAGGCCATCCAAGTGGGACGGCAGAAAAAAACAAAAGTCTACGTCAGCTGCCTGGCGAGCGGTTGTTGGCATCTAAGCTGGACCCCCACGCCTCCTTCTGCCCACAGCAGCAGTGGTGTACCTCGGAAGTAAGAGGGCTCGCCTGAGGTCATAGGTTAGGAGATTAGTAACATGACTCGCCAGATTCCTGAGACGGCAGCGACTGACTCCTGCAATGAGAGCTCACTGCTTGTTTTCGGCTGGTGCACGGATGGGGGAGCGCGGGCTGGGGGTTCGTGGCAAGCACAGGAGATGGCAGGGCCCCCCAGGCTTGTGGCCTCTCTTGGCTTGCCGCCCCCTCACAGCTCTAAGGTACCTCCCCTGCTGCAGGTGCATGGGCCGCGGGATGCTTGCAAATGCCCTTTAGTTTGGACTTCAGCGTCAAGAGCACGTCCTGCAGCCATGACCGTTCCCAAGGAGAGGCCGGGGAAGTGGCCCCTATTCAGCCTGCCCCGCAGGTGGAGCTGCCGGAAGCACTCCTGGCTGACAGGTACGACTGATCCCCCACGGCACCCTTACTGGGGGTGCGCGACGCCTGGCCCCAGGCTGGCATTCCGGCCTCAGCTCCAGTGCCAAGCCAGAGGGAGCAGAGTGCAATGAAGAGGTGCTGCTTTCAAGGGCAAGTCACATTTTAATGTCCTGTCTCCTGACCTTTTAGCACTGTTGACATTGGCTCGGGCACGGAAAATGAACAGACCAATCAGACGCCCTCGTAATCTGTAGCGTGAGGGCAGCTTCTCCTGCTGGCCTCACATCCTCATCTTTAACTTTCAGCAAACCGCTCTCACCCCTCACTCTAAGCCAGCCCCCTGCTCTTGTCCTAATACTTTGTTACTCTAACATTCTCCGTGGCTGCTGCTGTCCCTACAGACACCTCCTGTCCACGTCTTTCTGCCTGCTGCCCTCCTCTGCTCTCGAACGTGTATCTGCCCTCTCCTGTTTGCTTGCCCTCGGATTCCCCGCCCCTTCTAAAGCTCTCTCAGGACTCCGCTTGCTTCTTCCGTCCGCCAGTTTATACCCTCCATCACAAGGACTCCCGCCGCACGCCCCCCAGTGGCCCTATGGGCCCCTGTTCAAGGAAGGAGGTGGACCCCTGGTGGCGGTTTGAATGATAACATACAGCAATGATCAGGGTTCGGTAGGCCTCGGTGCCACTGCACCACTTGCACCAGCAGAAGCTATGCCTTTCCAGTCGCCCTTGGCAGTCCTTGTACACACCCCTCTCATGCCGCATCTCAGTACTTTCCTTCCTCCGATACTCTCCAGTTACTTCACAGCACAGCACTCTGCTGCTTGCACTGGTGGCATATGCTCCTACCCCTTCTCACGGTGCTTAACTTCTCCCTCTCTCGATGTCATTGCAGTACCCCCTGTCGCCACTGCGTGGTTCGCATGTCGCATCATAATTTGTGTTGTAGGGATGCAGCAGCTTGGTGGGTGTCGCTCCTGCCGCAGAGGTGCATGTCCAGCCTGCAGGCACCTGGCGGCTCGACTAGCCCTCTCTGAGGCCCACACACCGCGCATCGCTCCTGTCGGGAAATCGCCACCCTGCCCCTGACA
The DNA here is from genome assembly GCF_964261635.1 of Lissotriton helveticus. Taxonomy (NCBI): domain Eukaryota; kingdom Metazoa; phylum Chordata; class Amphibia; order Caudata; family Salamandridae; genus Lissotriton; species Lissotriton helveticus. The sequence continues at coordinate 1,961,059,123 of NC_136061.1, forward strand.
TGTTTTGTAACTCAGACAGGCCTCCTGGCAACGGGGGTTGTAATCATCCCGCTTCACCCTGCCCCGGGGTCACGCACCGCCCGAGTATGTTTATTGTAAGGCCTCGCTCCATGCGCCAGTGGTGACGTCACCTGCAAGGATGCCCGCAGCGTCTCTGTTGCCCTCAAGACGGGCAGTGATATTTTTTAAATATTTTTTTCCGTTATATATCCTAAAAAAGATTAAAGTGCAGTCATTTTGCATGTTATTTTCACGTTTTGGGAGGGGACGTGGAAAAACTTGCTGGCTGGATTCCTTTTCTTGCAAGCTTAAGATGGAGGTTGTTCAGCTTGTGGTGGCCGGGCGAATGCTGCAGCTTTTGACGTTTTTGGGGCTCGACCTCTGGCAATGCGCATGCGTATTGCAGATGGCGAGACATATTGGGCTTATCCAGAGCTGAACCAAACGGGCGATTTGATGCTGTGCCTGTGAAAAAAGCACGTGCACCCATCAAAGCCACCAGCCTCCCTCCCACAAGCTTCCCCCAGCGTGCGCTCTGGCATTTCTCCTCCCCTAATTATTCACTGCCCACGGCAGGCCGGCACATCATAGGCTGCTGCTCCCTGTGCGTCTCGTCACCCGTCACCCTTACTCTCCCCTATTCTTCCCTTCTTGTCTTTTCAGTCTGCCATTTCAATAGCACCCCTCTTATTTTTCACGTGGAACTTTTTCCATGCAGCTTCCTTCCCAGGCACGCTGCGCTTGCCAAATGCTTTAATTTCCCGTGCTTAGTTGTTCCTTTCGTTTGTCTTGCCTTTAAGTTTCCTTCGGCGTTGTTTTTTTCTGTCACTACTTCATCTTGCCTTTCAGTTTCTCTTACTCCTACTCCTTTCCTCCCTTAAACTTTATTTCTGCTTTTTATTTACTGTTTTTTTGCATTCTGTAGTTCCTTCTCACCTTTTCCTTTGTCTCTTCCAAGTCTGCAGCCTCGTTTCTGTAAACAATTAAATCTGCTGTGTTCCCTGAAAAGAACGCATTACCTCAGACCTCGGTGAAACCGATACCCATGCCGAAGATGAACATTGGAGGCATGGACGCGCAGATATTGACATCGTCGAAGGCCCGTCAAACTATGATTTTACAAATGTTACTAGCTTTTGTACCAAACGAAACCATAGTTGGTCTCCGGCTTTTTATGTTTTGCTCCCAAATGCAAGTGAGCATTTCCTGGCCGTTTGCGCCTCTTGGTGGTGCTCTGCAAATGTGAGGGGGATGCTAGAGCTGTGGTGCCCAACCTAGGTCCAGGAAGGCTGGCTCCATGCCTATGAGAAGGGCCTCCATTTAGATTAGTTGTGTGTAGGCGTATTTTATCTACTTACCTTAAATTCTGGCAAGGGTCTACGTTGGACAACCCGGGACTAAAAACTGGCCAACAGCTTCCCCCAGCGTGCGCTCTGGCATTTCTACTCCACTAAATATTCACTGCCCACGGGCGGGCGGCACATCAAAGGCTGCTGCTCCCCGTGCGTCTCGCCACCCTTACTCTCCCCTATTCTTCCCTTCTTGCCTCTCCCCGCCCCAAAAAAAGCGATATGACACGCTTCAGATAAACAGACACATGGTTTACTGGGCTGTTTTGCGAGACCCTTCTCCTGGCGACAGATTTCCTACTGGCTTTGTTTTCACCCTCTCACCTACCGTTAATCTTTCCCTTTGCCTCCGTGCATATTTTTTGTTTCCTCGTTTCTCTATTAAAATGGCGCTATATCATTTTCACCCTCCTTTTGAATCCCTGCTTCCGCGATACTGATTTTCCGTCTCCTTCTTCTTCCACTTTTTCCCCTCTTTCTTTGCCTCCTTTTCTCTGTCTCTTTTTCGCCCTGTCTCTTGTGTTCCCCTGCTTCCCGACTCTCTCAGCCTTCTCATGTGTGCACATTTTCTGACAGTGACTGCAAGGAGGCTGCATATTCTTTCTAGTAGCCTGGGTTGTTTGTGCATCAGTAATGTTTGTCCTTTATGGCTCCTCGCTGTGCGAGTCAGTGATGCACATTATATGGGACGCCTTGGGCTCTGCATTGTCAATTCGTGTCCCGCCTGCCTGCATTGCTGTGTCTTGGAGATGTGTATTTTCATCAGCCGCCTGAGGGTGGGTAGTATAGAAATGTGTTATTTGTTTCTGGCAGCGTGACCTTGATGTGTGCGATCATTGGACACCGGTTACATCACAGACAGTATATCGGAGACCTATGATCTCCGGCAGTGCAAACTTGCACCAGAGATGGGTGCGCTGCGCTGTAACAACAGATGGTGTGCAGTGTTTTATTTGTATTCTCTAGCATGGCATGTGTACAGATGACGCTTGTGCTCTCTACCAGCATCATGCAGGTTTTCTTCTGCCATAGTGGCCGTGTAATTCTCTGTCCATAGGGTCCCAACTCCTTGTGAGATCTGGTGGTGGTCGGGAGATGACGTCACTCTTGACTTGAGCACAGCCAGAATATTGTTGTGTACTTCAAGCATCAGCACATCGATTCTTTTTTACCATGCCGTCCCTGGTGCAGATTGCAGCTCACCCTCACACCTCCTCACCATCACACCCCCTCACCATCACACCCCCTCACCATCACACCCCCTCACCCCCCCTCACCTTCACACACCTTCACCCTCAAACGCCCTCACCCACTGCCTCACCCCCCCTCACCCTCACACCCCCTCACCCTCACACCCCCTCACCCTCACACACCTTCACACCTCCTCACTCACCCTCACACCCTTACCACCTCTCACCTTCACAACCCTCACCCTCACACACCCTCACACCCCCTCAGCCACCCCTCAAACCCCCTCACATCCTCTCACCCTCACACACCCTCACCCTCACACACCCTCACACACCCTCACACCCCTCTCACCCTCACACCCCTCTCACCCTCACACCCCTCTCACCCTCACACCCCTCTCACCCTCACACCCCTTTCACCCTCACACCCCTTCATCGTCACACACCCTCACACACCCTCACTCACCCTCACACACCCTCACCAGCATAGCATAACAAAACATAGCATAACAAAACACAGCATAGCATAACAAACAAGCATTGAAAATGCAATAGGTCTCGCCTTTGATTAAGTTAAAGCCATTAGCTTTGTTAATGGTATTGTATAGCAAAGCAAATGGCTTTAACTTAATCAAAGGCGAGACCTATTGCATTTTTAATGGGAGTGCCTCAGCGGTGACGTGAATACGTTTAAATCTAGGTCATCTTAGTTGGTCAGCTAAGGTGCCCCAAAGTCAGGTGTGACACCGTATACCAGACCCATTTCTTCTCCAGCAGCATGCTGCGAGTATGACATACTTTCAGCTGTATAGAGAAAACTACAAGTTCCAAAATGCTGTTTGCTAATAGCCAATAATGGCCGGCGGTGTTACATGGGACTTCTTGCTGCCTCGTGTTGTGACAGATGTGATTAAAAACACCACCCATGCCATAAGATTTAGGAGTCCCTTGTCCTGCCCTGGTTCTCCAAAACATTATGTTGTGAGCACAACACATGCCTGTCAGCTATTACCCAATTGGAAACCAAAACTGAATATTATACGACAAACCTATCTGGCACAAAGAAAAACATTAATCCACCTGAAGAATGTTAAGTCCATCCTCCTTAAACATGTTGACGAAGGCGATGCAATAGTGATTTGAAACAGGGAAGACTATTTCACGCAAGGTCACCCATAAGACTATGACCAGGAATACTATTGAAAGATTCCATATGACTGCACTAGAGAAATCAGAGAAGATCTTTTCAGAATACTCCAGACGAGGTTGAAGGATGGTTCAATTAGTGCAAAATAATTGGAGTCCTGAAAAACAAAACCTCACAAGTTCCTGTCCTGTACCCCTTACCAAAAATCCATAAATATATTTTAACTCCCACCAGGAGAACAGATAGTCTCCTGATGCAATTCTCTTCTGGAACCCACATCGAAATACACAGATACTTTCCTACGTCCATTTTTCTCAACAGTTAGGTCCTATATTCAAGATACAATGGACATTATTCAAAAAAGGGGGACAGTCTATCATTTGACCTTGATACACAATGGTTAGTAAAAATTAGATAGTTTCACGGTACAAAAATACATCAGAAGAAGCAGCACTGGATGTAAATGAGATATACTTAAAACAGTTTCATCTTATCCCATGCAAGATTTGCATTAAAAAGAAATAATTTCTGTTTAACCCTTTAAGTGCTGCCGTCGGCCAACGGTCGTCACGGGCACTACCTCCCCAGTGCTGCGTGCGACCGTTGGACGTCCATTCAGCACTGGATAATGGACAGCGCAGCACTGGGGAGGTATATTTACGAAGCTCCTAAGGTGTTAAGGATTACTTTTTCCTACAAGTTAAAGGCACTGTGATGAGCTGTTCTTCTACTCTGGAGATGGCAATCCTCTTCAAGGCATAATTTGAGGAAAGGAATGCATACGAAAATAACCTTCTCTGCAAACCTAACCGTTTGGCTAAGGTACATCAATGATATCTTCTGCATATGGACTAGAGGTGAATCAGACTAGGATTACTTTTCACAGTGGCTAAACAACCAAACACCAGACATGAAGGTTAAACATTCATAAACTTTTTGGACACTGAAGTAAAAGAATCTGGATCCACTTTGTACATGTCGTTATGTAAGAAAGCGATGGATAAGAGCAGAGCCTTGAATTACTCGAGTTTTCACCAAAGCAGCATATGTGACAATCTCCTGTATGGACAGTTCTTGCGAATTCAGCACAACTTCACTAATAAAGAAGACTGCTTCCACCATGCTAATGCACTATATGAAAAAACTGAAGATTGTGTAACCAAAGAAAAAACGAAACAAAAATCTGCTGGTTCGCTCCATTTGACAAGCTACCTCAAAAAAAGAAAAAAGTCAAAACCTGGCACGATAATCTGTGTATCAACCAAGTTAATTAACAACTGGTTTAAAACAATCTTTTGCCAAAATGAGCAAATTTTTTGTATCAAACCATGAGTGCAAACCAGAGAAACCCTTATTTGCCCTGAAAAAGAATCCCAGTGATTAGAATCCAACTGGAACATGCTCACATACCAGTGGAATCAGCACTTAAAAGGATATTGAGAGGTCAATGGGTTCCAACACAGCTGGACATCACACATGTGGGACTTGTTCTGTGTGCGATCAAACCTTTGAACTCAATATAATACAAGCATTGGCATAGCCAATAGGTCTCGCCTTTGGGACCTTATGTGTTTAGCCATGCAACAGTTGATGTTGTTGCACCAAGGATATTGCACTGGATAACTAAACGCTTATAAGGTCCCAAACGCGAGACCTATTGGCTATGCCGAAACCCTCTACTATAGCAGCTAGAGGTGTGGTGGGTGTTGCAGTGAGCCACTTGGCTGATAAGGCACTAAAATGTTGACTCTTTTGTGGGCTTCGTCTGTCTTCAGGTTTGCAGAACAGAAAGAGCTGAGGCGTGTAGGTCTACGGCTGACAACTGAGCCAAGTGCATGAAGGAGACAAAAGATTGAATGAATAAAATGTGGAAAACCAGAAAAGTAGAGGCATCAAACAGATAGAGGTACAGAAAAAGATAAAGTAAAAATCAAAGCGGGAAGAAAAAAAGATTGCTAAATATAAATGGTGAAATGAGGAAGGGAAAAAAGGAAGGAACGAGGAAGGATACAAGTATGAATTGAATTGAAATTGAATTGAAAGGAGTTTTATAGAGCGCGAACAGTTGCCCTAAGGCGTCCAGGTGTTGAATGAAAGGATGAAACAAATAAATGTGAAGGGAAGAGTGGAAGGAAGTGTGAAACAAAAGAACAGTGCAAAGAAGGAAGAATTAAAATAGGGACAAAAGAAAGGGGGTTGGAGGAAAAGAGGAAAACAAAGAAGGGTGAAAGAAGGTTGGGAAAGATAGAAGGACGAATGAATGAAAATAGGACTGGAAGACTGCTGGAATAAAAGGATGAATGGACGAGTGGAAAGATGGAAGAGTGCATGGAAGGGAGTTGGGTGGCTGGATAAGTTGAGAATGGAAGGAAGAAATGATGGGTGAATGGATAACAGAGAAAGGATGACTGGGAGGATTAATAGAGGACAGGAAGGAGGGAAGGGTGAAAGGATGAATTAGTGAATAGATGGATATTAGGTGAAAGGATAATAGAAGAGAAAATGAGTGATTGATAGAAAAATGTGTGGGTGGAGGGAAAGGTGAAATAGTGGATACATGAATCGTGGATTAATTAAATGGTGATTGAAGAAATGGATTAATAGGTGGACGGGAGGGGAAAGGATGGATGGGCGTATGAAGTGGAAAGGACGAATAGATTAATTGATGAAAGGAAGGGTGGAAGGGAAGTTTTGTAAGGAGGATTGGGCTAGCTTGCTGTGCTCGCTCGGTGTCATTGGACATATGATTCAAAGTGGTAGGTATCTTAATTGTATGCCACTTTCTTGGCTTAGAGTGAAAGTATCTTGTCGTTACTGTGAAGCAAAATCTCGCAGGGGCAAAAAGGTAAGTAAACTAAGAAACTTTGCAAACTTCACAAATAAAAAAAAATTGCAAGTTCTACCAGGTGTATGAAATTGCACAGTTGTAAGTAACATCTCGTTGGTGACTAGAGGAGCGGTTAATGCAAACGTTTATTTATTGAATTTAGAAAAGGGTACATTTAGCACAATGTGCACTATAGCAATGAAATGGTCAATTGAACGCAGACAATAATATACCAAGAACGGTTCATGATGACGGGGCTGGCATGTGTTCCTTCTGAACAGAATGAATAGAAGACAACTGTAAGCAATGAAGAGCATGAGATTTCAAACCACTGAACTGAGTAGAGACAAAGCACCACACGCATTGACAAAGCCAAAAGGTTTCGCAAATGGGAGAGCTATTGGCTTTGTCATTGTCTTTTACCCATGTTGTACAGCACCACAGCTGTCATGTAGCATGACTGAAAAAAAAAGACAAAAGTGGTATAATGCGGACAGTGCTGGCTGTGTAATAACTTTTGTCAAAGCACTACAGTGCAGGACTGAGCTATTTTTAAATAATTTTCAGCCATGAAACATGGCTAATAGTTATGGGGAAAGTGCTATGACGGCGGGCACTGTTTATTATGTTATTAGAGAAAATGTTTGAAACACCTGTACATCTGTATTGGTTTCCATATCGTGACAGTGAAATGTGCGTGCCTTGCTTTGCCTGCTGATGCACACAATCTCTACACATGCACTCAGTGGACAGAAGGGAATGTGTGTGTGTTTATATATATATATATATATATATATCTATCTATCTATATTAGCACTTGTCATGCTTTGCAATATGAGCTCCTCATAGAACCCGGGGGCCAGCTGGTGAGTGGTAAAGTCCCTGCGCTGGCCTCTGCTTTCTGTTTGGAATTATTAGCACGGGCATATTTAATGGGCGTCTGGGCTCTGCTTTTCTAAGCCCCATCCATAAATTATCATCTATTCCCTTTCAGACCAACCCCCTCCACAAACAGTCACCCGTGAACGCAGGTCATTTCACCTAGCAGTATAGTGTACTAGTATTCTAAGGCTCCTCAGCTGGGCTACAATCTGGAGTATCTCCTGCTTGACATACTGCAAACATAGCTAATAGCACTAAGAGCTCTGTGCTCGGGCCCAGCCTGGTGAAGCCAAAGATGTGTGTGTTGTGGCTCCATTCATTCCAACTAGCACGTTATAGCGCTTTTTTCATAGCGCTCGAATGCACCTCAGCGCTATTTCATCATAAGTTTCAGTAATACAACACAGCTCAAAGTTATGGGAAAAGCGCTATGACGACAGGGTTGTGGGGTAAAGCAGCATGAAATAAGGGATGGGAAGGGGGACTATAGAAGGACCCAGCAGGGGCAGGGCGGATAAAGAAACAAACAACTTGTGGGTGGGGTGGGGGAAATAAACAATGGCTAAGAAACACGAACAATGTGCGGGGGTATAGAAACACGAATGAAGGACGGGTGGGAGGTATAAATAACAACAAGAAAGAAAGAAAGAGGAACAACATAAAGAAACACAAACAGGCGAGTAGGATAAAGAAAAACAGACACGGCAGCACTATGAAGCAGAAGAAAAATAATGCCCACTGGAGGGTTTTAAAAATTGAATACTCGCTGGTGAAACTACAGGTCCCACAAGGCAAGGAAAGGAAGAGATTCCAAACTGGGAGGAGCCTCCGGAGGGAGGCACGATAAACATTATAAACTCACCTGTGGCAAACCGGACGTTTAAATTGAAGAGGCATACCCTGGAAGAAGTTTCATGTAGAAACGAAACATGTTGGTGTAAATGCCGCCTCTGCTTGCAATAAATCAACAAGGCTAGTTCGTGTGCGACTCATTTATCCCCTGATGGGGATGTTTTGTTGGAATACATATCGGCCTGGTTCTGCCGAGGAGAAACGCACAGCCATGCTTGAGCGCCAGGCATCCCCCGCTAGAACCATACTGCTAAAACCGGCAACGGACTGAAGGGGAATGCGGTGCTCCTGGAGACTGGACTCCGGTATTTGGCCCCCTGTCAGCTATCAAAGTTGGCTGACAAAGAGGGAACTTGCAGCACTATGAAGCAGAAGAAAAATAATGCCCACTGGAGGGTTTTAAAAATTGAATACTCGCTGGTGAAACTACAGGTCCCACAAGGCAAGGAAAGGAAGAGATTCCAAACTGGGCGGAGCCTCCGGAGGGAGGCACGATAAACATTATAAACTCACCTGTGGCAAACCGGACGTTTAAATTGAAGAGGCATACCCTGGAAGAAGTTTCATGTAGAAACGAAACATGTTGGTGTAAATGCCGCCTCTGCTTGCAATAAATCAACAAGGCTAGTTTGTGTGCGACTCATTTATCCCCTGATGGGGATGTTTTGTTGGAATACATATCGGCCTGGTTCTGCCGAGGAGAAACGCACAGCCATGCTTGAGCGCCAGGCATCCCCCGCTAGAACCATACTGCTAAAACCGGCAACGGACTGAAGGGGAATGCGGTGCTCCTGGAGACTGGACTCCGGTATTTGGCCCCCTGTCAGCTATCAAAGTTGGCTGACAAAGAGGGAACTTGCAGCACTATGAAGCAGAAGAAAAATAATGCCCACTGGAGGGTTTTAAAAATTGAATACTCGCTGGTGAAACTACAGGTTCCACAAGGCAAGGAAAGGAAGAGATTCCAAACTGGGCGGAGCCTCCGGAGGGAGGCACGATAAACATTATAAACTCACCTGTGGCAAACCGGACATTTAAATTGAAGAGGCATACCCTGGAAGAAGTTTCATGTAGAAACGAAACATGTTGGTGTAAATGCCGCCTCTGCTTGCAATAAATCAACAAGGCTAGTTCGTGTGCGACTCATTTATCCCCTGATGGGGATGTTTTGTTGGAATACATATCGGCCTGGTTCTGCCGTCAAACAGTACCTGAAGTGGAGGGACAGAAATTAAAGGTAAATACATGTGGGGTTGGTCCACACTCACAGAAAAAAAAACGCATTTGTAATGCAATCGGTCCCTCTTTTTTTAAATTACAAGTATTTTGCGATGCAGCACATTAGATGCAGGGGAAGGCGAAGTGATTTAATATGTGAGGTCATAGCAGTGCATTGCGGGGGCAATGCGAGTTTTCTCCAATGTCTTGTGTCACGTTAAAATGCCAAAAGGAAGAGCTGGACATACGCCTCCTGAATGGAGTGCCCTTTTATCGGCCTTGGAAGGATGAAGGAGCGATTCTGCATCATGGGTCAGTGTGCTGCAAACGATCTGCATCATACACATTATGTCCCCGAGCACCTTTACATTGACGGCACAGGGTGTCTTTGACTCTGCACCAGTGGACTGCTCAAGGGCACAAGATGGGATGGGGGGGGGGGGGGACATTGGAGCACACCGGTGAGTGCAGGGGCAGAGTTCGGGGGCTGAGGGAGAGCCGAGACACGAGGAGCATACTCCGCAAAACCGGCCCACACTACCCCTGGAGGCCCAGTGGGGACTGACCGTAGGTGAGCCTGGGGGTCGACCCGAGGCTGTGCTACATCTGCCCTCCCCCCAACCTACTTCTCCTTACCTCATCCTGCCGCCTTAGCGCTGTGGAGACACGTGAGGCCATTGGGACCAATACTGGGAGCCCTGCCGGGAGCCGCTGGAGAGATCAGCCCACTGCCACGCGGGAGGCCGCAGGGAGGAGTCCGGCCTCCGGGCTGGTGCCCTGGCTCACCTTCCACTACAAGCTGGGGACTAACGCAGTGGAGTGAACAAGCACTAGCAGCACATCGGGCCTGGAGACCGGGGCCGCCAAAGATAGCTGGGACTGCATCAGAGGCGTGCACATGAGACAGGAGTCACATTACACAGGCCCCACAATGGTGCCAGCACCTGGCCATAACACTGTAGGCTATGGTCCGGAATGATGCAAAACAACGTCGGCTGCAATTTAACACAAGTCGGCCTGGAGCACGGCTTGAAAGAGACGCAGGAGCATGACGCCGTAAGCGTGCACGTTAGCGTTCCCTGCGGCACGGCCCTGCAAAGCTAGAAGCCGTTCACAGACCTGAGCTCGTGCCCATAGTAGAATCGGCTCGTGCACGGGTCTGTCTCCAGGTCTGTCTCCCTTGGAGGCAAACACGGCAGCTATAAGTCTCGTTGGCGGCAGCGCTTCGCGCTGCAACGCCAGCGAGACCTAAAAAAGCACAGGATAGCAAAACATAGCATAGCATAACAAAACATAGTATAGCATAACAAAACAAAACATAGCATAGCATAGCAAAACACAACAAAGCATAGCATAACAAAATACAACATAACAGAACAAAACATAGCATAGCATAACAAAACATAGCATGACAAAACATAGCAAAACACAACAAAGATAGCATAACAAAACACACCAAAACATAGCATACCTAACAAAGCATAGCAAAACATAGCATAGCATAACAAAACATAGCATAGCATAACAAAACATAGCATAGCATAACAAAACATAGCATAGCATAACAAAGCAAAGCATAGTAAGACACAAAAAGCATAGCATAACAAAACACAACATAGCATAGCATAACAAAACAAAGCATAGGATAGCAAAACTAAACATAGCATAGCATAACAAAACAAAGCATAGGATAGCAAAACATAGCATAGCATAATAAAACAGCATAACAAAACATAGCATAACAAAACAGCATAACAACACATAGTATAACAAAACATAGCAAAACACAACAAAACATAGCATAGCTTAACAAAACATAGCATAGCAAAACAAAACATATAATAGCATAGCAAAACATAGTATACCAAACACAACAAAAAATAGCATAGCATAACAACACATAGCATATCAAAACAAAGCATAGCATAATAAAACACAACAAAACATAGCATAACAAAACATAGCATAGCATAACAAAGCATAGCATAGCAAAGCATAGCATAGCAAAGCATAGCATAACAAAACACAGCATAGCACGGCATAACAAATCAAAACATAGGATAGCAAAACACAGCATAGCATAACAAAACAAAACAGGATAGCAAAACAAAACATAGCATAGCACACAGCATCACTCAGCACCACCACAGCATCACTCAGGGACACCACAACATCACTATGCGCTACCACTGCATTACTGAACGCCACAGCATCACTCGTTCACCACCACAACATCACTCAGCGCCACCACAGCATCAATCTGTGCAACCATTCAACAACAACTGGTTCCAATATGTTCTCTCAATGTTTCAAGCTTTATTACAAATGTAACAAAAAGATGTTAATATTTCACTTCTGTTCTTGGATTTTCGTCAAAATAAAATACACTGAACATAATCTTCACAAAAGTTATTTACAAACGTTTAAGCTATTGCCATTATAAATTACAATAATTTTTATTTAAGTATTAATTATTACAAAAAATTCAAAGCCATTGTTATTTGTAATATCAATACATGTAAGTCACGTAAATACAACACATATTGCATTACAAATGCTATAGGTGTCACATTTGCAAAAGTAGTTCTAACTATTGGCATTGTAAATGACAAAGCTATTAATTTCGCTATTTTTAAAAACAAAACATGAATAAAAAATTTGTCATTTACAATACCAATAGCTCAAACTTTCCTATTGCGAGACCTATTGCATTGCAAATGCTTGTTTTTCCTATTTGCATTTACCGTCTTTATTTTGTTGCCTGGGCTGCCAGTGGCGTAGCCAGTGTGTCCTGAACTGTGATCCAATGAAGGAAACGTTCCCCCTGGATGCTGTTTGAACTGTGAGGTACAGCAATCTCCAGGGTTCAGGGGAGCCCTCTGGCTCGTGGCTTGTTCCAAAGCCACCAGCCTCCCTCCCACAAGCTTCCCCCAGCGTGCGCTCTGGCATTTCTCCTCCCCTAATTATTCACTGCCCACGGCCGGCCGGCACATCAAAGGCTGCTACTCCCTGTGCGTCTCGTCACCCTTACTCTCCTCTATTCTTCCCTTCTTGTCTTTTCAGTCTGGCATTTCAATAGCACCCCTCTTATTTTTCACGTGGAACTTTTTCCATGCAGCTTCCTTCCCAGGCACGCTGCGCTTGCCAAATGCTTCAATTTCCCGTGCTTAGTTGTCCCTTTCGTTTGTCTTGCCTTTAAGTTTCCTTCGGCGTTGTTTTTTTCTGTCAGTACTTCATCTTGCCTTTCAGTTTCTCTTACTCCTACTCTTTTCCTCCCTTAAACTTTATTTCTGCTTTTTATTTACTTTTTTTTGCATTCTGTAGTTCTTTCTCACCTTTTCCTTTGTCTCTTCCAAGTCTGCAGCCTCGTTTCTGTAAACAATTAAATCTGCTGTGTTCCCTGAAATGAACGCATTACCTCAGACCTCGGTGAAGCCGATACCCATGCCGAAGATGAACATTAGAGGCATGGACGCGCAGATATTGACATCGTCGAAGGCCCGTCAAACTATGATTTTACAAATGTTCCTAGCTTTTGTACCAAACGAAACCATAGTTGGTCTCCGGCTTTTTATGTTTTGCTCCCAAATGCAAGTGAGCATTTCCTGGCCGTTTGTGTTCTCTTCCTGGTGCTCTGCAAATGTGAGGGGGATGCTAGAGCTGTGGTGCCCAACCTAGGTCCAGGAGGGCTAGCTCCATGCCTATGAGAAGGGCCTCCATTTAGATTCGTTGTGTGTAGGCGTGTTTTATCTACTTACCTTAAATTCTGGCAAGGGTCTACGTTGGACAACCCGGGACTAAAAACTGGCCAACAGCTTCCCCCAGCGTGCGCTCTGGCATTTCTACTCCCCTAATTATTCACTGCCCACGGCCGGCCGGCACATCAAAGGCTGCTGCTCCCCGTGTGTCTCGTCACCCTTACTCTCCCCTATTCTTCCCTTCTTGCCTCTCCCCGCCCCAAAAAAAGCGATATGACACGCTTCAGATAAACAGACACTTGGTTTACTCGGCTGTTTTGCGAGACCCTTCTCCTGGCGACAGATTTTCTACTGGCTTTGTTTTCACCCTCTCACCTACCGTTAATCTTTCCCTTTGCCCCGTGCATATTTTTTGTTTCCTCGTTTCTCTCTTAAAATGCCACTATATCATTTTCACCCTCCTTTTGAATCCCTGCTCCCGCGATACTGATTTTCCGTCTCCTTCTTCCACTTTTTCCCCTCTTTCTTTGCCTCCTTTTCTCTGTCTCTTTTTCACCCTGTCTCTTTTGTTCCCCTGCTTCCCGACTCTCTCAGCCTTCTCATGTGTGCACATTTTCTGACAGTGACTGCAAGGAGGCTGCATATTCTTTCTAGTAGCCTGGGTTGTTTGTGCATCAGTAATGTTTGTCCTTTATGGCTCCTCCCTGTGCGAGTCAGTGATGCACATTATATGGGACGCCTTGGGCTCTGCATTGTCAATTCGTATCCCGCCTGCCTGCATTGCTGTGCCTTGGAGATGTGTATTTTCATCAGCCGCCTGAGGGTGGGTAGTATAGAAATGTGTTATTTGTTTCTGGCAGCGTGACCTTTGATGTGTGCGATCATTGGACACCGGTTACATCGCAGACAGTATATCGGAGACCTATGATCTACGGCAGTGCGAACCTGCACCAGAGATGGGTGCGCTGCGCTGTAACAACAGATGGTGTGCAGTGTTTTATTTGTATTCTCTAGCATGGCATGTGTACAGATGACGCTTGTGCTCTCTACCAGCATCATGCAGGTTTTCTTCTGCCACAGTGGCCGTGTAATTCTCTGTCCATAGGGTCCCAACTCCTTGTGAGATCTGGTGGTGGTCGGGAGATGACGTCACTCTTGACTTGAGCACAGCCAGAATATTGTTGTGTACTTCAAGCATCAGCACATCGATTCTTTTTTTACCATGCCGTCCCTGGTGCAGATTGCAGCTCACCCTCACACACCCTCACCCTCACTCCCCCTCACCCTCACACACCTTCACCCTCAAACGCCCTCACCCACCGCCTCACCCTCACACCCCCTCACCCTCACACCCCCTCACCCTCACAGCCCCTCACCCTTACACACCCTCACCCTCACACCCCCTCACCCTCACACCCCCTCACCCTCACACCCCCTCACCCTGACACACCTTCACACCCCCTTACTCACCCTCACACCCTTACCCCCTCTCACCCTCACAACCCTCTCACACCCTCGCCCACCCTCACACACCCTCACCCTCACCCCCCTCAGCCACCCTCACACCCCCTCTCACCCTCACACACCCTCACCCTGTGAAAGATGAAAAATTAATTAGCCCTTTGAGGAAGGAATGCATTAAAATGAACCGTAGTTTTACATTAATTTCTGTGTTCCACCTGCTTGCAAATAATATGGGCCCACTAATGTAATATGGGCCCACTAATCATAATGCAAGGCAGCTCCATAATGCACACAGGGTTAAACTAAATTGTCTGAAATTCAGCTAAAACCAAATGGATTGCAAATGAATGAGTACGTGTCCCTTCTGTTGTAACTCCACGTTGTGTAATTATTCATTAACCTTCAGATTATTTGCAGAAGCCAGTTCAGCGAGTTACTTCTTAGAAATGGCTCGCTGACCTGGGAACATGTCAACCTGCTCTGCTCCTGCTTGGGTAAAATGTTTGCTCAGAATAAATACCATGTGTGAAAATTGAACGGATAAAGCAGAAAACACGAGGATCTGCTGACCAGATCAAATAGTGCATGTTTGACAAAAACAAGATAACAGATTTAGACTCTAGGTCAGGAGGCAGTAGCGTAAGAGATTGGCTAAATATTAGCATGGTCATGTGCGTCATGCATAAAGCAAATGTACACGTGGAATATTTGTGAAATGCTCACACCATGGTGTTGAAGGTAATAATTAACATGTGCTGGTTCTGAAAACTGTATAAAAGGACTGGTTTCCCTTCTGTAAAATAGATCTCTTTGCAGCTACTAGCAAATTGTCTCAACTGCAGTTTATTGGCAATAAAGAGCCACTCTTGAAGCCTTTGTGCGTGTCCATCTTACTTGCCTCTAAAAACTGTGCTTTAACAGATGGTGCCGTGGACTCGCTGGGGACTGTTGGTCTCTGCAGGGGTTAAAGTACTACGGTCCCAGGACTCTTCGGGGGCCTTCCAGTCTCGGTGTATGTTGCGGAGCTGCTGAGTGGACTTTGTTTCCTACAAGGCCCAGACGAGAAGGCTCCCATTGATAAGCCTGTGACATCAGACACCAGCAGCTCCCTTCGATCCTTCAGGTGATTTTTTGCCACAACAAGAAGGACGCATACAACGGTGTTACTGGTCAGATCAGGTAGGCAGTGCGTAGTGCACTGAACTCAATGTTATACATTTAGTGTTGTTTTTTCTGGTACATATGAAGGTACACACTGGGATTCATTAGGGATCCCTAGGGGAGGTCTGAGGGCACCTTTAGGATAGGTGCCTGAGGAGGGCTGTCCAGTCTGTGAAAGATCGTGAGGATCCCAAGGACAGAAGAGGAGGCGAGGGTGGTTGCCTCAGGAGGGACCGTGGGTGGTTGCCTCCAAACAGAGCATGCCTAAAAATTCAGCTCTGAAAGACGTCTAAAAATATATGCATATGGTTAAAATAGGTTATACAACTGTGTTTTTCTAATATATATTAAAAAAAAATGCTCAGTAAACTATTTCTAAGTACCGCCAAAGGGCGTAGGGACGCCTTAGATGTCACTCAACCTACACCTCCTCGCGGTACCCCAGCATGGTACGTGGCACGAAAAAAAGGGTACCCTACAGCTGTTCATCTAGATCAATGGACTCATTATACCAGGAAAAATACTGATTTGCAATGGCCAGATTATGGCACGTTTGATAAAGCTAAAATGCTTTATTTAGAAGATTGTTTAAGGGAACGTGAAAAGAAAGGGAAGAAAGTACGTTTATTACAATGGGATGCATTTCATGCATGGCAATCATATGCCGCCAATAGATGGTATGGGGAGCCTAGGACACTGAAAGGAAAAGCTATGGCACATGATAGAGAAAAGGCACGAGAAAGATGTCTAACAAGTTGTAGGGAAAAAGAAATGGAAATAGACAAATGTTTCACAGTTCACAAACCAATACCAGATGTTTACCCCACTCTACCTAATACTCCCTTAGAACAGGAAGATACAGAAGATCCTGTAATAGAGGCATTATTAACAACTCCAACACCATACAGTCCACAAAGAATGCAAGCTCAGTCAGCAGTACACACACCACAAACTGATAAGACAACACATCTTCAACAACAAGATACATCTAGTTCTCACACAGGTAAAAGGGACTTGCGCATAAAAATATCAGAAAAAGAGAAAAAAGAGGTACAAGAGTGGGTAAAAGATGTAATGAAAAATTGTACTTCTCTATGGCATACAGGAAAATGTCGCTTCCCAACTGATTTCACACCTACACTTCAACGCAGCTCACTGGAAAAACTTGATAAAAAGGCGTTTTTCTGGTTTAAAGAGTGGGAGAAATATTGGCCTGCTCAAGAGGGATACCCCCAACCAGACAGATTGACCCGTGCTCATGTCAATATAATATTAGCAGTACTAGATGATGTAAGGGCATCAAACACAGAAATATTAGATGCCGTCCAGATATTAGCGGAATGGCTAGATACGCTACTATTACTAGAACACAAATGTGCAAAAATGAAAAAAAGTAAAGAGGAGGAAGGGAATACACTAACAAATTCTTGTGTTCTTTCTCCTGATCACACCATGCCTTTGAGAGAAGTACCAGGAAGTCAGCCAGGACACACTACTATTAAAGTGCACACACCATGGTCTAACGTTGAGTTACACAGGTTTGCCCTTCAGTTTCCTGATATTAGACAAGACAGAGAAGAATGGTATAGACAGACAGAAATAATACTAAGAGTTGGCACTCTCACCCTGGATGACATAGAACAAATGTTTTCTATAATATTGCCACCAGACATTTGGGGAAAAATAAGAAGAGAGGATGATGACTTTTTAAAAATTAATTGGGAAAATATTACTGAAGAAAAAAGGGAACAAGGAGAAGACATTTCAAGAGATATTAAAGAATTACCAGCCAAAATAATGGCTAAAGTAAATATACTGGTACCAAGAAAACAGATTGACTGGTCAAAATTAAATGGTTGTATACAGGATACTGAAGAAAAAGTGTCTGCATTTTTCGCTAGAATACAGAAGGTGTTCACAGCCTCAAGTGGACTAGACAGTGAAAAAGAGGCAACACAAAGTGCACTTGTCTCCTGCTTTGTAAATAATTTAAGGCCTGCCATTAAGAAAGGGATTCTAGAGTACAACCCTACTTGGTCATGCAAACCACTGACAGACATTTTGCAATTAGCACAGTATTACGCGATGCTAGGGAAAAAGGATTTGGAACTTAAAAATAACAAATAAAGGAGTTAAAAACAAAAGTTTTGATTCAGCAGGCAAACCAGTATAGCGGCAGAGGACAAAGAGGCAGGGGGAGAGGAAGAGGCCGTGGGGGCCCACAAAGATCATTTTCGGCTCCCCCAGCACAGCATAACACCACAAATGAGCAAACACACACACAGGGATGCTTTAATTGTGGGGAACAAGATCATTGGAGAGCTCAATGCCTACACCCCGTCAAACAGTCACAAAGAGGGGGTGGGATGGGGAGATCAAGAGGCCGGGGAAGGAGTATGGGGAGAGCTGGACATCAACAACAAGGACGTTACTCACAACATGACCCAACACAGTATCCCCCCAACACAAATTTCTTTGATAATGCAGAAATACCAAAAATGCAGGTACATCACCCCTATGATGGGATCTATCAAGAAGGACCCCAAGGGGAATGGGACTATTATGACCAGTAGGGAGGCCCGAGAGAGTTAATACAGCGGATGGTAGTCCCTGTAGATCCCACTGGACCATATGTAAGGATCCTCCATGAGGGCGTTTGGGCACCGCCCCACTGCTTTCTCGCCGTGCGAGAAGGCAGAAACAAATAGTAGAGAACTACCATTTGTTTCTGCCTTCCCGCACGGCGAGAAAGCAGAAGTTTCAGCTTGAGAGAGTGGGAGGGGTTACTCGAGGGCAGGGGGGAGTGGCTTTCCCCACTGTTGTTAATACTGTCTGTTTGGGCACCCTGAGAGGCTGTCCAAACAGACAGTATTAACTGTATTATTAACAGGGTGCAAGCCGCTCCCCCTGCCCTCGAGTAACCCCTCCCACTCTCCCTGTTCTCTGTATGCTGCAGCATACAGAGAAATGACGTGGTGTTGGGGCAGCCGGCCGAACCAATCACAGCGCTGTGCTGTGGTGGGGGGGAGGGAGGCTGCCTGGCTTCCTGCGTGACGACGAATTCAACAACAGGACGGCGGGACTCGTTGGAGCTAACTTGAAGGCGGGAAGCGGAAGGTAAGGTAAGTTAAGTTTATTGACTTTGCAGGTGACTGACATCTTTTATTCTTACGTTACCCGGCGTGTACAGTTGAGTTGGAGCAGTTGCACGTCTGTACTATGAAGGGGGGTGGTGGCAGGTGTACTTTTAGGCTTGTGCGCCGATATGTACAATTAGGTGGTGCGGCCGGCCCTTGCTGCAGACTGGCAGCAGTTGCACTTTTTGGGCCTGTAATTCACACGGGAGTCGGGCTGTGAGAGGTGTCTCATGTACTGCGTGAGGCTGAGGCCCAGGGGCGGCTCTTGTCATTCAGGGCAGCACAGGGCCCCGAAGACCAGCTCTGCTGAGAGAGTCGAGCACTGAATACTGGCAAACCCACCCACCACTGGAGGAGTTCTTCTGCGTCGCACCTCAGGGCTGAGAGCGGAGAGATGGTAAGCTTTCAAACGGCACGAATGATCCAAAGCCAGTAAAACAAAGTGTCACTCCTGCCTTCCTTTCCAAAGGGGCTACTTCCAAGCCAGGAAGTTCATTGCTCTGTTTTATAATGCGTGCAGGTCTTAGGCCCTGGAGTGCTGGGCAAAGGAAATAATAATAGAACTTGCCCCGTTTATCTGCTGCCACAGCAGTGCCAGATATCCACGGAAGCGGAGACAGCGGAATGAGTTAGGGTCGTATTTGCAATATAATCTAGAGCGTGTTTTTGCCAGTCTTGGAAATCTGTCATTTTTTGACTGAACTCATGGAGCCCTGGTTAACTGGGCTCCAACATTTAGATTTAGGGGAAAGACGGGCAGGAAAGCGCCTTATAAATTTGCGAGCTGAATTTATTCTAGTACATGAACTTCTACATTTACAGAAAGAACAGATGATGCCTGTGAGTCTAAAAGGTTAGAAGATGGGTATTAGGCTAACACTAGAACTGTCACGAAGTACGGGAGTACTTTAATGTAGTGCTCTATCTGCAGTGATTGCACTCTCCTAAACTCCATCCCTCCGTGCGTCTAGGCAGATTCTGCTGTTCTGAGGGCAGGAGGAGGCTGTGTTTATCTTTACATTCATATGCTACGACACAAATAATTTCTGACAATGTGATTGTTTGTGTGCTGGCAAACAGTAGCGTAGTCCATTAAATTCCGTTTCAGGCCTCTGCCTGCACGAGTTTATTCCAGCAGGAGCTGAGCTCTGCAGTCTGCACTCAACTCCAGAGAGGAGGAAGTTTCATCAGCTGCTCACCTTTGCACAGAAAGAAAGATGTGAGCCTTAAGGCAGTTCAGGTAGACTGGCTTCCCTCCCCTCAACTGGGTAGTAAAGGACAGCCATAACAGGTAAATAATGCCCCCCCACCCTTTTCGACCCTGGGCCCTTATCCTATTGTATGTGCTACACTATTGCTTGCCAATGCACTGCTCCCACCCTAATCCCATGGGTGGGTTACACGGTTTGGTGCTGTAGTGAATTCCATGTTACATTCCTTCTTATTTTATGGTTTATTATTAATTCATGTCATTCTATTCTCTTTTCAAGTATTTCCATTTTATTTTATGAGTTCTCATACTATAGCAATATTGTTACATTCCTGGACACCATGTTTGTTCATTTAAGTTTGCTCACTTCGCTTGCTACATAAGTCATGCCCAAATTTTACGCCCTACCACTTTCAATTGTCACCAGCCGCCACTGGTAAGGGGAAAGATTGAAGGTAGACCTGTGGAATTATTAATAGATACAGGGGCCACCAATTCCTCCTTGACAAAGAAAAAGTTTCCAGATGTTCCTCTCTCGGTACAAATAAATAAGTCAGTGGGATTCACCAACATACCTGTAACAAGTCCAATTTCGGCACCCTTGAAATACAGTATAGGCCCAATACAGGACACCCATTCATTTCTGATACCAGAAAAATGTGCATTTAATTTGTTGGGATTGGACTTGCTAAAAAAAATGAATGCAACAATTAAGTGTAGGGCAGATGGAGTCTTCTTGGAAGTAGATGGGCCGATGACAGAGGAAATAGACAACTGTTTACTGTCAATAGGAATAAAAAATATACCAGCACACATAATGGATCAGATCGATTCAAGAATTTGGGCAAAACATAAAAATGACACAGGGAGAATGAACATAACACCTGTAACAATTACAGTCAAGCATAATGTGAAATTACCAAGGATACCACAGTACAGAATAGCTCCAGAAGGCCTAAAGGGGTTGCAGGATATAGTAACTGACTTGCTGAAAGAAGGGATTGTGAAAGAAATAACAGGCAGTCCTTGCAACAGGCCTATTCTACCGGTCCTGAAAAAGGGGGATGGAAACACTGATGAATAGAGTTACAGATTCATAGTTGATCTCAGAGAAATAAACAAGATTGTGGTGCCACAGTTCCCGGTTGTCCCAAATGTAGTATCAATATTGTCAACATTGTCACCAGAAATGGCATATTTTTCAGTGGTCGATTTGAAGAATGCCTTCTTCTTAATTCCAGTAGATGAGGGTAGCATGTACCTCTTTTCATTCTCTGTGGGCGGGAGAACTTTCTGTTTCCGTAGAATTCCACAGGTGTTCACAGAGAGCCCGAGTATTTACAATCAGGCCTTGAAAAGAGAACTAGATACATTCAATTTATCACCCGATTCTGTGCTAATACAGTACATAGATGACCTGCTGATTGGCAGCACCTCTGAGACACAATGTACAACTGACACCATTAATTTGTTGAATTTCCTAGCTGAACGTGGTCACAAAGTTTCCCCAGAGAAAATACAATTTGTTCAACAGGAAGTGTCCTATTTAGGACACATCCTGTCGAAAGGGCAGAGAAGATTGGATGACAAGCGCATTAAATTGATTCTACAGACACCAGTGCCACGCACCCAAAAACAGGTGCAAGGCTTTCTAGGCATGGCCAGTTATTGTCGACATTGGATTGCTCTTTTTTTTTTTTTTTTCTTTTCTTTTCTTTTTTTTATTTTTTATAACCAATCATCGAGATTGCCATGCCACCAAGGCTGCCCAAACATTCGTCTCACTTCTGGGATCGCATGCCACATCTGATTTGCAAGTTAACATATTATGTTAACTTGCAAGACATTGGATTGCTAACTTTTCCTTGCTTTCAAAACCTTTATTGGCCCTGACCCACAAGGACACGCCCGAACCCCTTCAGTGGTTCCCAGAACATGAACAAAGCTTCCTTGCCATTAGGCAAGCTCTCTGCTCTGCTCCTGCTTTAGGCCTACCAGACTATTCTAAGTCTTTCCAACTCTAGGTTCATGAGTCTGACGGGTGTGCTCTTGGTGTTCTCTGCCAGCAGTTCGGTGACCACAAAAGACCATGCGCATATTTCTCTGCCACCTTGGATACTGTAGCCAAGACTTTACCTTCCTGTATACGATCAGTTGCAGCAACTGCTCTATCACTCCAACGTGCAGAAAGCATAATAATGGGACATGAAGTTGATGTGTATGTTCCACATGCTGTGGAGCTGATACTGAATAAGACACGTACTCAACACCTTACAAATGCCAGGCTCACGCAGTATGAGATCTGTTTGTTTGCAGCACATGTAACACTGCACAAGTGTAATGTTCTAAATCCTGCCACTCTGTTACCTGTTCCCACTGATGATATAGTGGACTCAGACCATGATCGTATTTTGTTAACTGAGGAACAAACAAAGGGTAGAATAGATATGACTGATACACCCTATGCAGATGCTGAAGGAGAATTGTGGGTGGATGGGTCCTGCCTTAGAACAGAGGATGGCAATACATCAGCAGCCTATGCAGTTGTAACAAATGAAACTGTAGTTGAGTCCTGTAAGATACCCGAGTTGTCCGCACAAGCAGCAGAGCTTGTGGCACTCACACAAGCTTGTGAGTTATCTATAGGAAGATGTGTTAACATATTCACAGACAGTCAATATGCCTTTAATGTGGCACATTCCTTTGGGAGACTCTGGAAGGAAAGAGGTTTTATTACCTCACAAGGCACAAAGATACAGCACGGAGTGCTTATCACCAAATTACTTAACTCCTTAGCACTTCCAAAGAAATTGGCCATAGTTAAATGCAGTGCTCACAAAAAGGTGACAGACAAAGTCGGCCAGGGAAATGCATTTGCTGATACGACAGCAAAACAGACAGCACAAAGTCATTCAGCATTAGTATTAACAGCCCAAGAATTACCTCAAGAAGTGAAGTCACTAGATCTAACAACTGAAGGTGTAAGACTAATGCAACAAGGAGCAACAGCAGAAGAACAAATGAGTTGGTCAAAGAATGGGTCTTTTGTTCAAGGATGCTGGATGAATGAGACCAAGGAAAAATACATGTTACCAGATAGAATGGTCTACTCCCTGTGCCTGGCCATGCATGGCCCGGCCCACATATGCAGGGATGGCATAGTAAATTGTATGGACAAATTCTGGGTGAACAAGAACATAAGGAAAATAGCACAAGAGATATGTCAAACATGTATGGTATGTGCACAGTATAATGTGGGTAAGACTGCTCCAGTTTTGAAAAACCAACAATGCCATTTGAAGCCCTGCAAATTGACTATGTGGAGATGCCACCTACAAATAAGTATAGGTATATCCTGGTGGTAGTGTGTATGTACTCAAAATGGATAGAGGCATATCCAGTGAAACATAATGATGCCATCTCCACAGCCAAGTGCCTGATAAAGGAGCTGATCCCACGTTTTGGGGTCCCAAAAGTAATATTTTCAGACAATGGCAGCCACTTCTGTAATGAAATTATAAAATTGACATGCAAGGCTCTGGGAATACAGCAAAAATTGCACTGTGCATATCATCCAGAGGCCGCTGGTGCATTAGAGAGGAAAAATGGCGTATTAAAGAACAAAATATCAAAAGTATGCGCTGACACAAAATTGACCTGGATGGATGCGTTACCAATTGCCCTAATGAGCATGAGGAGCACACCAGATTCCAAGACAAAACTCAGTGCACATGAAATAGTCACTGGGTTGCCAATGGTAGCTTGGGGAGTTCCAGACAAAAATGCTCTGCCTATGATGACGAATGAATTGTTGAATGATTACTGCATGTCACTTACACGTACTCTTGCTTCTATCAACCAGCAAGTGAAGGGGACCCTTCCAGAGCCACTGCAGGTCGAGGGGCACAAGTTCAAGCCCGGAGATTGGATACTCATCAAATCATTCCAGAGGTCCAACTGTCTCCAAGCTCGCTGGAAGGGTCCACAGCAAGTCCTGCTCGCCACAAAGACTGCAGTAAAGTGAACCAACTACAAATCCTGGATCCACGCCAGTCATATCAAGAGGGCACCCCCTGAGATGGCATCCAGTCAAGACACAGGTCAGCAACACACGCCAGCACCAGAACCGATCAAAGAGGAAAAAAGGTACAATTTGTGGTCAACAAAGAAGAAGGAGATGAAATGTCAGTAATACTTGTAATTGATCCTCTACAAGAGATAGATGAAGTGTTACTGCTAGACCTTATCCTAACAGATATTTTGACAACAGTTTTTGACTTTGATAATAGTGGTGAAGAAAATAACGAAAGAGCACTCATTTACCTTCAGGAGATATTCGATGAATTGGAATATCAATTAATGCGAGATTCAAACAGTATAGCATTACAAGAAGCCTTAGGTAGAATACTTTCAGACTGAGAAAAATTTGACTAAAAAATATATTGCACACTACCACCAAGGGTAATAGCTCCTTTGCATAACAGAGAAAAAGTACAACAATTCATCAGGGAATGATTAGTCTAGAAAGAAAGTCGAAAAGAAAAAATTGTGCCAGTCCAGCAATGAGAAGATGAACTGATCCAGGAGGTATTTGCGAGTCCTCCTGCCACTACAAAGTGCCCGTGCCACTGCAGTAAATAGTAGATGAACTGATCCAGGAGGTATTTGCGAGTCCTCCTGTCACTGCGAGCACCCGTGCTGCTGCAGCAACCAGCAAAGAACTTTTTCCAGGTCGTCAAGACAGCTAGCTTTAGAAAGCTACCTTTGGGGTGAGATACAGTGGACACTCCTGTGAAATTAAGTGCGGCTGCACTACCAATTGATATACATGACCAAAGGGTTGTGCATTACAAGAATTGCATGCATATCTTTGGGAGGCGGGAAGTACCAAGACATTCTCAAAGGCCATCTGAAATATTAACGAATAACTGGTCACAATATATTGTGTACTACAGCCTCACCTTATATGTGTTCATGCTTTTAGTATGTTTAGCTTATATTATAGTAAAGATTCACAGTGGTAATTCACAGCATAGTTTCATTAATAACACCACATCTAATTAAAGAACGTATAGGAATAGATAGTGATGGATAGGAAATATACAGCTCTAAAAATGGAGAAAAAATGGTACAAGTCTAAAATGTGCACACCTGGAGTAATATTCTGTCGGCTATTGTTAGCATTGATTACTGTGTACCTATTGGATGTGTTCTATCCCATAGAACAACTGGTCCCAACACCAACACCACCTGCTACCATACCTGCATACACTTTGTCACCTGAAGAAATAGCCCACAGAGAAGACATGCACCATAATTCCTTTGTGACTTTGTTGCATCACACCAATAAGATATTAACAAGGGGAAATTGTTGGATATGTTTGCAATTCCCAGCTTCTGTAGATCAAAGTTTGCCCCTGGTTCAAGTTCCATTGCCTTTGGCAGCATCCTGTTATGCTATTTACATAACGATAGTAAAAATAGAGATAATAGCTGTTTTACAGAATTTAAAGAAAAGCACTTCTGGTGCAGGGGCAACTACAGCTCCGCCTGCAGGAATATTATATAACAAATATATGGCAGATATTCTGACACTGGGAAATTGCACGGAGGTAGTAGAACAGAATGCAACATTTCCCCTGTCTGACATCTTTACCCCGCTCTTTCCAACTCAGAATACAAGCACTGGGATAGCAGGCCCATCAAAAGAGGCAAACAAGAATATACAATTTTTGAAGTTAAAATTAAGGAAACACAACGCAATAGGGAGTATTTGTATTAGAAGTAACGGGACTTATCAGGTGGGCAATAGTTCAAATTGTAACATGACATTCGAAATGACAGCCGGAAATAATAGCATTCCGCTTTACGTAGGTGACTCAATTTATTTTATTTGTGGAGAAAGGGCTTATACATGGCTTCCAACAAATTGGAGTGGATGTTGTCACCTGGGTTTTGTACTACCTGCTATAGCGATAAAGGACACAAAAGAAGTACGAAGGGACATGCAAAGACACGCGCCACGGCGAGGCAGGAGAAGTGTGGATCAAAGAGATACAGCAGCAGAAATAGGTGGTGATATATTTAAAGGAGTAATACCATGGATTGGCCCAGCTATAAATTCCAGGGATATACGCAGATTGTCCAGGCTACTAGAAGCAACGATAAATGAAACAACAAGTATACTTGAAAATATTACAGTAGAGCTTCAAGCTGTGAGATTAGTTTCCTTACAAAATAGAATGATTCTTGACATGATGTTAGCGGAAAGGGGAGGAGTCTGTGCAATTATAGGGGCGTCCTGATGCACCTATGTCCCTGATTCCTCTGTTACAGTAAGGGAAGCAATAAAAAGACTGCATCATATAGGTATAGAAGCACATAGGGATTCCGGCACATGGGATATAGGAGGTTCACTTTGGAGTTGGTAGAGTGCATGGGGTTGGAAGATAGGAATGGTGTTCATAACAATATTCCTATTAATAATAGGCTGTTGTCTGTGTATTAATTGCCTGCCTATGTGCTGCCAACTATTGGGACAACTGACCAAATGTCCAGTACCAATATCAAAGGAAAATGATAAAATACTGATGCAAACAGTAACTACTGAATTGATGCATATAGACAACTATGCACAATATAAATATTGAATATTGATATGCTTCAAGATGAAATTATTTTAAACTAAGGTTCAAAGGGTCGTTTGTGAAAGATGAAAAATTAATTAGCCCTTTGAGGAAGGAATGCATTAAAATGAACCGTAGTTTTACATTAATTTCTGTGTTCCACCTGCTTGCAAATAATATGGGCCCACTAATGTAATATGGGCCCACTAATCATAATGCAAGGCAGCTCCATAATGCACACAGGGTTAAACTAAATTGTCTGAAATTCAGCTAAAACCAAATGGATTGCAAATGAAAGAGTATGTGTCCCTTCTGTTGTAACTCCACGTTGTGTAATTATTCATTAACCTTCAGATTATTTGCAGAAGCCAGTTCAGCGAGTTACTTCTTAGAAATGGCTCGCTGACCTGGGAACATGTCAATCTGCTCTGCTCTTGCTTGGATAAAATGTTTGCTCAGAATAAATACCATGTGTGGAAATTGAACGGATAAAGCAGAAAACACGAGGATCTGCTGACCAGATCAAATAGGGCATGTTTGACAAAAACAAGATAACAGATTTAGACTCTAGGTCAGGAGGCAGTAGCGTAAGAGATTGGCTAAATATTAGCATGGTCATGTGCGTCATGCATAAAGCAAATGTACACGTGGAATATTTGTGAAATGCTCACACCATGGTGTTGAAGGTAATAATTAACATGTTCTGGTTCTGAAAACTGTATAAAAGGACTGGTTTCCCTTCTGTAAAATAGATCTCTTTGCAGCTACTAGCAAATTGTCTCAACTGCAGTTCATTGGCAATAAAGAGCCACTCTTGAAGCCTTTGTGTGTGTCCATCTTACTTGCCTCTAAAAACCGTGCTTTAACAACCCTCACCCACCCTCACCCTCACACCCCTCACCCTCACACCCCCTCACTCACCCTCACACTCCTCTCACCCTCACACCTCTCTCACCCTCACACCCCCTCATCGTCACACACCCTCACACACCCTCACTCACCCTCACACACCCTCACCAGCATAGCATAACAAAGCAAAGCATAGCAAGACACGACAAAACATAGCATAACAAAACACAACAAAACATAGCATAACAAAACAAAGCATAGGATAGCAAAACTAAACATAGCATAGCATAACAAAACAAAGCATAGGATAGCAAAAAAAACATAGGATAGCAAAACATAGCATAGCATAACAAAACAAAACATAGTATAGCATAACAAAACAAAACATAGCATAGCAAAACACAACAATGCATAACATAACAAAATACAACATAACATAGCAGAACAAAACATAGCATAGCATAACAAAACATAGCATGACAAAACATAGCAAAGCACAACAAAGATAGCATAACAAAACACACCAAAACATAGCATACATAATAAAGCATAGCAAAACATAGCATAGCAGAACAAAACATAGCGTAGCATAAGAAAGCAAAGCATAGCAAGACACAACAAAACAGAATAGCATAACAAAACACAACATAGCATAACAATACAAAGCATAGGATAGCAAAACTAAACATAGCATAGCATAACAAAACAAAGCATTGGATAGCAAAACAAAACATAGCATAGCATAATAAAACATAGCATAGCATAACAAACCATAGCATAGCATAACAAAACATAGCATAACATAAAACATAGCATAACAAAACACAACACATAGCATAACAAAACACAACAAAACATAGCATAGCAAAACAAAACTTATAATAGGATAGCAAAACATAGTATACCAACACAACAAAATATAGCATAGCATAACACATAGCATAGCAAAACAAAACATAGCATAATAAAACACAACAAAACATACCATAACAAAACATAGCATAACAAAGCATAGCATAGCAAAACATAGCATAGCATAGCAAAACATAGCATAGCATAACAAAACATAGCATAGCATAACAAAACACAGCATAGCATAACAAATCAAAACATAGGATTGCAAAACATAGCATAGCATAGCATAACAAAACATAGGATAGCAAAACAAAACATAGCATAGCACACAGCATCCCTCAGCACCACCACAGCATCACTCAGGGGCACCACAACATCACTATGCGCTACCACAGCATTACTGAACGCCACAGCATCACTCGTTCACCACCACAACATCACTCAGCGCCACCACAGCATCAATCTGTGCAACCATTCAACAACAACTTGTTCAAATATTTTCTCTCAATGTTTCAAGCTTTATTACAAATGTAACAAAAAGATGTTAATATTTCACTTCTGTTCTTGGATTTTTGTCAAAATAAAATACACTGAACATAATCTTCACAAAAGTTATTTACAAACGTTTAAGCTATTGCCATTATAAATTACAATAACTTTTATTTAAGTATTAATTATTACAAAAAATTCAAGCCATTGTTATTTGTAATATCAATACATGCAAGTCACGTAAATACAACACATATTGCATTACAAATGCTATAGGTGTCACATTTGCAAAAGTAGTTCTAACTATTGGCATTGTAAATGACAAAGCTATTAATTTCGCTATTTTTAAAAACAAAACATGAATAAAAAATGTGTCATTTACAATACCAATAGCTCAAACTTTCCTATTGCGAGACCTATTGCATTGCAATTGCTTGTTTTTCCTATTTGCACTTACCCTGTCTTTATTTTGTTGCCTGGGCTGCCAGTGGCGTAGCCAGTGTGTCCTGAACCGTGATCCAATGAAGGAAACGTTCCCCCTGGATGCTGTTTGACCTGTGAGGTACAGCAATCGCCAGGGTTCAGGGGAGCCCTCTGGCCTCTAGGCCCCGGTGCAACTGCACCAGTTGCACCAATGGCAGCCACGTCCGTGTGTAATGCCTACATTCCGCTGTTTTAGCCTCACTCGGCTACTCTTGCAGGTTGTACCTTCGATTTAGCCGGTGCTTTAAATGGGCCAGCAATCACAGGTGGTGAGTAGCTGCACTTAAAAATAGGCCTCACGAGTACTCCCGACCGAATAGCATGTCTTTTAGCCAGGTGACTGCCAGAAATGTCCTGTTGGGTTTTGCCTTCTGTCAGGTTGTTCATCTGGTGCTCCATTAGTAGGGCGTTTCCTAGTTCGCATACCTCTGCAGCTGAGCCGGATGTGGATTTGGTGCTGTTTTCGGTGGAAGGTTGACTCTCTGTTGATGTTGTGTGGGGTGGTGTGGTGAGAAAAATAACAATGGATTAAACCCAGATCTGTAACTGGGGGTGAATGTTTTGCCATTGTGCAACATTCCGTCCATCAATTGTTGTTTTTGCATTTGTCACCCCGAGTGGGACGGGTATGCTCAGACATGAGTCCCGTGCTCTCCATGCCACTGGAATCAAGCTATCCTGGCTGATGACGGCTGATAGCCAGAAACCGGTCCTAGGATGCTTGATTCTGATCCAGGGAAGACATGGCTTGGCAGTTCGCGCTGGACTGTTCCCATGAGGCACATGGTCAAGACTGATTTGCATATGGCCATGTCTGAACTGGGGTGGTGTGGTGAGCAAAATAACGATGGATTAAACCCAGATCTGTGACTGGGGGTGAATGTTTTGCCATTGTGCAATATTCTGTCCACCAATTGTTGTTTTTGTCTCTGTTGATGTGGCACTCTACTACACACTCTCTACTACACTCTACTATTCTCTACTACTCACTCTACTACACACTCTCTACTACTCTTTACTACACACTCTACTACACACTCTACTACACACTCTCTACTACACACTCTACTACACTCTGCTACTCTACTACTCACTCCCTATTACTCAGTCCACTACTCTCTACTACACTCTCTACTACACTCTACTACTCACTCTACTACTACATACTCTCTACTATACACTCTCTACTACACTCACTCTACTACTCACTCTACTACTCTATACTACACTCTACTACACACTCTACACTCTACTACAAACTCAACTACACTCTACTACACACACTACTCTACTATTCTCTACTACTCACTCTCTGCTACTACAAACTCAACTATACACTCTACTACACACACTGCTCTACTATTCTCTACTACTCACTCACTACTACACACTCACAACTCTCCTCTCCTACACCCTCTCTACACACTCTCTACCACTCTCTATTACACACTACTACACACCCACTACTCTCCACTACTCACTTTCTACTACACACTCTCTACTACACACTCTCTACTACACACTCACTACTCTCTATTACAATTAACTACACATAAATAAAAAAGGCATTGTCATTTACAATGCCATTAGCTCAAACTCTCGTAAATGCGAGACCTGTTGCATTGCAAATGCTTGTTATATATAGCAAACTGTACAACCGGAGTGGCTTGTCTTATCCTGCCAGGATTGCAGGGATCCTCTGTGTGTGTGTGTGTGTATGTATATATATATTCTCCAAAGTGCCCCGGAACTCAGAAACGCCACTCCACAAGGATAGATTACAAATCTTTAATTGCTCACAACCACGCTGGCCGCCCCAACTGGTGTAAATCCCTGACGCGTTTCGTTGCGCCTGCAACTTAATCATAGGGAGGGGCAAACAGCAAAACCCGGTCAGTACTTCCAAACCTTTTTGTCCATATTGCATTAGCTTTCCAGTAAGTTGAATGCTGGAATTTGGAGTCAATTCTTCCCTTCCAGTAGGGTCCGATAGCATTTGCCACACTAATTTTTTCCCCTTATCATTTTCAATATTTCTTGCCCTCCAGAGGGCTTCGGGGCTGCTTGCATGGTTGAATTCAGGCCATCCATCGTGCTGGCAGGCTGTCATGGTGCACAGTCTCACAGAGCTGATTTTAATTTTCAGACGGTGCGTTTCCCGCGGCTCGGAGCCTGCCGCGCATTTCCATTCTCTAAAGTGCCCCGGAACTCAGAAACGCCACTCCACGAGGATAGATTACAAATCTTTAATTGCTCACAACCACGCTGGCCGCCCCAACTGGTGTAAATCCCTGACGCGTTTCGTTGCGCCTGCAACCTAATCATAGGGAGGGGCCAACAGCAAAACCCGGTCAGTACTTCCAAACCTTTTTGTCCATATTGCATTAGCTTTCCAGTAAGCTGAATGCTGGGATTTGGAGTCAATTCTTCCCTTCCAGTAGGGTCCGATAGCATTTGCCACACTAGTTTTTTCCCCTTATCATTTTCAATATTTCTTGCCCTCCAGTTGCTTCGAGGCTGCTTGCATGGTTGAATTCAGGCCATCCTTCGTGCTGGCAGGCTGTCATGGTGTACAGTCTCACAGAGCTGATTTTAATTTTCAGACGGTGCGTTTCCCGCGGCTCGGAGCCTGCCGCGCATTTCCATTCTCCAAAGTGCCCCGGAACTCAGAAACGCCACTCCACAAGGATAGATTACAAATCTTTAATTGCTCACAACCACGCTGGCCGCCCCAACTAGTGTACATCCCTGACGCGTTTCGTTGCGCCTGCAACTTAATCATAGGGAGGGGTCAACAGCAAAACCCGGTGGGCTTCGGGGCTTTGGAAGAACTGACCAAGAACAGAAGTGAAATATTAACATCTTTTTGTGACATTTGTAATAAAGCTTGAAACATTGAGAGAACATATTTGAACCAGTTGTTGTTGAATGGTTGCACAGATTGATACTGTGGTGGCGCTGGGTGATGTTGTGGTGGCGACGAGTGATGTTGTGGTGGTGACGAGTGATGCTGTGGCGTTCAGTGATGCTGTGGTAGCGCATAGTGATGTTGTGGTGCCCCTGAGTGATGCTGTGGTTGTGCTGAGTGATGCTGTGGTGATGCGATACATAGAGTGAGTGCGATACATAGAGTGAGAGCGATAGATAGATAGAGGGAGGGCGATAGATAGAGTGAGGGCGATAGATAGAGTGAGAGCGATAGATAGATAGACAGATAGATAGAGTGAGGGCGATAGATAGAAAGAGTGAGGTGGATAGATAGCTAGATAGAGTGAGGGCGATAGATAGATAGATAGATAGATAGATAGACCGAACATGCAAGTTATGCTAGTAATGTCTCCTTCGTTAGTGTCTTCAATTCAGCTGCAGTGAAATATAAATTTACCTTTGGCATTTATTTATGTCAAAAGTTCAGCTCTTACTCTAGATTACAGCCCTCCTCATGTTAGACAAACAGAGCCCTTTAACTCTCTATACTGCTTTGAAAGTCTGTAATCAGTCATAATTACAAGAGCGAAGGAAGTCAGGCCAGTCCGTCCAAGTGGGACGGTAGAAAAAGAGAAAAGTGTACGTCACACTAACCTCTTTCCCAATGGCTGGCCACCGTTTAGCATAAATGGTGACACCAGCCAATGGGAAAGAGGGGAGGAGCTTAAAGCCAGCTAGTGTAAGCCACTCTAAATCATTAAATCTCGCGAGCGAGACTGTGCATGTGCGCAGTCCATGCCAGCTCGACCTAAAAACTCTGAGAGATCATGGTGAGGCTAATCAGGAAGAAGGGAGGGTCGCATGTGAACTTGTTTTTTCTCCAGTACTGTATTTTCTATAGATTCACATACTTGAATCAGACTAGTAAGCAGTATAACAGCAATACGACATAAGAATGGTGATGGGTAGGTGAACTGTCCCACCATGACATAAAAGAGAAAATATGAAATCATTTATACACACATATATTTGTTTTAAAAACCAACGCAAAAGGCATTGTCATTTACAGTGCCAATGGTTCAAACTCTCGAAAATGCAAGACCTATTACATTGCAAATACTTGTTTTAAATATCGGGCCTCTTCTGGCCGTGTCGCTCCCTCATCCTGCGGGTCTTCAAATTCTTCACTCACAACCTTCGTTCACCGAGAGAACACTTCTGTAATGAGGTCACGTGTGAATGGCAATTTATTTATACAGCGCTTACTAATTCTGGTGATGCGTCATAATTCAGTTGATTTGGCTATGAACGTACATAGTTTATAGTGTCTATTGTGCCTTTTATTAAAACGCACAGACATCAACTCGGACTACATGCCCACCATATGAAAGAAAATAAAAAGTTCCGCAGTGTGAACCCTCTGGCCCTCCCTCAGACAGACCCTGTCTGTCACCCATTCCCAGCAAGCACTTAAAGACGCGCCCGCTGTGCAGGCTTCCCGCACAAGGGCCAGGCTTCCCGCACAAGGGCCAGGCCATGCAATGAATGAATATTACTGCTCCTAACACACATCTTCCCAGCGAGTCCACATCAATGTGCTGACCAGCCATTGGTTGTTCGCCCACGTTGCTGCCCTGCATATGTCAGGTAGAGATGCTCCAGCAAACATGGCTGAAGAAGTTGCCACCTTCCTTGTTGAGTGAGCCTGCATCTTTGAAGGCACTAGACGGCCAGCCATTTCATGACGGAAGACAATCGCTGAGTCAACCCAGTGAGCAATGCTGTCCCATGTTAAGGCTTGTCCTTTTCTAGGTGCAGAGAAGAATATTAGCAATTGAGAAGATTTATGGAAGACCTTTAATTTTTGCAAATAAAACTTCAAACAACATTTAATGTCAAGTGAATGCAAAGCTCTCTCCAGCCAAGGAAGAATTAGGAAGGAACGTAGGTAAGAATAAAGGCTCATTGAGGTGATAAATTGAAGGCACTTTAAGTATGAATGAAGGATTAGTACGCAGGATACCCCTGTCTTGAAGAAACTGAAGATATGTTTCTTTTATGGTCAATATTTGGATTTCACTGATACGCCTAGCTGACATAATGGCCAAGAGAAAAGCCACCTTCCAAGACAGGAACTTTAACTCGCATTTGTGCACCAGTTCAAATGGGGATCACATAAGCTGCAACAGAACTGTATTTAGCTAACACAGTACTGGAGGAGGTTTAATAGGCGGGAACGCTCTAAGGAGTCCTTTCATGTACTGTAGCAGGGATTCTGCTCATACACAGAACTGTGCATAGAGACTTGGAACCTCAGTGAATTAGGGTGTACCAAAACTCACCTTAGTAGCCAAAATCCCCTACCAGACTAGCAATCAGTGTCTCATTGGTTCTTCCATACCCCCAATGATTAGGCAACCCAGAACATGGAACTTAGAATACCTCAGGCAACGTGGAAAACATGGACACTCTTTCGTTATACTCTCATACCAGTCCAAAACGAGGAGTAAATGAAGACACGTGCAAGTTTGAAATATTTATTTCTAATGCTGTGTTCTCAAGCGCAGTATCTTAGCTAATACAAGCAAACATATTATAAGCAACAAGATTATCAACATAGTTACTATTCCATAAAATACAGAGGGAGAAAGCATGGTAAAATGCTAAATGGAAAAAGGCTAGATTACACCTAGATCTCACCCTCCCTTGCTAGTAGGGTATTTTTATATCTACAGAAGGTCTTTTGGGTTTACAAGGGCGGCCCCATACCTCTGGTCCTATCAGAAATGGATGACATCATTTTCTGAATCAGCTCTCTGCATGCGAATGTTCTCCAAGTGTGTTTGAGCATGCCTGTGGAGTGCATTATTAAACGCGCCAAAATCAGAGGTGGCCACAGCTGCATATATGTTATGTCTAGAACGTGCGCTGATCAGTCCGAACAACAACCACTGTGTTGAAATAACCTTGAAGGCCTTGGCACTCACTGTTCAGACAAAGCTTTCCAAGCAAGGCTGCCACTAAAGGAAAACATATTGTTCTCGTGTGAAGCAAAACAGTCTGCTATACTCTAATCATTTATAATAATGTGTGGCGTGTGCAAAGGCAGCAGAAAGGAAACATGGCATGACACCCTCCCTTGCTCCGAGCACGGATAAGATAAAGGGCAAATTTGGGAAGCAGAGTTCAAGAACGACTGTCAGAACAAAGTTCGAATTGCCACAGGGAAAAAAACGGGAACAAAAAAATTCCACAATTTGAATGTATTTCAAATCAAGTAATTCTGGCCATGGACATAGTGAAGTCAATAGGTCTGGGCAGTAAAAAAATGAAGCTGAGAGAAAAAAATATATACAAAATATCCAATGTCCAACATGTGACCTCGGTCATGGAAGAGAGAGAAGCGATGACAAATCTCAATCCAACAATGTGTATGCAAAATATGTTGCAACAGCCTCTAATAGGAAGTCACTGTTCTCATCTGAAAACATGTCAGCCATCCAATTCATCAAAGGGAAGGAACATACATGTTCTTCAATTACCGGAGCTTCTAGCACCATCAAAGGGCAACTCGGTGTTTCTTCAATGAAGCTGCGTGCCAAGAAATCTTGCGCCTCTGCGAAAACATTCCAACGTCCCAGGACTCCATGCATCCCTGCAAAGGCCATAATCCCTCTGCCAGAACAAAGCAATTCATGAGCAACCAAGGGGCTCATAAGCTGATCATAATCCGCATTGGGAGACACCGCATTGCAGAGACACAAATCCAGGGCCCAGTCGAAATCGCAACTCAGGCAATGAAAGACAGGCTGGACGCATGTAAAGAAGGAAAATCGAAACGATAATCCATAAACTGCACTCAATGTAGCAAAAGGCAGTGCTCCATAGTACTCAAGCATTCGGTTGCGGAGCAGCAACAGCCGTGACAGATCTCCTCGTAACACAGGACGTGCATTCATTTTGAAATAAACAAAACAGCAAAAGTGCGCCTGCGACTAGAGACAGCATTAAGGGAAATCCACCATTCAGGCTGGAAAAAATCGAATGAAAAAATGCCAGGAACACACCAAATATAGTTTGAAAAGAAGTCACAAGGCCACATCTTATAACTTTAAAAAAGTGAGCCAACCCTGTGGTGGAGGATGCATTAAAGATAGTGTGAATTAACTCCCCGAAGTGCAAGGGCAAATCTGTATTTAATACAGCATGCACCTCTATGCGGGTATCTGCCACGTGAAGGACAAATGTTTCACGAGCAGATGTGAGGGCAACTTCCTTCTGGGACAATAGAGCTCTTATGAGACTCATCTTGTTGAAATCTGCTTTCAAGGCCGGAATCGTCGGCCAGATGGAAACATCAAGCTTCCCATGCGGAGGAGGGTACATTACATTTTTACAGCACACCACACGCTCACTGACGGTAACCACGTAAGGAATTCCCGCTACCATCCCACAACAAGCCTCATTATTTTAAAGTAAATAACTCCCGTTTGCCAGTAATGTGAATGCAGGTGCGCGTGTACCTTTCAAAACACAGGCTAAATTCAGCTTGTTCTGCTTACAAGAGCCATGTAATTGGATATTCCTACATATTAATGAGTGATCTCGCATTGTAGTGCAATCCTCATCATTCAAGTAAACCTCTTTTCCCTCCCTGAGGCATCTATAGGTAAATGGTAGCGACCAAGCTTCATGGAGATAAGCAGTGCCCAGAGGTTCATATCTGCCAATTGCATAATACTTCATACATGCTTCGAATTTGAAAAGTGGAAAAGGGAGAGTTATTAACCCGTGGATAAGCCACGTTGCTGAATTAGTCTCAGCCACCGAAAATGGCAATGGTTCCAACTTTCCAAAGTCTAATATAGAAAAAGATGCATCTTTCATTGACATATAATGTTGCTTTTCAGTCAAATTAAACGGGGCAAATAATGACTACGTGTTCATGTAGTGCCATGGCACTGTTCCAGCTTTTAAGGTCTGCAATGTCCACGCAAACTGCATAATAGAACGCAATTGATTTTGACCATGGTACAAAACAGACACTTCATCTTGCACAATATCAACAACAGATGACGCAATATTATCTAACGTGTAAATACAGGAAGAAAGCGTGTTAATGCTGTTATCTACAACTGCTAGCACTTTCTCTAAATTTGCTTGATCTATAGCTCTAATGCGGGAATCCGCCTCAATCTGGGACAGTTTCCAGACTTCGTTGTAAATAGCATATATCCATCTTTTAGATCTGCCGGAAGCCGGGCCTTTCACAAAATCATTCAGATCAACATTGTCAGACCATTTAGATAAATGTAGCTTAACTGATGCCAAAGTGGAATGTTTGAGCCAACTCTGTCATAATTTGCCTACCGAATAGGTAGTCACAGAATGGCCACATTCAAAACGGGGATCCACCCTGACCTGTGTGTAGCCTGGAGCCAAACCCAGAAAACAATGCTGGCAAGAATCAGCACTTTTGTGCCACAGCAACCAACCCTTAGGATCCAAACTGGATAAGTTAAAGGAAGAATTCAGTAACAGAGCCTGTAATTCTCAGATGGAAAATTCTGTATTATTATCCCAACCGGAATATTCTTCTAGTTCAGGAAAAGAAGAAGCATTTAATTTTTTACTATTAGCCAATCCAAAGCAAGTTGTTTGAGAAATGGTAGAATTCAAAAACAACATGTGGTTCGGGATGAGGCATGCACGATGCAAAGCCTCAGTGCCTTGCACTTGCCAACTTTTAGAACCCCAAACAGATTTAAGATCAATAGTATCTTTCCACAGTTTGTAGCCCCCAACAGCCAATTGGTCTAAAAAGGACTTTGAATACAATTATTTTGTGTGTGTAAGTCTAACCTTGGAAGTGGACTTTTCAGTCATTTTAAAATAAAACGCAATGGGATTTGACTGATTAAAATCAGTAAAATATGTGAACCTCGTTAAAAGAGAACTCGAACTGCCTTGTACATGAGCGGGACAATGTTCCCATTGTGTATAATTAACAGTATTCCTCCTGGTATTTGCTTTATGCAGGTAGTGATTGCCAAAATGTTGATAACAAAATAAATCACCATAATTCGCAGAATCTAGATATAGATCTTCAGCATCAAAGGCAGCATAATATTTCAAATCAGAAAACAAAGCTTCTACGGCCTGAACATCCCAATCATCAGAACGTATATTTTGTTTAATTACATCCCCCATAGAAACTCTAAGGACATTAGGGACATTTATAACCTCTGTGGGGGTCCATGGATTTGAAATCTAATAGCATCCCACACAATCCCATCTAAGACGGGCCAAGCAGTAATATTAACAAAAGCCAGGTCCCTCTTCAATCTGTGTGATGAGGAATGGGGAGCCAAATACACCACAAATCCAATAGACATGAACAGGTAAATCGAAAAAAGCACAAACCAAATGTAGGTCCAAGGAGGAATCAAAAAATGTTTTTTAAACAGTGTTGCAAGAACAGAAAGTTTGGAAGGGGTCTTCGATGTGTGTGAATCAGTGTCAAAAGAAAATCTGGATTCAGTAGCCAAACAAGTTTGCAAAGGAGGCATCGATAAGTCAACGGGGTAAGTATATTCAGTCTCATCAAGGTTAGTATCAGGTGGTGAACTCAATAAAGGACTTGAAACTGCAGGCATCTCGAGGGCAACATCAGGCCTTGGTTCAGGAGCCGGGCCAAAACAGAATTTCTCAAAAACGATGGACATGAGACTGCCCACTCTGTGTAGTTTGACATTGTCAATGGAGATATACCTTTTTTCTTTACAACCTGGAAAAATGACTGTTCTTGTGCCCTTCACGCCAAGCACAGGCACTGGAGCTTGATAGGAGGGATCAAATTCTTTCTTGTTTTCGATCTTCTCCCGAACCAGTTCTCTGACTTGGGGTAGCCAGCCAACTACTGGAATCTGCAACGCAGCATCAGATGTGGAGGGCAAGTGTTCCTTTGCAAGACTGTCTCTTGTCTTTTGTAGATCCTGTAAAACATTGCAATGTTCATCTACGTCAAAGGAGGCAGCAACTGCCGCCTGGTCTAGACCGTCAAGGTCCGGGACAAACATCTTGATACCAAAGAGCATTTCGTATGGGGTCCGCCCACACAGAGACCTTCTAGGGAGATTATTAAGGGCACGCTGCACGCTATTTAGGTGGGCCAGCCAGTGCCTATAACCCTAGCTGTCAAAGACTGCTTTAAATCTCGGTTCATTCGTTCCATAACACTATTACCCTCAGGTCTGTATGGAGACGAAAACTTGACTTGAACCCCCAATGAAGCCATGGTATCCTTATACGCCTTAGAGGCAAAAGCAGGACCCCGATCCGAATGGAAGGTACCACAGGCTAAAATCCCTACAAAGACACGCAAGTCTCTTATGACAGTCCGAGAATCAGCACTGCGGTGTGGCCACACCCACACAAAGCGTGTGCATGAATCAACTGCTACTAAGATGTACTTATACGCAATATCAGAGGAAAAAGGACCGCAGTGACCTAAGTTAACACAACAAAGTGGTTTATTAGAAATGTACAACTGTGTCTGGGGCGGACGCGCAACAGTTGAAGGTTTAATCTGCTGGCAAATGTCACATTGAAGGATATAAACACGCGTCTGTACAGTCCCCGCCACCAGAAACGCTGTTGCAACTGAGAAAGAGTAGCCGAAACGCCCACATGCCCAGACGCAACACCTTCATGGGCCGCTGTAATCGGCGTAGACCTGCGGTCCGCGTTGGGAATCAATCTTTCACCAATGTCCTGTATCTTCACATAAGGAACTTTATCAGGACTTAAGTGATATGTGTACTTCGAAGGGAACCCCTTAGGATATTTACTTCCTTTCTCAGTCGCGGCAATAGCCGCCAAGATGTCATCATCTATTTTACTTTTGGAACGTGTAACTGCTGCAACCAAACATGTCGACACTGCTGTTTTTGCAGCCTCATCGGCTAAAGAATTGCCAACAGCGTGAACTCCCACGCGCTGATGACTGAGAGTGTGAAGTACATACACAAGTGACAACTGCTCTTTAAGCTCAGCCACTCGGACCCAGATCATTTTATGTTTTATTGTGCTACCCTTGGAATCACGAAAATCATTCTGAATCCAAAAGAACAGGTTTTCATTGTAAGACTGGACACAGTAGTAAAAATCACTCACAATAAGAGTCGTCACACTAGGATCTGCATACTCTAATGCAAGCATCAGAGCACGGAGCTCTGCCAATTGTGCGGTACAGTCCCCTAAAGTCTGCGTGTGCACGACTTTGGACTTGAATTAATCATTCACCATGGTACCTACCACAATGGCGCAAGCCGAAACGTCCGCGTGTTTAGACCCATGCGCAACTTGCGCTGAACCATCAGTGTAAATGATACAATGGAAATCCTCCAAAGGTCGCATAGTCAATGGCACAGGATGAACAAATTCATACTGCAAAAAATCCTGTGACTGTAAGGAGGCATCAAAAATAACTGTGACATCCGGAGACATCAATTATGCTGCCCATTGTATCCACCGTGGGTGCAAAGCTTTAGAATTTGGTACACTGGCCTTCGTCACTGCCTCTAGTG
Organism: Lissotriton helveticus; assembly: GCF_964261635.1. Lineage (NCBI taxonomy): Eukaryota > Metazoa > Chordata > Amphibia > Caudata > Salamandridae > Lissotriton > Lissotriton helveticus. The sequence continues at coordinate 1,961,100,076 of NC_136061.1, forward strand.
CAGGATACGGGGTAACAACCAACATGCGCTTTCCCTGCGACAGTGCTCATTCCTTGAGAATCGCCATTTGCACTGCTGTCAAAACTTTTTCCACAGTGGACAACTGCATTTCAGCTGAAGTGTACAGGTGTGACTTGTAAGCAATAGGTACTGTGTCTCCTTCGTTAAAAATAAGGTAAGTGAAACCCACCGCCCCAGGGATGATTCTTATCACCAGGTTGGTGTGGTTATTACGAGTCCGTAAGAATGTAGATTCTAGAAGATCAACATATCAAAGGGACCCCCTCTTTAAAGTATTTTGGGCCAGGGAATAGAGAGGAATAACAAGAACATAACAAGAAAGATATTCCCCCGTGACCTTATTTATTTTACTCTGGACCTATAGTTCCTACTTTCAAACAGATGAAAGCCCTTCAAATCATGGTAAGTACAATTGATTATTGCCTTTATATTTTTATTTAGTATTCATCTTTTTTTAAGTGATTTAAAATGTTTAATTTCATTCCCAATACATATTCATTTCAAATTCATATTTCAATTTTTTTTTCTTGAAATCAGTCTATATAAAAACATTTACAAAACATATACAGTCAATTAAAAATGAGAAAATCAATTAGATATACACGATATCCTACTGCGAGCACACCCAAAACATTCATACAACTTGCACACATCCTAATACATTCATTCACAAAAGATTCTTCATTCCGTAGCTGAGGAGTCACAGATATTAATGTGAACTGTCACGCTAGGTCGACGCGTTTCGGTGGGATAGGACCACCTTCCTCAGGACCCTTGACAGAACAGAGTTCTTCACAATAAATAGTGCCCTCTGTATGGATATCTGTAATTACAAATAAAATCCCATGTATCTACATCATATATATGCACAATCAACGTACTACAATTCCTAGGAGAAAACATTTCTTCCTTAGATAATGCAAGAAGGGCTATTAATCTTAACATCTTATAAATCAATCTATATACATTGGCTTCATCGTTATCCAACTGTGACAGAACAGCGCTGGGACCAAACCTCATAATTGAGTACACTTATCTATATATGCTACATGAGCACAATTTTTATCTAAGAACAGAAAACTCAAGGATAAGAGAAGAAAAGAAGAGTGGCATTTCTTAGGACTACTAAAGGACTTAACTGTCTGTCTATCCTATTCTCAAAAACTGTACACATTAGTTAACTGTTGATCTTACCCTAACTCGAGTTTTGGGCGATGGCTTCTATGGAGTGTCACCTCACTTCAAATAGAGAATGAGTCCTGCTATAATTTGAAAAACACAATTGTTTTCGATATCCTAATTTCTCAAAATTAGATACCCCATATCTATATTCTAAAGTTGCTCACCTTAATAAAGATTTTAGTGCTTCTTATTTTCCTTAAAATGTGGTTCTTTGACTCCTCCGTCAATTTAGTATTATTTCCATTAAGATCTAGTCAAGAATGCAAAAAGGATCTCACTATATGTTCCCACTAATTTTAAAGTTGCCATCAATTGTTGTCACATGAATGTAACTCACCTCAGAAAAAATGTTGGTCCATTATTACAAAAGTCAAGTTGTAAATTAGTTTTTCAATGCTCTATTTGTTCATTGACACTGTAAAAATATCAATAGTTGCAATATTAGTAGATGGTTTTATTATAAATTTGCAATTTTTATTTAAATTAGTTTATATCAGCCATCTATGATATCTTTATCAAGGTAGCTCTAGATGTGTCCTTTTATTGAAACCTAACTCAATCCATTTTTTACATATAATTGAATCATTAACAGCGATATTTCTCTCATTCCGTTTCACCAATTAATGTGGAAACATATCTTTTGACCCGTATTTCTAATTCAGAGTATTCATGTCACCACTATTAACAACGTTCTAGTAAGCGACCAGTGCACATCCCTTTTAAAGACTATATGCGTGTTTCTCTATTTCATGGGAACACTTGTGTTGCTCGTGGTAGCAATGTACCCACAAGCGAGCAGAGCATTCGTATTTGCGAGTAATGGAACAGAATTACAGCACACATTTCAGAGTTAGTATAAGCCCTACAGCTAAGGTTCTTACCAGAGTCTTTCTCTCGTGTTTCCGCAATAGCAACACCGCCCGATGACAAGGAACAGGAAGCTCATTATCCGTCAGTTTGAATAACGTCATTTTGGCGCCTAGCCCGCCCCCGTATAGGAAGTTATTAGATCCCTAGTTTTACATGGCGAATATGCCGCCATTGCTAAGTGGTGTTCTCGCCGGCTTTTGACGAAGATGTTTGTGTCGCCAATCCATTTATTTTGTTTAATTCGGTAGGTGGACCACTTATATCTAATAGACTCAGTCATATTGTATATTTTTATAAGCCAAAAAACAATTTAGTTTTTAAATAACGTCATTTTGGCGCCTAGCCCGCCCCGTGTAGGAAGTTGTTTGATCCTTAGTTTTACAAGGTGAATATGCTGCCATTGCTAAGCGGTATTTTCACCGACTATTGACGAAGATGTTTGTATCGCCAATCTCGCTGTTATGTCTAATTCAGTAGGGGGGCGACTTGGAATCACGAAAATCATTCTGAATCCAAAAGAACAGGTTTTCATTGTAAGACTGGACACAGTAGTAAAAATCACTCACAATAAGAGTCGTCACACTAGGATCTGCATACTCTAATGCAAGCATCAGAGCACGGAGCTCTGCCAATTGTGCGGTACAGTCCCCTAAAGTCTGCGTGTGCACGACTTTGGACTTGAATTAATCATTCACCATGGTACCTACCATAATGGCGCAAGCCAAAACGTCCGCGTGTTTAGACCCATGCGCAACTTGCGCTGAACCATCAGTGTAAATGATACAATGGAAATCCTCCAAAGGTCGCATAGTCAATGGCACAGGATGAACAAATTCATACTGCAAAAAAATCCTGTGACTGTAAGGAGGCATCAAAAATAACTGTGACATCCGGAGACGTCAATTATGCTGCCCATTGTATCCACCGTGGGTGCAAAGCTTTAGAATTTGGTACACTGGCCTTCGTCACTGCCTCTAGTGCAGGATGCGGGGTAACAACCAACATGCGCTTTCCCTGCGACAGTGCTCATTCCTTGAGAATCGCCATTTGCACTGCTGTCAAAACTTTTTCCACAGTGGACAACCGCATTTCAGCTGAAGTGTACAGGTGTGACTTGTAAGCAATAGGTACTGTGTCTCCTTCGTTAAAAATAAGGTAAGTGAAACCCACCGCCCCAGGGATGATTCTTATCACCAGGTTGGTGTGGTTATTACGAGTCCGTAAGAATGTAGATTCTAGAAGATCAGCCTGCAGAGTTTGCAAAATGGCTGAATGTTCAGGCAGGCAGCACGATTTGTTGAAAGTAGGTTGTATCCAAGCATACAAAGGCTTGATACGCTGGGCATATTCGGGAATGTAAGTACGCCCGAAATTCAAAAATCCCAGCAAGGACTGTAATTTTTTCAGTATTGTAGTGAGGAGCCAATCCTCGACCTTCATTGTTGAGCTCGTAGCCCAAGAACAACACTGTGTACTCTGCAATGTGAGACTTTGCAAAGTTAAATTTATAACCGAAGGAGGAGGAGCCTAGCTCGTGGCCGTAATGGTCGCCCTTTAGCTCGGCTCCCGCAGCCCTCCGTCCTGATTGCTTATCCTGTCTTTTATCCTGTGTGAGGACGACACATTTTTGGGGCATTGGTAACATAACGGCTTGTTTGTACTTACCATCCGACCCCGGGGTCTCGGTGTGCAGTGGCTCCGGAGTTGTGGCCTCTTAGAGATCGGGGCCTCTGCAAGACTTGGGCCGGGACCTGGCCGGTGGGATCCGACGGCTCTCGGCCCCGGCCGAGAGCGAGAACCGGTGTTGGGAACCGATGTGCGAAGATCCCGGCGATCCTGACCCGGGCCTGCCCTGGTGGCCGCGCGGCCGATGTGGATGAGAGGCCTGGGGACCTGATTCTGTGAAGGGGTCTCTCCCCGCCGCTGCTTTGTCCGTCGGCCCTGGTCCTCGGGGCCCGGACTCCGCTTGTTTGGGGCACCGGTGCTGGTGCTGGCGGAGACCCGTTTGGGGCGGATATCCTTTTGGCATCGAGGCCGCCCTTGCGGGGACCCCCGGAGCTTGTAAAGTCCTACATTTGCGAACTGTTATTTCCGGGGGTCTTGGTGAGTGGCGATTGGGCTGATTCACGAAATGGCGGCCGACCCTCTGCAACGAGAAACACCCTGTGGCGGCGGGCCCGTGTTGCCTATTGGTGTGGGGAGCGGATCTGATGGACGTGAGCCGACGGTCAGAGATATCCTGGAAGCCCTGAGATCCCTACACGCTTCCCTGGCCCTGGGCGTCTCGGTGGGTCCGCCACGATCTGCCGCCATTTTGGGCGGCCGTTTCTTCTCGTCGCCCTCTTGTTTCGAAGACTTCATTGCCTCGCCCCCCTCGATTGACTTGAGTGTCTCCGCCACTGATCGAAGATCGTGTAGTGTGTCGGTGACTTTGGGGCGCCCTGCTTCTCAAGGTTCGGACCCCGGGGACCTGGATGCTGTACTGCGACCCTGTTTGACATTGTTGCCTGAAACTATTGGTGGACTGCTTCCTGTGCCTGCTTCGATGACTTTGCCTGTGTCTATAATTGGGGCCACATCGCCCGCTCCAGTGGCGCAACTGAACTCCTGTTTTTCATTGTTCGTGCTGCGATCTTTGATGCATCTATACTTTCTGTTTGGACTATTGCTCCCTTGTGGATTTATCTACCCCCCACGTAACTATGCTAGTCACCATTCCACTCGATTATATGCTGATTTCGTATTTAGTATGTGGTTTTACATTGCCATGTGGTGGGTGGGGTTTATCGTTCGAAAAGGTTGGGGGTGAAGGGTACGACTTCTGTTTGATTCCCGGTATACGACTTAGTAGCATAATTGTTTCTACTCGTAGAAAGGTGGGAGGTCCCCTTTTCCTCATGTTTTGTGGCACGTGATGGGGTGTCGTCCTGATCTGTTTTTGACTGTGCTTCTCTGGTTGGGCGGAGGGCTGCGGCCGCCCGTTCGGATTATAGTTCTTCTGCTCCTCCCTCCTGTCTTCTTTTTTCCGCTTTTGTTGCCTTTTTGTCTCTTTCTTCTTTCTTACTTCTCGCTATATTTCGGGTTCTGGTTTAGGGCGACAGGCACGCTGTTTGAAGGGTGGGCCATAGCCTTCTACAGGGGTGCAGGGTGGGATGGGTGGGTTGGGCTCTATTTTTTGTTTGTCTTCTGGTTCTATGGCCCTTTTGTATCTCTTTTTCGTGAGGCCGCGTCTGTCCCGACCTCCTATGGTGTGTTTCGGGTGGGGGGTGTGGCGTCGTTATTCCTCCTGTTATGTTTCGGCTGTCTTTCTCCCCGATCGCCATACCCCCACTTGGGCCGCTACTCCTTTTGTCTCCTGTCTTCCCGCCACGGGGGGCCTGTGTTGGCGTGTCCTCTTCCTTTCGTTTTTCATATTTTTTACTTCCTCAGGAATAGAAGCTGTAGAACAAGCCATTGTGAATATCGAACTGGAACTTTCAATTAAAACTTTTCTCATGGAACTGATGTTGTTTACATTGTACCATAGTTATTTCAAATATGGTAAAGACAGGTACCAACAACTCATAGGCACATCTATGGGCAATTCGCCTGCACCAGCGTATGCCAATATTTTCATGAAGCAATACGAAGAGATCAACATGCTTACTAAGGACAAATGGCGGAATAATGCCAAACTTATCATCCGATATATCGATGACATATTTATAATTTGGAAAAGTTCTAGGGAAAGATTACATCATGCCCTAACAGAGCTGAACACTATTGATGAAAGAATACAACTGACAAGGGAAATCTCAGAAAAAAAAGTGACGTTTTTAGATGTGGAAGTGAGCATCACAGAGAATGGGTTAGAAACGGATATTTATAGAAAACCAACAGATAAGAACAACATATTACATTTTTCTAGTTTTCATCAGAATTCTTTAAAACAACATCTCTCTTTCTCACAGATGACTAGAGTGAAACGAATAACATCTGACAATACCAAGGCACTACAAAGAATTGATGAGATGGGTTCAAGATTCCAGAATAGAGGATACCCACATGACACAATTGAAGAAGCAAAAAGAAAGGCTCAGAACACCAGACGAATCGAGTATTAAAATTGATGAAAAAAGGATAGTGGCGGTGTCCAAATATTCAACATCAAGCAAAGATTTCAAGAAAATCATAATTCGACACTGGTCAATTTTAAATCTGGAACCTGATTTTAACGGTATTTTTTCTAAACCACCACTTTTCGCTTACACTAGAGGAAAAAACTTGGGAGAGATACTAAAATTTAAATCTAACAGTATCACAATGTACAAAGGCACTAGACCTTGTTTAAATTGCGGGAACTGCAATAATATCATTAAGGGTAATGTTATTAACCACCCTATGAAGGCTCACAAAATAAAACTCAGAGTTACTGCCACATGAGACACCTCAAACGTGATTTATTTACTTAAATGCCCCTGTGGAATACCGTATGTTGGAAAAACAGAAAGAAAAATTAAAATGAGACTGACAGAACATAAATCCAACATTCGTACACATAACATCAAGTCATCAATAGCAACACATTTTCTGGAAGCACATCATAGTATTTCACAATTGAAATTCTTAATATTGGAATGTGTTGAAAAACGAGAAGGAAGAGACAATAATAACAATTTATTGCAACGTGAGAATATTTGGATCCAAAGACTGTGTTCGAGCAAGCCATATGGGCTTAATGACAGAATTGAATTTGCTTGTTGTTTGTTATACATTATCAAGTACTGCAATTTCCCTTGACATGCTTTGTGTATAATGCCTGCATTTTTTACATTTTTTCTTAGCCAAGAATTGTTGAAACATTACTATTTCGGTATCATGTAGGTGGAGAAGCGTGGCTCAGTGGTTAGAGGCGGCAGACCCGGAAGCTGAGATCGACCGTGGACCAGGGTTCGATTCCCCGCCTCGGCGGTTCTCGGGCTCAAAAATTCCACGGACTCGACAATTCTCGCTCTGGTGCCTACTCAACTCACGGGGTCACACTCTGCGACTCTGGGCAATAGCTTGCTTAACCTCCACTACGGCCCCTCGCGGCGGGATGCCTGGCTTTCACCTTGTGGACACCCTGCCGGGGTTTCTCACAGGGGAATACCAGGACGGGTTCCCTAAGCAAGCGCCGGGACGCTTCCGGGCAGCCGTGCGCTTTACAAATCCAGCACATTTACATTACATTTACATTATTACTCAATTGCACATTTACATTCATTACATTTGCACCAGTACACGCATTTACGCTTTTTCGGGATTTTGTTTGGGTCCCTTTTGATTGATTTGTCATTTAGAGATTGTGGATCACTGTTTAAAACTTTAAAAGTGTATTCTCATTTATATATTTGTCTAGCGTTTCATTAGCTTGACATTTATTACATTCTTGAGTCTGTCGTCAGGATTGGGAGTCGGATGGTTTCTTCTAGGTTTGTTAGCCTGTTGGCTAGCTTTACTAGTCAGGTGATCGTGATGGTAACCAATAGAGGTGAGAGTGCTAAGATACACGGAAGCGTGGAGAGCATCCGGTTTTGAAAGTGGTGAAACGCGGAACAGAACATTTGGTGACTGGTGTTTAATAACGGTTAAACAGAAGGTTAGTCATTTTGAACGAAGGGTTGATAAGCATGAGTATCGAGGTATAGAACAAAACCTCAGAGGCTAATGAATCGTTGTGATTTTTGTTTAGATTGAGATGTGCGAGGAGCGAACATGGATTTCCTGTAAGTGTTTCTTTTGAACACTGGGGTTACCCTTTGGTCCTTGCACATCTCAGCATGAATTCACTCCTTTTTTAATCGTTTCACTTTTCATTTTACTACTATTCATATTGTGCTGCACATTGCATTTATCAGGAACATGATTATGAGGTACATATTATATTAAGCTACAATACACATGTTTTCTTAATTCACAGTGCTACACTCTTAATTTACAGTGCTACTCCCTGAAAAAGGGCGTCCTAGTGCCCAAAATGCATAGGAGTGATTGATGCAATGATAATCTGATGAAATTGAATTTTCTGATGATACAAGAAAATTGAATAATATATATATTGAAATTCATGAAAATTACAAAAATAAAAAAAAATTAATTATCAAGAAACTGAAGGAGTGGAATCATCATTTGGCATAGGAGGAGATTGAAAGTGTGCCTTTTGGGATGCGACTAATGATTCATTGGAAGCACGGCTATGTTCATATGTAAGAAGCGTCATAGGGCGGAAGACGCTACCAAATGAGCACCTAAGATTGTGTATTCACGATTTATAATCAACACTGTTTAACTAAGGCTGTGCACCTGGAGTGCAATCATTTTGGTATATTAACTTATCCGTCCTAGCAGAAATGGATCACATCACTTTTTGAACCAGCTCTCTGCATGCGAATGTTCTCCAAGTGTGTTTGAGCATGCCTGTGCAGTGCATTATTAAACGCCCCAAAATCAGAGGTGGCCCCAGCTGCATATATGTTATGTCTGGAACGTGCGCTGATCAGTCCGAACAACAACCACTGGGTTGAAATAACCTTGAAAGCCTCGGCACTCACTGTTCAAAGCTTACCAAGCAAGACTGCTACTATAGTAAAACATATTATTCTCGTGTGAAGCAAAACAGTCTGCTAGACTCAAATCATTTATAATAATGTGTGGCGTGTCCAAAGGCAGCAGAAAGGAAAAATGGCCTTTAAACTTCTAATGAGCTCATGCTAACTTAACACAGTGTAACGGCATGGCCCATCTCCATGACAATATTGTTTGATAAGTCTGTTGGACCACAAGGAAGATTGATCCGAACGTTTTCTATATCTAGATATTGAAGCAAGGTGAACTTTTATTGAAGAATATAAAATCCCTGCTTCGGCCAGGTGCAAGAGATAAGGCAACACCTGCTCTGTAGAGGATTAACGTAGATGCAATGACCTAGTAATACACCATGCACAGAATCTCTTCCATTTTGCTGTGTAGCATTTGAGTGTGGAAGGAACTTGAGACTTCTGTAGTATTGACTTGCATTCCTTGGATAGGTTCAAGTCTCCAAATTCAGCATGCTGAGGAGTCAAGCCGACAAATAGAGATGGGATTTGCGGATGAACCACTTGGCAGAGAAGGTTCTCCTTTGGAGGAAAGAGAATCGGAGCACACACTGATAGGAGATGTAGCTTGGTGTACCAGAATTGGGCATCTGGAGGCAATGAGGATGAGCCAACATTGCTCCCGCCTCATTTTTTGAAGGACTCAAGGGATGAGATTAAACTGGGGTGGAGGGAAGTGTAGGTGTAGGTGTAGGCGAACATCCCCACCCATGAAAACTAGAAGACGTCTCTACCAGATTCCGGGTGAAGATTCCTTCTTGTGAAAGAGCACACTTTTTGTTGAGGGAAATAGCAAAAATCTAATGATGGATAATCCCAGGACTGGAAGACCACCTGCAGCTGTTGGTTGTTAAGCTCCCATTCGTGGCATTGCTTGGAAATGCTGCTGAGGGAGTCGGCCCACTCAATGCAAACTTGTAAGAATGAGCCTAAGCAAAGGTTACTATCATGTAAAAAAAAATATTATTCACAATTCTAGATTGTAAAGTCTTCCAATATATATCATGCAAGTTTGACGCTGTTTAATATTTTTCATACATATTTAATTAAATATGTGATAATCCAGAGCTGCTTCTCAAACAGGTCAGCCAACAAGTGTTGCACCCATGTGTCCCGCAAGCCGGGGCTTTCTCAAGGCTGAACTATTCAAAAAATCATTTTAACAGTGCCAATTGGTCAAATACTGTAAACAAGACAGTAACCAAAATAGCCACAATTACATGGTGACATGATTTACAGTGAAAAATTAAAACAATGTAAAACGTATAAAAAAGGACTCAGAAAAAGTTACGAGAGATGACAGATTAACGGCATGTATAGTCATAATTAAGGCTTCTGGTTTTCTGTCTTTACTGATTTTTACAGATAAATACAGACAGAAAACAATGTTTTTGCTGTCTGTATTTATTTTTAAAAGCTGAAAAATACTGAAAATGGTGCTTCTTTTGAGAGACTCCATGCTGTCTTTCGTGATTTCCAGACAACAGCTGAGCAGATAGACAACATGGAGAGTTAAAAACAGGATGATATTTCCTTAAATGCAAGCATACACTAACACATATTTGTAGTATAACACTAATACCTGTACCTGTAAGTGTAGTCTTTTATCATATGTGGCTGCTTAATTTTCTAAAACATGACAGGCATCCATGTACGAGTTCACGTCCAATAGTTTAATAAACCTGGAAATATACAAATTTATAGTTCTATTTATTCTCAAAATACAAAATAAATCTGGATAAACGCCAATGAGCTGGCCCAAAAAATAAATACAGACAGAAATGTAAAAGAAAAAATACCATAAAACTGGGAGCCCTAGTCATAATATACATTAACAAGGTTTTATAGAGAAGCAGTCACGAAAAATACGAAATACGTTAAAGAAACAGCATATTTAATCATGAAAAGCAATTACATTTAGTCATGCATTTTGTGCACATAAATCATTCAAATATATCGTTTTGGTATGTCCAATTGTTTTTTTTAGACAAATCATTGTAGGTTCTGCAATAAAGTGGAATTTACAAATACGTGAAGGGATCATAAGTCAAGTTGTTGAGGAAAGCGTTAGCTATTCAGTTGGAATAGATTGAGGTTATATTTCAAACGAACAATTAGATCTTAGCATTATGAAGGTAGTTTGATACTCATTATTCTTATTTGCTTACCACCCCACACCAACTATCACCCTAGGAGTGCTGGTGCACTTATCATTCTTAATGGTATTTTCTAAAAATGCCAGTCATTCAAAGCTGGTTTGGGTATATATTTAACAAACTCTTGCTCATTATTCATTTATAATATAGCGTTTGCAGTCTACAAGTGGTTATCTTAACCTGTTAAATACACTGGAGTCGTTAGAATAAAAGAGAGTGTCACATCAAGTACGTCACTTTTCTAATCATTCGTGCTCCCAGTGAGCTAAGCTTTATTATATAGGTGAACATGTGGAAGGTTAATCCTATTCTATATGTGTACTTTCTAGTCTTAAAACCATATGTTTTCTTTCTAATTCTAGTTATCTGTACTTTCAGTCAAAGGGTTATCCTTACATTGTGCTGTAAATAATACAGAATTGTAAGAGGTGTTTTGGTAGTATAGCATATGTGTGGCCTTTTAGCTACTGTGCCCTTCCGATATTTTCTAATATTCCCCGAAAATAGGGTATTTGGTTTTCCTACCTCTTACTCCAAGGAAAATCACATTCAGTCTGTCTTCCGTTTAGGTCTATTGTCGATCTAGGATTAATGGGATTTAGTTAAAATCAAAGTCCGGTCGATAGCATGTTATTTTACGGCTCTTCAAATAGGATTGGGGATCCCTGATTGATTCTACTCGCCACGTTGATGTCTTGTCTTCTGACTATCGGCTGCTAACAGTGTTCTCGGGGAGAGAGCGTATTTCACCTACTTTTCGGAAGTGATCTTGCTATTGAGGGTGTGCACTTCCGGTCGGCTTTACGTACTGTATTTAGACCGTTGCCATGTACACCATCTTGGAATGTGTCTTATCATGGTGTCGTTATACAATTCTAGTGTGTTTGTTTCGCTTTTTATATTGGTTAAAGCTATTCTTGTTTATCCTGATCAAGAATCTGACAGTGGTCCTGTGTCGTTCAAAGCCTTGAACACTAAACAGAGAGCCTTAAACTCAACTCGTTTGGCCACTGGAAGCCAATGGATTCTGCAAATTTGTAGTAAGGATCCTCACACAAAGTATAGACCATATGAAAATAAGAGGAAGATCCAATGAAGTGAAGATTGAAGTAATCTTTAAGTTTTATTCATAGATATGGACCCACGACTGTACAGGTCAAGGTCTAAGGCTAATCTCACTCAGAGCACAACCTATTCTAGAACAGAGCTTGTCATTAAGAACATCATGTAAAAACCATTCTTTAAAGAAACACTACTACAAATTGAGGAATAAATAACTTACATACTACACATCCCCCTTTTATTAATGAAAAGAGGAAAACCCTAAACAAAACATAAAAATAATAAATGAAAGAAAATCAAAATCATGAAACAAAGATTAAAACCACTATACATATTTCATTAATGCAATACATAGTCTTGAAAACGAGATGGTGCATGTCTAACTCGTCCAGTTCTATTTAACCTACACCCATCCCCCTTTCCATCATGAGTAGGTAGCAATGGAGAATGAGGCACAATTTCAGATGATTCCCCTTCAGCAAAAACTGGAGTGATTTCCGCCGAAGTACATGGTTGCCCATTTGAAAAGTAAAATTGTCACAAACACCAAACCTATCAGAACTTTAATCATTTTGAACATACAAATCACGCTTATAATTTCGAATTATATCAGCTTGTTTGGTTGTAATTTTAATAAGAGTATTTTTACTCCACCAACCTTTGTCCTTAAGAAGCGCAGCAGCACGAGAAACCCTTAGAACTTGCACAGGAGCTGAAAATTTCGATTGACCTTTAGAAATTATACCATTTTTTTTTTTTAATAATCCAATCACCAGCAAATAACGGTTTGTCACAAACATGCATATGCTTATCATAATTCTGTTTATAAAAATCTTGTTTTTTCTTAACTTGATCACGAACCTTATTCAAATCGACCACAACTTGAGAAGAATTTTCTAATAACCATGCAGGACTAAGTTTAGAAGTGGGTGTTCGACCTCTAAGTAAAATAAAAGGTGAAACACCAGTGGTGCTGTGAGGTGTACAATTATAATTCCAAACTTTGTGACATAAAAATGCTGGAATGTTCAAACCACTGGCACAAGCCGTTTGTACAGCTTCTTTAAGTAAACGATTAGCACGTTCAACTAGTCCATTCGAAGATGGACTATACAAAGGAACCAGAGTGTGTTCAACGTCCGATTTGTTAAAAAATATAGCAACATCTTTAGCAGTAAAATGAGACCCATTGTCGGTTACAATCTCTTGTGGAGAACCTTCTGAATAGAATAATCCTTGCAAAAACAAAATTACAGACATAGAATCGGGACTCTTCACGAAAGAAAAATAGATCCACTTCGAGAAATAGTCAATGGCCACAAGTAAATATTTCTTTTTAGAATTGAAAACAGAAAAAGGACCAGAGAAATCCAATCCGATCTTCTTCCAAGCACTGCTAGGCCACTCTACAGGAGTAAGAGGCAAGTTGGAAGACTTCCAATGTTTGTCTGAACAAAGACATTGGGTACATTGATTAATAAAAGATTTAACCTGACTATCAATCCCAGGCCACCAATAGGTTTGTTTTATCTTATTAACAGTAGCAGTGGTACCAGGATGTCCTTCATGTGCCAAAGAGATTATGGAATCTCTAATACCCCTGGGAGGAACAAACTTATCTTGTCGTAATAAAATATTATCAGAAAATGATAATTCTGAAGCCACTTTTGCAAAATGTATTTCTTCTATGGACAGATTTCTGTCCATGGGCCAACCAGAAACTAAGTATTTTTTAACATTTTGTAAACAGTCATCTCGTTCAAAATTACATAACCAATCTTCCTTTGTAACTTTAAAATCTTGTACAACATCCTCAATAGCAAGAACACATTAAATGTCAGAGCTTACAAAATCATGAACAGGGAGAGGAATACGTGACAAGCAGTCAGCTCTTATGTTTTTCCCACCCAGAAGATATATATATATATTTTTTTGAACCTTTATTATTCGTACGAGCAATTACAGGCAGAGGCCTACAACCATCCTGGCCGGCCACGAAGCAAGTCATAACGATAGATAATCAATGTTAAGAAAACATAGCAGCACATGGTCAGGTGTTCCAGCAAGATCAGGACAGAACGTATATGCAAGTATGTATGTAGGCAGCCAGGATTAAGGAAGGTTCGTTTTCCAAACTAAAAATCACAGGATCAATGTCAAACAATCGTTCCAGGTCCTGCAGTTAGCCAGCATAAAGTGGAAGGTCAATTAGCAACACAATTGCATTAGGGGAAAAGGGCTACGCGTACAAATCAGGATAATCCCCAGCACAGTCACGTTTCATAATAAACCAACGCCCCACCCCTCAAGAACTGAAAATACTACAGGAACCATAGGAAACGGTAGTGCTGAAAGAGAAAAAGAAAAAAGGCCATAGAACCAAGGAGGAAGCAAGAAACTAGATAGAAAAATCCCCCCCCCACCCCGCACCCCTGCAGATGGCCACGGCCTACCCCCCCCTCCCCAGCAGTGTGCCTGTCGCCCTAAATAAGAGACCCGAAATATAGTAAGGCAAGAAAGAGGAGAAAGCGGAGGAGGAGAGATATCAATATACCAGCTCCCAGCCACCCACCCCCGAGCCCCGGACCAGCAAATCAACATAGAAGCGAAATCAGTTTCAGTCAATACAGTGCGTGCCCCACATAGTCACCAAGTTATCAAGGAAGCAATCTCAACCCTGTCCCGTGCGATCGAGTGCACCAACGGAATACAGCCGGCCAGCCTCCATGTTAATCGACATAAGCGAGAAAGGTGACCAGGAGAATTCGGTGGGCTGCCCACCAAAGCCAGCCATAAACAAAACAACAGTTTGCAGTCAAGGATACCGTGAGATAGTTCCATGCGCAGCAATAAGCCCCAATCCCCATCGGCAGCAAGCAGTCCCGTAGTCGTTATAGAATCCTGGCCCTCCAACATCACCATACCCACCGGGAGAATCATGACACGACGCTCAAATGTAGGGTGTGACACAGTGTCCTGGACGCACGAGCAGTCCCGTAGAGCGTATCCCACGGCTGGAATAATGGCATCTAGTTTCCTCACCAGGTCGCGGGCACAGCAGTCCAGGGCGACGCGAAGGGCACCAAGAGCAGCAATAATATCCCCGGTCCCCTGCATCGTCCCATGAGCACGATCCACGGCACTCGTCCTCACCAAGGGCCCCTCAACAGGCCTCGCCACAATAGTCAGGATGTCGCTGTCCCATGCATCCGATCGGGCGCCTTCGGAGCACAATCGAGTCATGACTGCAGGGGCGTCGAGCTCCATGGTGTCTCAGGAAATGTTACATAGGTGGCCTCAACAGGCGACAGGATCTCTATCGCACGCTAGAGCCCTCAGAGCCCAAGTACAGATCCCGAGTTGCACAAAATGGCGCCCACATTTACGTCGGGAGAGATGGGAGGAATATCCGGGCGGTGCACGGGCGGAAAAACCCAAATAAAGTGTAATCCCCCGGTTCTTTGATGTTCCGCCGGCACTCGACCCGCTTGGAGAATTGCAGCAAGGGTTAAGCAGTGCGGGTGACTCACTCCGGTCGGCCGACTCCTCCCCGTCACAGGCGGCCGTTGTTATTGCATCAGGGGCCGGCCATACCTCACACGCAAAGCCCCGGTTGCACGGTTATTGAGGGCCGGACGTAGAGCGGGAACAATTCTCCGGTTCTACCGCTGGTGGAAGTCTCTGGAGCACGCCACCGTAAGCTGCAACACTTCCCCTTCACGAAAACGCGGCTCGGGGTCAGGATTAGTTTCAGTATATGTGCACAAATCAGGAAAGACGGCGGAGCTGAGAGCCTAAGCGGCCATCGCGGTCGCCAGCTTGGCTCCTCCCCCACCCAGAAGATATTTGATTTCAAAATTAAACTCTTGAAGCCTGGCAAGCAATCTAATTAAACGAGAAGATGCTTTGTTTGAAGAACTCCCGCCAATCATGTAAATTAAAGGTTTGTGATCTGTAAATAACAGAAACTTAGTACCCCAAATGTAAATACGAAATTTCTCAACAGACCAGGTGCAGGCCAAAGCCTCGCGTTCGATGGTGGAATAATTTTACTTGGCGGGGACAAAATGCGTGAGGCAAATGCTATGGTACATTCCTCACCCCTGATCATCTGGCTGAGAACAGCTCCCAAGCCCTTAGAACTGGCATCCACCGTTATTATGCTTTGAATACCATGGGTTAAAGGCTTGATAGCAGGAGCTGTAATAATCATGTTTTTAATATCATCAAAAGCAGTTTGAGTCTCAGAAGACCAAACAAACCTAGCATGTTTTTGTAATAGGTTTCTGAGAGGTTGAACTACGAAAGCATAACCCTTGACAATTCGAGAATAATTTTCGCTCAAACCCAGAAACGCTCTCAAAGAGTCTTTATCTGAAGGGCAAGGAGCATTCTTAATGGCATCCAACAAAGAACTTTTGGGTTTAATGCCAACACTTGACAAATTGTGACCTAAATAGTCAACATCCTCAGCTAAAAAATTCAAAAGATTTATGTTGACAGTGAGACCGTGATTTAATAATGTGCTCAAAACTTACTCTATTAAAATGTAATGTTGATCTAACGATTCCGAGTGGACCAAAATGTCGTCCTGGAAAGCTTGGATACCAGGACAATTGTCAAAGATGGTATCCATCAGTCTTTGAAATATACTGGCTGTGGAAGCTAGACCAAAGGGAAGTCTTTTGTACATGTATACACCAAATGGTGTAACAAAAGTGGTCAGATATTGAGATTCTTTTGCCAAAGGAATTTGGTGATAAGCTGATCGTAAATCTATGGTGGAGAAAAATTTGCTGGAACCAATATTAGCCAACATATCATGAATCTTAGGCAATGGATGTGCGTCTACAACTATATTACGATTCAACACTCTTAAATCCGCACACAAACGAATTTCACCAGAATGTTTCCTTGCGACCACTGCTGCCAAAACCCATTCAGACGATTCCACAGGGCAAATAATGTCTTGAGCTACTAATTGTTCAATATGTTTTTTAAGATCTTGTCTGACAGAAAGTGGTACAGCACGCACTTTTTGAACTACGAGACAAACCTTCTCTTTTAATTTGATAGTATGTTCAAAATTTTTGACCAGGCCCTATTTTCTTGCTAAAGATAGCTTTGTACTTGTCAAAAATTCTACACAAAATAGGATCTTGCGTGACATTTTCCTGAACAGCTAACACAGGTAAATCACCCAAAGCTACAGGCTCAGGATGACCTGGTTTCAAAGGAATACCTAAACTGGACTGATCAATCCAACCTAAAATATCTTTGCCATTAAGTGCAACATACACTTTGGTATGAATAATTCTGCCTTTAAAATGAATCATGTCAGAGAAATATCCACGCATAATAATGTCATAACCACCGAAAGCTTTGGGATTAACATCTGTGGGAAGCAATTTAGTACCACTCCACACGCTAAAACATGTTTTTTCATCTAAAATGGTGATTGGCGAACCAGAGTCCGCCATAACCTCCATTTCAATTTTCCCAATTAACACTTTACAAATAGGACCTTTTACTCTATGATCATCAAGAGCACTTATTTGAATAGATAAAGATGAAACATTAAGTGCATCACATAAATCATCTTCGGAGTAAACCATATTGACTTTTGTTTTATCCTTGGGAACACGACACATGTTAAAAAAATGGCCAATTCTTTTGCAATTAGTACACTTTTTACCTTGTGCACGACATTTAGGATTGTTGCCAACATGAAATCTGGAACCACACCTATAACAGAAAATGTTAGGTTTACGTTCAAATGTCTTTTTCTCTTTTGCATGAAGAAACAGCATTAACATTACATTCAATATCATTATCATGCGAAATATTTGCAACAGTAGTTGTTGATGTAGATTCAGCTAGAATTTTTGATGAAACAACTGAACTCTCAATGCTCTTGGCAATGACCATTACTACATCTAAATTTGGATTTTTGCAAGTCAAAATCCGTTCCTGAATCTTTTTTTATTGTAGCAATTGAAAACAAGTTGATCCCGAAGTGCAGTGTCAATGTAATTCGCATTTGGAAGCAAGAACTCGCAAGGTTGCCAAATAGTCTTTGATAGACTCTTCTTGTGATTGTTTCCTCTTGAAAAAAACATGACGTTCAACCATCACTGAAGGTTCATCTTTATATTGTTTGCCTAAACGTGCTAAAGCCTCGGTGTACACATTCCAGGATTCATCACCAGAAGGATTTTGAACAACTGCTAAATTATCAAACAGTTGTTGTCCAGCATCACCTAAATGATTGAACAAAATTGCTCTTTTCCTTTTCAATTGCCTCTAAATAGTTAGTAAAAACACAGAGCCATTTATGCCAGGGTGTAGGTGGTTTGCCAGGTATCTTTAAAAATGAAGGTGGAGCAACAATGCCATTATTCGAATTTTCCATGCTGAAAAAAAAATATATAAATAAAAATCTTACTTAAGACACTGTTGCCCAGGTAGATGAAGTCGTCCGATCGTCTGTAAGACTGATAGGTGAACAGCAAAACACAAGATGCTGAGAGGAAAGCCACTCGCCGAAATCGCACTGAAAAAATACCTTGAGTTAAACGTAAACCAATGCGCATTAGCCCAACCACCTAAAATGGCCGCCGACGTGATGACGCGATTACGCGTTTGACGCGGTATCCATGATAACGCGATTACGCGTTTGACACAGGATCTAGCGCGAACAAACACCACGTCATGAATTATGGCAGACAATTGTGGGAGGACAGCATGTGCATGGAATGCAAGACGATGTCAAAGAATGCAAGGTAGGAGCAGCCGTTGAAATGCGTGACCGTTTAGAGGCTAAGTAGCTTAAACTCCAGAAAAATAAAACCAAGAGACTCACCTGTTCCGGATTTTTTGTAAGCAGAAAGGCAAATGTTGCGAAAGACTTGAGTAATTATCTTTGTCTTTGTCGGTGGGTTCAATCTACTGAAAGGCTCCGTAGCAAAAATTAATCCAAAAGACAAAAACAAAACGTCGCCAAATAATGTAGTAAGGATCCTCACACAAAGTATAGACCATATGAAAATAAGAGGAAGATCCAATGAAGTGAAGAGTCATAGATATGGACCCACGACTGTACAGATCAAGGTCTAAGGCTAATCTCTCTCAGAACACAACCTATTCCAGAACAGAGCATGTCATTAAGAACATCATGTATAAAACATTCTTTAAAGAAACACTACTACAAATTGAAGAATAATTAACTTACATACTACAGAATTTCCTTGGTGATGGACTCGTATTTGGGAATATTGCTCAACATTCGAGCAGCAGTATTTTGAATGGATTGAAGTTTTTTAAAACAATGTTTGCGCATGCCTGAAAAAAGACTATTACAATAGTCCAATTTAGTCTGGATGAGCGCGGTAAGCACCAGCTTTCTAGAATCAGTAGGCATTTAAGGCATGGGAGGCAGTAACAATAGCATTAGTCTTATGAGATAATGCTAACTTATTGTCGATCCACATGCCTGAATTTTTTGCCTTTAGCACAGGTTTAGGTGCTTCACCCATTTCTACTGGCCACCAGAGTTGGTCCCGTCTAGGTTTTAACTCACCAAAAATGATAATCTCAGTTTTTTCGGAGTTAAGCTTTAGACAGTGCTGGCCCATCCATCTGTCGACTTCTCTCATACAGTTCTGGAACTGTAGAGAGATAGCAGTTTGTTTAATTGACGTTAAATTAAACCCAAACTTCTGAATCAGAAGAGCAAGTTCTGCAATTTATATATTAACAAACATTAAAAATGCAATAGGTCTCGCCTTTGATTAAGTTAAAGCCATTTGCTTTGCTAAAGGTAATGTATAGCAAAACAGATGGCTTTAACGTAATAAAAGGCGAGACCTATTGCATTTTCAATGCTTTTTCTGTTCAGGGGGAATTTGTGGGGATTACGACATAATTGCAGCTTAGAGCCAGGGAGAGGTAATTAGCCCAGATTACAGGCTTTCAATAGGAGTTCTTGGACTCGTTTGTGAAAGATAAAATGCGTTAACACTCAATTAATCCCTCAGAACCTGGGTGATAGGAGGTAAAGGAAAGTTGCAATTTAACTCCTTGCATGCTCATGACGAGCTCAGATCATCATGAGCGACGGCGCTCCGGTGCTCATGACGAGCTGAGCTCGTCATGACCGCGCCCGTCCCGTGGAACGCTCGCACGCTGGGCTGATTCCCCTGCTGTGCTGAACGTTCCATTGGAACGGGCTTGGTCATGACGAGCTCAGCTCGTCATGAGCACCGGAGCGCCGTGGCTCATGACGAGCTGACCCCGTCATGAGCATGGGGGCGCTGTACGCGCCCCCTCCCGCCCCCCAGCACAGCAGGGAAATACCCCGAGCAGCGAAGGGGTTAGGGCAATTAAACAAACAAGTCCGAGCGGCTGGATTCGAGCTCCCTAGAAGGGGGAGAGGGAGTTGTCGGCTTCTATGCCTGACTTTGAACTTTTTCACCAAAAAGTGCCTTACAATATCACACTGTCTCCCTGAGCCCCAGTAACTGCACTCTCAGTTCAGGCTGCTTATTTGTGAGGGACGTAGAAAACGCCCGCTCCGATACAAACATTGGCACACATCGGGTTTCGTATTTTTAGTAATATAACTGTATTTGAAGTAGCTGACGTAGCAAAAAGTGACTGTTAGGACATAGTACAAAACAAGCATTTGCAATGCAATAGGTCTCGCATTAGGAAAGTTTGAGCTATTGGTATTGTAAATGACAATTTTTTTATTTATGTGTTGGTTTTGAAAATAGCGAAATTAAAAGCTGTCATTTAAAATGCCAATAGTTTTAACTTTCGCAAATGTGACACCTATAGCATTTGTAATCCAATATGTGTTGTATTTACGTGACAGATGTATTGATATTACAAATAACAATGGCTTTTTAATTTTTTAAAAATAATTAATACTTAAATAAAAGTTATTGTAATTTATAATGGCGATAGCTTACACTTTTGTAAATAACTTTTGTGAAGATTATGTTCAGTGTATTTTATTGAGATGAAAACCCAAGAACAGAAGTGAAATATTAATATCTTTTTGTGACATTTGTAATAAAGCTTGATTCATTGAGAGATCATATTTGAACCAGTTGTTGTTGAATGGTTGCACTGATTAATGCTGTGGTGGCACTGAGTGATATTGTGGTGGCGACGAGTAATGCTGTAGCGTTCAGTGATGCTGTGGTAGCGCATAGTGATGTTGTGGTGCCCCTGAGTGATGCTGTGGTGATGCGTTTGATAGATAGAGTGAGTGCGATAGATAGATAGAATGCGATAGATAGATAGAGGGAGGGCAATAGATAGAGGGAGTGCGATAGATAGAGGGAGGGCGATAGATAGATAGATAGAGTGAGGGGGATAGATAGAGTGAGGGCGATAGATAGAGTGAGGGCGGTAGACAGATAGAGGGCGGTAGACAGATAGATAGAGTGAGGGTGATAGATAGACAGATAGATAGAGTGAGGGCAATAG